>NC_088775.1:79098944-79698944 GCF_954871325.1 Gordionus sp. m RMFG-2023
CCATTCGATTTGGGGCTATAAGGGGCCGATCTAAAATGTTTTATATTGTTTTTAAAAAGAAACGTTTTGAATTCAGATCCAGTAAACTGAGTACCGTTATCTGAGACAATGTAGCGAGGTAACCCAAATCTAGCGAAATAATTACGCAGATTATTTATTACACTCGCCGAATTAATATGTGTTAAAATTGCAACTTCAACCCATTTGGTAAAAGCGTCTACGCAAATTAACCAATATTTTCCAGATACGGGGCCTGTCAAATCAATGTGTAATCGTTCCCAAGGTCGGGTAGGAATGTTCCAATTGTATAATGGCACTTCTTTAGCTCCCGGCCTTCCTTCTTGACAACTCTTACAACATTTAACAAAGTCTTCAACATCAGGATCGAGATTTGTCCAAAAAACGTAATATCTACACAATGATTTTATCCCCACTATCCCAGGATGTCCGTTGAAGTTGCAATTTTAACACATATTAATTCGGCGAGTGTAATAAATAATCTGCGTAATTATTTCGCTAGATTTGGGTTACCTCGCTACATTGTCTCAGATAACGGTACTCAGTTTACTGGATCTGAATTCAAAACGTTTCTTTTTAAAAACAATATAAAACATTTTAGATCGGCCTTATAGCCCCAAATCGAATGGTTTGGCTGAACGATATATACGGACGAAAAAGACGCGTTTCTAGGAAGGAGATGTGGGACTCCGGACCAGTTAAATTTAGCGAATGTTTTAATTACTCACCGTAATACTCCCAATGCAACTACTGGTAAATCTCCTGCCGAGATGATGTTTGGAAGGTCGCTTAGGACGACATTAGATCAGTGGAAATTATCAACGAGAGAAAGGACGGAAAACGCTCTATGGAAACAAAAGTACTACAAAGATAGAAGTGTTGAACCTCGTTTGAAGAGCAGCAAAAAGTTTGGATAGCAAACGAAAGGACAGCAGGGTGGCATGAAGGAAAAGTGTTACAACGAAAAAGCGAAATATTGTACGATGTGGAATCAGAGGGGATCGTTAAAAACAAGCATGCAGATCAATTGAGGGATGCACATACACAAGAGAAGGAAATACCCGTTACGTTGATAAAGAAGTGGAAAAGGCAGAACATGAGAATACAACTCTTGAAAAAAGAGTTTCGAAACCCCCACTACGTTATCACGATGAATCACATATAAAACCTCCTTTTTTTAAAATATCTGGAATAATAATTCTATCATTATAAAATAATAATCCTTCTTCGAACGAAATATTATCTTTAATCGAAATATATTTTTTTACAATCTCCGAATAATTATTTATATTATCAATATACCAATGATTTTTTATTAATTTAATAATCTCTTTTAGGTTTATATCATTGCTCGTTTCACTTACGACTTTACTGCGAGTGAAAGATAAGTCTTCTATTAAATTAATTTTTAATCCTCTGATTTCTTCTTCGAATTTTTTTCTAACATCATTGGTTTTTGCTTTCTCTACCCCCAAACGGGAATGAGCATCGGCACATTTATTTTGATTACCTGGTCTATATATTATCTCATAATCATAATTTAATAGCTTCGTCGCCCACCGTATTAAACGGTTATTTGTTATTTTGTTAAGATCTCTTTTATCACCTAAAATATATTGTAATGGTTTATGATCAGTAACCAAGATAAAATGTCTTCCAAAAATATATTGATGAAACTTCTCGATAGCGAACATGATCGCCGAAGCCTCCCGATCAATTGTGGCATAATTCTTTTCAGCCGCCGAAAGTGTCCTCGATGCGTAAGCAATCGGTTTCTCCTGGCCAGTAAGAAATCGGTGTGCAATAACAGCTCCTAGACCATCTTCGGAAGCGTCACAAGAAATCACGACAGGGATATCGGTTGAATAAGGAATTATTGTATCTTCTTTTGACAATATATTTTTAACTTTAGTAAATATTTCATTTTCTTTAGCTGACCAAAACTAACCAACATTTTTACTCGTTAGTCGGTGTAAAGTCGCACAAATAGAATGCAAATTTTTAATAAATGCCTCATGATAATTCACTATTCCAAGAAATGAACGTAGTTCTTTAACATTGGAAGGTGTTTTAAAAATTTTTATAGCGCTAATCTTATCTTCTGTAGGGTGAATTCCGAAACTGTCAATAACATGACCTAAATAAGTGAGTGACTTTTCTCCGATTTTAATTTTATCGGTCGTCGTGGTCAGTCCAGCCTTCTCAAATCTTCTTAATACTTCTTCCAAATTAACTATGTGATCGGAATTATTCTCACCTGCAATAATTATGTCGTCTAAAAATACACTAACCATAGAAATTCCCTTTAATAGGTTTTTTATAAAGCGTTGGAATATTATTGGAGCGCTAGTCAAACCAAATGGAATTCTTTGGTATCGGTAATAACCGACATGTGTCGAAATTACTAAAAGGTCCCTACATTCTGGACTAACTCCGAATTGTAAAAATGCATCACTTGAATCTATTGTTGAAAATATTTTCCCACCCGCGATTTTATATGTTAGGTCGACGAAAGTTGGTAGTAAATCGTTATCGATCGCTAGATATTTGTTGATTATTAAACGAAAATCTCCGCATATCCGTACGGCACCGGATTTCTTTAAGATATTAACCGTTGGCGTAGCCCAAGTGATTGGAGTTATTGTTGGATCCACCTTCTCGATAACGCCTTCGTCTAAAAGTCTGTCCAACTCAGCTTCAATGGTTCGACGCAACGGAAAAGGAACTCTTCTTGCTGGTAATGCAATCGGTAACGTGTTCGGTTCTATTCGGATGACTGCCTTTTGCAGTTTGATTTCACCTAATTTTTTTTTAAAAACTTGAGGGAATTTTGAAGCAATCGTATTTAAAGAGGGAACATTCATATTTATTTTATTAATACGAACTTCTTCCGGTAGTTTTATATCAAATTCTCTAATGAAAGGCATCCCAAAAATAAGGGAGTTCTCCCCTTTAACTACCCAAATAAGTAAAAATTTCGAAAGATTTTTTACTTTGACTTCTACGGTACATTTACCTAGTACTTCGATTTGGATATGACTATATCCCACTAATTTATAAGCCGGTGATAGTTGTGGTCTGCCAATACGATTCTAGGTGACCTCATCAATCACACTACACGCGGCGCCGGTATCAAACTCCGTAGCTAGCTGCAACCCATTTATCTTCGCATCGATGGTTGCTTTATTTGAAAATGACAGGCGAGGTGTCCGTGGCAGAATCATTTGTATGGCATGGGTTCTACAATCTTTCGCTATGTGGTTTGCCTTATCGCAACGAAAGCATATCACTTTCTTTTGAATAGAGTTAGGTTTGATACTAGGTCTATAATTATTATTAGGAATAAAATTGTAAAATTTCTAAAGATTTCTAATGGTGCAGACTTCAAGAATATAATTTTTAAGTCAATTTATTGATATTTAAATTTAAAAAATATAATTATTACATAACTCAAAATAGTTTCCTATATATATTGACAATTTAATTTAAATGTCGTTTATAATAAATTGATCTTTTTAAAGTTAAAATATAAAATTGAACATTCGTTTTTTTAAGTAAATTGATTTATATAATATAAAATATAAAATTTAATATTAGTTTATAAGCAAATTGATTTTTTAAAATATAAAAGTTGTTTTTAACAAAAAGAAAGAAACAATTCTTATTACATTTGAAATATTTTAAGTTACGCCATAAATAGCTTAAGGATGTAAAAAAAAAACAATTTTTTAAAGTTAAGATAAAATACATGAGTGTCACTGTTTAACATTTCACACTTTTTTTTTTATTTCTTATTTGCCCTCTGTCTATAATTTTTGTCGTTTGTCATTCTTGCTCGTTAACCCTTTCGTTGATCTTTTTTTGTTGTACGTTTTATCAATTTAGTTCCACACACAAAAAAAAACTAATTTTGTTTTAATATATGGAAGAGGAAAAAAATTTATTATCAAATTTAATTCATTATAAAATTTTCAAATTTTCTAGGCAACACACTATTTCTAACTGGTCTTTGAACGTTGCGAACCTGATCATTCACTTGTACATTTTGGTTTCTTGGTTCATCACCTCCCCTTCTAAAATTCAATGTATAAGGTGATGCATTATTATTAACATTCGCTTTAAAAACTGTTGCACCATTAGAAGAAGGTTCAACATTAGTTGATCTTTTTTTTATTTGGTTCAAGTGTCTTTTTATAATTTTGTTCCCAGTATCTATCTCATACAACAAATTTCCGTTTTTGCGCATTATTGTACCTTTTTCCCAATTATTATCCTTAAAAGTTTTATACCATATGCTGTCTCCTATTTCTATATCCCTATCTATTGATATCTTGCGATTTAGTATATGATCTCTTTCATCCCTCGGTTTTATCAACTCCCATTTTGTCCTAATCATTCTGGAGAACATTACTTCGCTTGGTATTTTGTTGGTCGTTGCGTTGGGTGTATTACGATAATTAAAAAGAAACTTTTCTAGAGCTATGTCTACGTCTATTTTATTATTATTTTCCATATTCCTTTTCATATTCATTTTCATTGATCTAATCATACGCTCACATTGGCCATTGGACTGTTGGTGGTGAGGTGCGGTGAGTAAGTGTTCGATTTCGTGATCTTCGCAAAATTTCTTAAATAATTTACTGGTAAAGTTAGTTCCATTATCACTGACTATTCTATTAGGTATACCAAATAAACTTATTATTTTCATCAATTCTTTAATCGTTGATTCCGTAGTTGTGTTTCTCATTCTCCTAATAATAGGGAATTTGCTGAAGGCGTCAACACATACCATAAAATTATTATCTTTGAACTCTGCAAAGTCTATGTGTACGCGCTCGAATACTTTCGTTGCTGTTTCCCATGGGTTTTGAATATTATGAGGATTGTCTGCGTATTTATTGCAAGCATCGCAATTCTTTACCTCCTGATCTATTTCTGCATTTAAACCAGGCCACCACAGATACTCTCTCGCTAATGATTTTGTTTTTCCAGCACCGAGATGCCCATTATGCAACTCTTGCAAAATCTCTTTTCTCATACCTTTCGGTATTATGATCCTATTCTCTTTAAAAAGGCAACCTTTGATTAAACTCAATTCCAATACCATATTTTTATACGTTTTGTTCTTTATCTGCTCATGATTCCTTATATCGTTGATTACTTCCATTAGTTCTTGATCAATATTAGTTTCTTTAACTATTCTTTAAAAATTTATTGGAGTGTCCCAAAAATTGTCATCAATTATTTCGTCATCTAACTTTTGTACCATCTCTTCTGTATTCATTAGTGGTAATCTGGACAAACAGTCTGGTACAATATTTCGTTTCCCGGGTCTGTGAACTATCGTAAAGTCATGCGCTCCCATAGCCAAGTTCCATTTTTGGAGTCGCATTGATATGGAAGAATTGTCCTTGAGTCCCTTCGTAAATATATACACGAGTGGCTTGTGGTCGGTAATTATTACAAATCTTGAGCCTATTAAATACTCCTGGAATTTTTTAACCGCGTAAATTACCGACAAAGCTTCTCTTTCGATATTGGTATAATTTAACTCTGATTTCAATAGTGCTCTTGACGCGAAAGCGATGGGTTTTTCTTTGCCATCACCCTCAATATGATATAAGACTGCGCCTAAACCTTTCTTTGAAGCATCAGTTGCAATGCCCACTGGTAGATCCGGGTTATAAAAATTTAACGTAGGCGGAGTGCTTATGAGTTTTTTTAGGTAATCAAAGCTTTCTTGATGTGTACTATCCCATGACCACTTGTCTTTATTTACTATTTGTATAAGGGATCGGCGATGTCAGCAAAATTGCACAAAAATTTTCGATAATAGCTCGCCATCCCCAAAAAAGTTGCCAACTCTTCTTTTGTCTTAGGTTCCGGCATATTAAAAATAGCCTTTATTTTATCTGCGTTCGGATGGATTCCATTGTAATCTATATCGTGACCTAGAAACTGTAGTTTTTTCTTCAAAAATATACTTTTTGTGAAGTTTGGTGTAAGCCCATACTTTGATATTTTGTCAAATACCATTTTTATGAAGTTCCCGTGAGTTTCATCGTCCTCCCCAGTAATCAATAAGTCATCAATATAAAACACGACGTCTTTCATGTTCCCGAAAATATTGTCCATAGTTTGTTGAAATATTGCTGACGAAGTTTTTAATCCAAACGGAAGTCTTGTAAACCTGAAATAGCCTTTATGAGTTGAAATAGTGAGAAAATCTCTTGATTCTTTGTGTATTGGAACTTGAAGAAATGCATTTTTAAAGTCGATCTTTGTAAATTTCTTGCCTTTCGATAACTTTGCTATAAGATCATTGATGCGTGAAATTGGGTACTTGAAATCCTCTAACGCAGGATTAATAGTATTCTTGAATTCAGCACATAGCCGAAGTGAACCATCGCTCTTGACAACAGGAGTGAGAGGACTGGCCCATCTTACCTCTTCAACAGGTTCGATTATTTTGTCGCTTATCCACTTCTGTAGTTCTTTTGTAACCAAGTCAATTCTTGAATAAGGTACACGCCTGGGAGGTATGATTTTCGGTGTAGCACCTTGTTTTAGATGTAGTTTGACATAATTGCGTAGTATTGGTTTCTTGCTAAGTTTTGACTCGCATTGTTTGATCAGTTCTTGAATAGTATTGTTATAATCTTCTTCGACTAAGTTTACAAATCTATCTAGTATATTTCTAAAGACTGCTATCCAGGTCCTACCCAAAAGTGGAACCATGTCACTCTGGACAACATAAGCATCTAATGTTTGGGTTTTGTCTTCGAACTTCGCCTTTACTTGGACAGTTCCTAACACCTTTATTGTTCTCCCATCATAACCAGTTAATTTTGTGTCTGATTTATTTAATATTTTGATACCAATCTCTTTTGCAACATACATCGGTAGGATACTATACCTTGATCCGGTATCAATCTGCATCAAAATAGGCATGTCGTTCAAATATACCGTGACCTTATAAGCATCGTTAGCTGTGTAATTATTATCGGCATCCATGTTGTTTATGTCTAAACTGTATAAATTATATTCTTTTCTTTCTAGTTTGTCATTATCATCTTCTTTTATCTCTTCTATATTTACAGTGTTTACTTTATTTGTATATCGTGATTGATTATTGTCGTTGTTATGATATTTACAATCGCACATTTGATTTGTTCCTCGATTTCCAATATTATGATTATCGTTATATCTTTGAATACATCTTGAATCGTTATAATGTCTGTTATATCTGTAATTATAATCATTATTAAATCTATTATCATTATAGTCATTTTTATTATAACTAGCTCTATTATCATATCTCGAAGAATTATTGTATAATCCTGGGTAATTTGCCCTAACGTTATTGTAGTTACCCGCATTATAGTTCTGATGTCTAGGGTTGTAATTATTTCCCTGATAATTATTTCTTTGAAAGTTGTTGTTTCTCGTAGTCCATAGTTGTCTGTTATCGTTATTCGATCGTGGATTATGTCTATCGTCGTATCTGACCACCTGTTTGTTTTCTTCAACTTTCATGCCTCTTTGTCTTTCCAAATGTTTTACTCTTCTTCAGTCTTTTCACTTAAAGAAATGTTTTCAACTTTAGCGATTATATTTTCTTTTAATTCTGTCTCCTCAAAATCATCTCTTAAACTAAAAACTTCTGCTAACGTAATATTCTCTTTCAACGTAATTTTCTGCCTGATACTTCTGCTATTTGATAAAATTTTTACCTTTTCAATGACTCTACTATCGCTTAACGAACATTCATTTTGTAAAATACATAATCTACTTACCCAATTGATGTAACTTTCACTTTTACCTTGTACAGCTGCATTGAATAATAACAATTTCGAACTTGTAGATTTCCTCGGGTGTAATAACCTAAATTTTTCAATCAATAGCGATAGATTGATGAAATCGGTAGGTGAACATATCGATTTGAGCTTAATGTATTCTTCGTCTGGTAGTCTTCTTGTGAAGGATCCTGCTTTTTCGATATCAGAGATCTGAGCATCGTTGAATATGTCTTCGAAACGACTTAGAAAAACATCGCCATTACCTGTGTATGTTGGAAATTCAATATTAATATTAACGTTATTATTTGAGGTCTGTTTCATAATTTATAATTTACAATTACCTTGAATTTTTCTATTTTATAGTATTGGATTTTATAAAAATTTTAAGAAGTTAATTTATATTTAATATTTTAGAAAATTTTAATTTAGGATACGCTGCCACCATGAAATTTCTAAAGATTTCTAATGGTGCAGACTTCAAGAATATAATTTTTAAGTCAATTTATTGATATTTAAATTTAAAAAATATAATTATTACATAACTCAAAATAGTTTCCTATATATATTGACAATTTAATTTAAATGTCGTTTATAATAAATTGATCTTTTTAAAGTTAAAATATAAAATTGAACATTCGTTTTTTTAAGTAAATTGATTTATACAATATAAAATATAAAATTTAATATTAGTTTATAAGCAAATTGATTTTTTAAAATATAAAAGTTGTTTTTAACAAAAAGAAAGAAACAATTCTTATTACATTTGAAATATTTTAAGTTACGCCATAAATAGCTTAAGGATGTAAAAAAAACAATTTTTTAAAGTTAAGATAAAATACATGAGTGTCACTGTTTAACAAATTGTTACTAAAGTGTTTATTATTATTGAATCTATTGACGTTTGTATAATATGTAATTTACAAACGAAAAGTTAATATTATATTCAATTTAAATTCAATTTACAATTACATTTATATTAC
Organism: Gordionus sp. m RMFG-2023; assembly: GCF_954871325.1. NCBI lineage: Eukaryota > Metazoa > Nematomorpha > Gordioida > Chordodea > Parachordodidae > Gordionus > Gordionus sp. m RMFG-2023. The sequence continues at coordinate 79,107,742 of NC_088775.1, forward strand.
ACTTATTATATATTATTCTTATTTATACAAATAAAATCATGTTGTAAAAATAAAAATTAATCATCTAATTAGGTATAATTTAATTTATAAATATTATAAAGGAAATAAATTACTAATGCCCTATAAACGCGGCTTGAAAATTTTAAATCATGTTATAACCTACTTTTCGCATTTTTCGAGTTTTGAGATTTCAGAATATAACCTAAAAATTTACAATATTTATCGATTTTAGGAGTTTCTATTAAATTTATGGTTTCATGAAAATCATTATAAGAAAGAGGACTATATATCTTGTAAAATTCAATTAACATCTTATGAAGAACAATTTTAAATTAAAACACTGATTTATTATTATTTTAAAATTTTTCTGAGGCATAGGCGTGGCCAAGATTTTACTAAGGGGGGGGGGGGGGTATTTTTCTCATGGAGATTTTTAAATGACTTTTGGCTATGTTACATTTTTTAAATAATTTTTTTTTGACTTTTTTTATATAAATGATTTTTAATTAGTCATTATTGTAAAAAATTATTTTAAGCTTAAAATGGTATCTACGATAACAGGAAAACCTTGACTACACCTATGTTATGTGGCATATTATTAACACATTTATTCAATAATTTGGCATCACAAAAGAAGAGTTGAGGAAATTATATAACTAGTCAATATGTAGATTAGAGACCGACTCATCGTGAACCGAACCAGGCGAAATGATTTTGGACAGGGGTAGACAACTTGGGGAAATAATTTTTATCAACAGATCCGTTACAAAATTTTATAATTTTTAAAGCTTAGAATTATGCAATGTGTCTATAGGACGTGCCGAAAATATTCATGAATACCTAAGGGAGAATGGCATCATCTAATAATGTAGATTATGAGTATCACCTTTCTATACTCAAAGCATCACCTTTCTATACTCAAAGCATCACCTTTCTATACTAAAAAGCTGTGACTAAATTTTTGAGTCATCTTTGAATTTTTTCTTTTATATCGCTTATCGGATGACTCAATATCTCCTCCCATTATTGGATTTTATAGTTCGAAATTGAGATATAGCAGATAAAGAAAAGTCTATCTATGTCTTCCATTCAGACTACCATGGCTTAGGTGACCCGAGATATATCAGATTACTTCAATCACTTTTTTTATGTAAGATTAGATAATGTCTACATAAAAGAGATAATGGGTATTAGAATGCTTCAAGAAATTTTTAAATTTGCAAGGGAATAAGTTTCCTAGGCAGAGAAGGGGGGGGGGGTTGGGAAATTTGTATGATGTATTAAAGTTACAGTATATGATGTATAAATTTGCATACAAGTTATTTTGTAAATATATGCGAATTCTCGTAAGATAAATAAGTAGGGGAAATCGGGGTAAAACAATTGGTATTTGCATTTTACCATAGAAATCTTAGAGGGAAAAATAAAACAAATTATAAATTTTTATATAGCCCATTCCCTCTGTTAAAAAAAGAATATAGCTCTATACCTATAATACTTTAGGAGCCATGGTTAATTATGTGAAGTGTGCCATTTTACTCCGTAGCCAGCGTAAAATAGCCAAGCACCAGGGCTTGTTAAAATAAATTTGATCACAATTTTACTGAACAAAATATTAATAATTTTGACATTTATTATTTTTAAGTATACATTAATCAATAACAATAAGGGAATGTAAATAAATTATCAAAAATAGCATATTTTGAGTATTACCATTTTAGGCACATTGTACATTTCAATATATATTCACCTCTGCTATTATTTATAAAATTTTTATTCCATATAACGCACCAATTATAGATTAATGTTCCTTTTGCTCAAAAATATCTTATATATTTTAGACTTTAATATTTCAAAATTCTCTTATTTAACCGTTTTGCCCATAACAGCTCCGTGCAGGACTCTACTTCTAAAATCCCATACCCAGCTTTGTTCCATGAAAACTAATTTTTAACATCGTACCACAACCATTAATAGTGATTCCATTTCTACAAATAATGTTCTATGATATCTGTGGTTTAAATATAATGTTTCATAAATTTGATTTCAAAATGGTGACGCTTTAGGGAAGGTGTGCTGGCCTTATAGCAATAAAATTTAAAATCCATTGCAACATTTTTTTATGTTTCCGTTCTTAGCCAGATAGGGGCAACTATCTTTAAGATCTTTTAAGTCATGGTTAGAAATGAAAAAAAGACCCTTCTTTGATATTAATGATTTTAAACATTTGAAACTATAGTTATTAATAAGTCAAAATTAAATATTTTTTTAATAAGTAACTTATACCACAATGCAGTGCATAGTTATAAATAGAGCGGTACCGATGATCCGATATTAATAAAAAAAGACGATATTTATAACATCTATCTTTGTATCAAAGTCATAAAAATATCAATATTTTCTAAATCCAACTATCACTAATGATTAAATGTATTATATTTTCCAAAAATAAATAATCTCACATAAAATATTTGGAATGTTTATTGGGTGAATGTAATGTTATTAAACAGCTCCATTTAGCCGATTTTTAAAAAGAGTAAATAGGATTTTTGCGAAATATTACCAAAATCTAGAAATTTCGCTAATAGAATCCAAACTTTTGAGCCATATATGGGCAAAATTAATAAGCTTTAATAATTTACTTTTGGCCAAAATCTTAAAGTAAAAGTTTTTAAAAATTGGCTAAATCTAGCGGTTTAATAACACTAGCTGAATGTCTCGTTAGATATTTTAAAATCCTTTTGTTTTTGCAGATAAATAACAAAAAATAGTGTAAATTTTAAATTATTTTTTTAAACATTACAATAAATAAAGTGTATTTTAATTCCTTTCATTAATGTATGATTATTAAATTATTTATAAAATATTATAATTATAAATAGAGAATCAAAAAATAACCATAAACAATAAAAAATGGATGCTAAATATTAGTACCGATCCTATATCTAATATCAGCATAGCCCTAGTCATAAACAGACTGGATTTGATTCAGAGAAAGGTCTATAGATATAATAAAATTTTACATTAACTATGATGCTCTTGGAAATAAAATCTAATCCGACTACTTTCAAAGATTTTCCTCGTTGGCTTATATTTATAGACCAAACATTATGCGAAGCGTTTTAAATCATGGTTATACAAAAATTATAGATTATAAAAATTTATATTTAAAAATTGAGAAAATTAAATTAAATTGAAATGGGCTTACTTACTTCCTAAGTGTCTTATTTGGGCATGATTAAAGTTTTTTAAGGTAGTATTATTACATAAATAGCCAAATTTATAACAAAAGCGAGTCGAAAGTATGTGAAAGGAGTATGGGTGCGAATCCTCTCACTATTACATAATAGAAAAAATCACCCTACTAAATAAAATATATCTTACCAATAAGTTAAAGGAATACTTTATAAGCATTTATATAATTATTTTCGAAACTATTGAAAAGTAAGTTGAAGGTACTGATTTTAAATTCAAATTATTTTCTAGAAAAACTTTTGTTTTTTGGGTATATCGTTTTTTTGGGTAGGGTGGGGGGGGGGAGGGGTGGTATAACTCTCCATCATGAGCCTTAAGAAATTTTCATCAAATATGAAGATCCCAAAGTGATTTAAGTTTTAATCATCTTTAGGGTTTAATAACTGTTTAAACCCTATAAATCAGCTATTGATGTTCTTAATAATTTAAAGCAACATATGCTTATATACACCAAAATCATAAGGTTTTATATTATAATTAATAAATTACATCAAAATATTCACTCAAATATGCTAATTACTCTAAAATTAAAAAATAGCGTAATTAAACTAGGACTGTGCCGATCCACATATTTTTAACCGATCCGATCTGATATTGGTTAAAACCCGATCCGATATTTTATATTGATTTTTCATCACCCATCTTTGAACCAAATGTAATTAAGAAATCAATTTTTTATTTATAAAAGTTTACGGATATTAGTAGTAGAGAACTGCACGGGCTGTCCGTAGCCCGACCCGAAAATAAATAATAATATTAATATCTTAAATAGTCAGTATAATTTATAATATTAATTATAAAATCATATTATTTAATATTTATCACATTTTAGGATTAAAATGTCAATCATATTAACATGTCATGTCATTATTAATTTATAAATCTAACAACCGGATACCAAACTATTTTATCACTAAATTGTGTGTTTCCCGTGTATTACAAGATAAGACATATTTTATGTACTAAAGATAAGTTTTATTCATTATTTATTATTTATCTAGCCTATACATTGTCTTTTTTAACATTTGTTTTAAAAAATTTCCATATAAAATTTAAGATTTGGATTTGATTCAGGGGAACTTATTTCTATAATATAAATTTCACTACCATAAATGTTAATCATCCTAGAAATTAAAAAATATTATATAAAATTGGTAATGATATTCTAAGTTACATTTATATATAAAATATAATCTTTACTTATTTCGTTTTAATATTATTATTTTTTAATCTAACTACCTTAATATGAGTTGTAAATTTTCCAGTTAATTTTGGTTGTCAATATTTTAAAATATGGCAGAAAAAAATTAGGAAATTAATACAAGATTCTCAAAGAAAATAAGATGTATACTGTGATATGTAAAATTTAAAACATGAATATTAAAAAGAATCTTGTATCAAACAGATACAAGATTCTTTTCAGAATTAAGGATCTTAGATACAGATATTAGTATCTTATTAAAAATGTCAAAATATACTAAGTACAAGATATAAAGGGATCTTGTATCATGTATCTTAGATACAAGTATTCGCAGTACTGCCCAACTCTGTTTATTTCAATCTAATTGATTAAAGTCATTTTAAATATTTTTTTTAGTTTTAGACACAGCCATATTAAAAAAATTATCTCAATGGATGCAAAATTAAAAAGAATTGGTGAAAAGATTAAGACAAGAGTATGAAGTAAGGAAGAATCTTAATGAAAAATCTGATGTATGGAAGAAATTTTCATTTATATATGATGAAAATAAAGAAAAGCTTAATTATGTCATTTGTATTATATGCAAATTTATTTATGTATATAATTCAATAACAACAGGTTAGATATTTATACATAAAATATGATCTTATTAAATTATTTTAGGCACAAATCAACTTAAAAGACATAAATGTGTATATACAAATACAAGTATAACAGCAGAGAGTAAAACGACACAATTAACAATTGATAGTCTTTTTGGTACTGATCCGAAAAAACTCAAAAGTTGTACAAAATTGAAAAAAGAGTGCAAAAAGGTGCTTACTATGTTTTGTGGACGTGATTTGAGATCATTTGATACAATTCATGGGAAGGCTTTGTTGATTGTTGCCAATATTTTGCCAAAATTGGTTCAATATATGGAAATATTGATGTTAAAAGCATCATTCCAAATCCTACGACAATTTCTAGAAATTTAGTAGATACTGCTGATGGTATCCGCAATAAATTATTTCCTATATTAAACTCATATATGAAAAAGGGTCGATGTGCTGGTAACAAATTTATGAAAATATGGTTAAATTATTAATAATTTTTTATAGCCACCACAGACCTTTGGACTGATGATTATAAAAAAATATCATATGTAACTCTAACAATTCATTTTATAAATGATTCCTGGAAACTAAATAAAATTGTATTGTTTACATGCAAATTTGAAGAGGAAAAAAAGACAGGGGAAAATATCAAAAAGGAAATTATAGAAATTTCACCTTGTTAGGTATTGATTTCATTAAAAATATTTATAAAAATCCATGTATTCTTTGTTTCAGGATACAGCAGGGCCTATTTATCGGAAATTCTAATTATTACTGACCAAGGAGCTAATATGATTAAAGCTTTTGAAAATCATAAGCGTTTAAATTGTGCTTCTCATCTATTAAATACAGTATTGAGAAATACTTTTGATAACAAAAATATTGAATCTTGTTCGGAGATAAATCAATGTTTTAATGACTGTAAAAGTTTAGTAACGTATATGAAACAGAGTGGGTATGTTAATTTAACTTTTTATTAAAATATATCATTACATTTTAGATTAGTTAATCGCCTCGATAAAACTCTCCACATTTGTGTTGAGACTAGGTGGAATAGTAGGTTGAATATGATTGAATCGATCTTTAGTCAATTTAATGACATATTGGAAATCCTCAATTCCAGAGGAGTCGATTAGACTTGAAAATATTGATTTTGAAATGATGAGGGATCTGATCAAGTTTCTGACGCCTTTTAAAATTGCGAGTGATGAACTTGAGAGTGATTTAAAACCTACTATTCACAAAGTTATTTTATGTTATCATAAAATATTGAGTTTTTTAGCTAATCCTAGCTTAAACTATCAGCTAAACCAACTTTCATTAAGATGCCGGGAAATATTGGTGGATAAATTTAAAATAGATTTATTCCACCAAATTTCGACGTTTTTGTGCCCAAAATTTCGGGATATGAAAATGTTATCCCGGGAACATTATAAAGATTTGTGTCAACATATCAACACGTTGATTAATGCAGAGAAAATCAACAGATGTGATTGAGCAAAAGTCTTAAACAACTCACCATCTAACTCGTGCTCAACCGATAGAGTAGTAAATAAAGGTTTATTAAATTAATAATAAAATTATTTATTAAAAAAATAATAAAGTAAATATATATCTTAATATTATTAATGAATATTTTTTTCTTAAGAAAATACAGAGGTGGTAGATACGTTTTTGGACTTCTCTTTATGGGAGGCTGACAATGCGTATTCTGATGCTAGCGCCGAAGTTGACGAGCTAAAAAAATACCTAGATCCGAAATTATGTATTGATGACGATAATATTTTAAAATGGTGGAAAACAAACCATTATGAGTTTCCAAATTTAAGTATTTTAGCTCTTAAATTCCTGGCTATCCCTGCTTCGTCGGCTAGCAGTGAAAGGGCGTTTTCAGCTGCTGGTAGGGCCTTTGAGGAGAGAAGGACTCGTTTAAAGCCAGATAAACTGGACGCCTCTTTATTTATATCAGAGACCTGCAGGCCCGGCCCTAAACTCGGCCCGGCCGGGGCAGGGCCGTATATTAAATTTTTTAAATATACCCGGGCCGGGCCTAAAAAAATTTTTTTTAAACATATCCGGGCCGGGCCTAATTTTTTTTAAATATATCCGGGCCGGGTCGGGTTTAAGATTGTTGAACCCGGGCCGGGCTTAATATTTTTTATAAAAATTTTTACATTATGAGTTAATGGTTATAAGATTATATTATAGTTATGATTAATATAATATTGGGTGATGGTTAACACAACCTAACAACCCACAGATCGATCTAATTATTAATTTCCTGCAAATTTATTCAAAGTATTAATATATTTTTTTATAATTCATATCTAAATTTTTACAACATATTTTACCAAAACAATCAAATAAAGGAATATCTTAAATAAGTCCCAATATTCAAGTATTATTAATATATTTTTTTATAATTCATATCTAAATTTTTAGAATATATTTTACCAAAACAATCAAATAAAGGATTATCACTTCTTAAAGTTTGTAATTGATTTTACTTAATATAAAGCATTTTTTAATTGAAAAATTTGTTTTACACAAGTATTTTATTTCTCTTTTTTTCTGTCCCAAATTCAAGCAATTACGTATGTAGTCAGGGACAGATCGCAAAATGACGGAAAACTATATAAAAGATTATATAAAATTACAAGAGGCTTAGGAAGTAAATGAAATACCATAGACCAGTCAAATTACTACTGTTGTTAAACAAACTGAATCGTTTTATGATAAATGGGGCGATGGTAATTCTGGTAATATCAATACCCGATGATGAATATTATAATTACATAAATAAAAAAATAGATGAAACATTTAAGGTGGATAATTTGTTAGAGTGGTGGGCGGCTCATCAAAGTGAATTTCCAATTTTAGCAAAATTGGCAAAACGGGTATTAGCAATTCCTGCTTCATGTGCAAGCTGTGAGCGGAATTTTTCCACTACTGGGAGAATTCTTGAAGAAATAAGAAGTAATCTTCAACCTGAAAAGGTAGATATGCTTCTCTTTCTTCATGATAATTTGTGAATTTTTAATATCTTTCTTGAGTATAGGGTTTCGTCAATCATGCTGATTTTTTACTTTGCAAACTGTCAAATATTTATTGCATTTGTTATATTTACATTGAGTCATGAAAGTTTTTAATCCAACATTTTTCATTATTTTTTTTTACAATATTATATAATACAATTATCTTCTTTTGTTAAAAATTTATATTATAAAATAAATTATATTAATATTGTGCAATTAGATTATATTTTCAAAATACTATTTATTATACATGCATTTTTTTAAATAGCGATTTATTTTTATTTTATAAATTAAATAGTAAATTAAATACAATATATTATATTCTCAAAATATTTCCCATTTTTATAAATTAAATATTAGTTTTATTTTTTTTAAATGTAATATAAAATATACTATATGACAAATATTATTACCATTTTTATGAATATTAGTTTTATTTTTATGCTCAAAATATCCATTTTTATAAATAACAGTTTTATAATTTTTATAAATTCAATATAATATTCTCAAAATATTAGCTTTTTACATGCATTTTTTAAATAATAAGCGATATTACTCGCTGGAAAATATGGTAAAATACCTCATAAGTGAATTTTTGTATACACCAGGTCGAATATAATTTTAAAAAATTCCGAGCCGGGCCTGAAATTTTTAAATCCGGCCGGGCCGTAAAAAATTTTTTTTAAATATCCGGGCCGGGCCTAAAAAATTTAAAACCGGCCGGGCCGTGCAAATGGTACCTCTGCAGGTCTCTGATTTATATATCATAATTATTCACGCTGTGATAATTTTGATAATGATATTGATGAGGTCAATATAATATAATATGTTCATTATATTTTTTATATATTTATTAACTTTTATATCATATCTATATTCGCATAAATGATGCTTATTGTATTATATAATCGTTATAATTTTTAAATTCGCTTGTATATTAATCGTTTTATAATATTTTTTACAAATTTAATAAAATGCAACTTAATATATATCTTGAATAGATTATGGCCGTCAAATAAACTTTTATTTAAGGTGGCTGAACTGAATTACACATAAATTTTTTTTTGGTTATTATAATATTAAAACTTAAATTGCAAAATTTTATTCGGGTCGGGCTCGGGTCGGGTTGGACTAAAAAATGTGTGCTCGGGCTCGGGTCGGGCTCGGACAAAAAAATTTTAAATTCGGGCTCGGGTTGCGAAAAAATTACTTTGCAGTTCTCTAATTAGTAGTATTAAATGAATTTTTCATTATTCCTCCTCGTGAAATTAGAATTCCGCAGATAGCGCATTTTGCAAAATTATCTGTCTTTTGTAAAATATTTCCATAATTCAGACACCATATTTATAAAAATTCTTTATTCAAAGTATAAATAATAAAATTGGCGTTATTAATTAAAAAGATTTAAAATAAATAAAACTTTGGGTGTTCCTTTCTGTTTTTATAAAAAACTTTTAAAATACTATAAATCTATATAAAATTTATGGGGTTTTGTGCATTGTTTAAAAAAATATATATTTAGAAAATATCATTAATGCAAAATATATATATAAAATCTAAAAAAAGAAAAGTAAAAAAATCGGATCGGGTTTGTATAGGTATCGGCCCGATCCGATATTTTTGGAAACGATGATAATCGGTGCCGATACGATATTTAATATCGGCACAGCCCTATTAAATACCTAGGTAAAGGTAATCCATTTGAAGAAAGTTGTACAAATAAAAAAAATGTGAACTAAGAGAATATTCCAAATGAATGAATGTATCCAAGCTATATGATTATTTATAAGAAAAATTAGAACCCTAACCTTAATTTACTGATTTTTAAAAATATTTAAAAAATTGGAAACTTTGGAAATATCCCCTTTCAATAAATTCCCAGGGATTATGCCTGGGCTTTACATTCCTAGGTTCATACGACGCAAAAACCACCCCAAAATAAATATAAATTTTAAATAAAACCTCATAAAATAGGAAAATTTTGTATTTTACTCATTTCATAACCTGGGTTCGATACTCGCCTTAAATCCATACTATTTAATTTAATATTCTGAAAAAAAAATTATTAAAAATTTATTACAACAAAATATTATCATATATTTATAATAAAAAATTTTCAAAAAAGTCAAATTCGTATTTATTACATGAAAAATTAATTTAGACAAATTGTAATGCCAAATTATTTTATTCTGTAATGACAAATTTATAAAAACAATCGGAGGCAACATCAATCATAAGTCAAGTAACCAATGTTATCCAGGGTAATATATATGAGACATGGAAGTTTTTTCGAATCCCTAAAAGAATAGTAACCTAGTATTTTTTTTAAAAAAAAATTAAGTTTATGAAATTTACATTAGACATACCAAATGAAAAAGCTCTGACATCTTGGTTAAATTGATGGACAGTGATATTATTTGGTGGATCTAAAATGTATGTGTTTCCCTGCCAAGAAGAAAAAATGAATTGATCATGATCTCTATCTAATAAATTTAATTTCCCTAATCCAAACAAAGAGTCTTTAAGATTGAGGGAATATACAACACTATCTTTGAGTAGAACATAAAGTTTACCTAGTTTCAAAAAAATATGAGATTGTATGTAAATTCTTAGAAACTAAAATAGATAATAAAACTATTATATATCAAATAGAAGTCATCCATATTTGTATCCAGGATTTTGCAAAAGGTGGGGGGGGGGGGTCTATTAGATGGGGTTTTTGGTAACTCACTGAATCACGGGGAAATTTTTAACATTAATTTTTAAAAAAAAATTTTTGTTTGGTCTGGTAGAATGAAGTCATATATTTTAACAATTTAGCTATAAATTGTCTAATTTGGTATTTTAATAATTTGAGCGATACAATTTTATAAAATTATAATAACTGAAAACAATATTATATATAAGAGTATCAATTAAATTATATTTAATTTTATGGGTCATTCAATTTCAACGATTTTAAACCCAACGATGCCCAGATTAAACAAGTGCTTACTTTTAAATCTATAACTATTTCTTTTTTGAATTAACCTTTTTCCACAAATTTTTTTTTATTCTTTAACTATTTAATTGTTTGTAATTTATGCGCAATACAATTTTAATAAAATTATAATAAATGAAAACAATATTATATATATATATGAGTATCAATTAAATTATATTTAATTTTATGGGTCATTCAATTTCAAACCCAACAAAGCCCCAAATTAAACAAGTGCTTACTTTTAATTTATAAATCTAAAAATAACTATTTCTTCACTGAAATATCAACCTTTTTCACAAAAAAAAATTTATTCTAAAAAATTGATTAATAAATAATTTAGTATTTGATAATAGTCCTAACTTAATAGCTTCATAGAACACATCTTGTTTTTATTGTGAAATTAAAGAATTATGAAAATTTTCACAAGTTTTTTTAAATATACTCCGTTTTATTGTAAAATTAATTTTTTATGATAAAAATTTCCACCAAAATGCAGATGATCATTTATTTATTATTTTATATAAAAAAAATATAATATCAAAAATTTCCCCATGATTCAGTGAGTAACCGGTTTTTTTTATTAGAGGTCCTTAGGCCCACTTATTGTATGGCTTTGGCTATATATTATATTTTTAAGAGGACATCTCAGCACCATTGCATTTAAATAATAGGCTCTTAAGAGAGCAGCCAAAAGTGATCACAAAATTAAGATATATTTTTTAACTATAATAAAATATCAATGAGTAAAATGTCTATAATTTACCATCTATAGTTATTAAAGCAGAATATGAGTGTTTCACATCTTGTAAATTTATTATTAAGCTTCCACATATTTCAGTTGATGAATTGGAGCTTTCTTGAGGTTGTGATGGTGTTATAGTTATATATTCCACTGGCATATTATTATTGGGAGAAATGTCTATATAAATTAAAATATTTAAATGTTCTTTAAAAAACTTTTACCAGGATGCTGAAAGTTTGAGAAGTATTCTAAATTATCATTGTTCAATTGTTCTTGTGTGGGCAAAATCACATAGGAATTTTTAGGCTGTGAGCAAAGTAACCTCAAAGTTTTATACTTATCTTCTATTTTTCCCAAAAAACCTGTATTAAAGTCATACGACAAATTCCCTATCTGTTTTATGAGTTCCCATTTATGATAAGCTATAAATTTTCCTTTTAAATTTTGTGTTGAGATTTGGAGGTCATTTTTAACTTGTGCATCAAAAACCCATTTAAAAGATCTTAATTAATATATTTAAGATTAATATACCATACAGGTTCTATAATTTTAAAAGGACATCATCAATAGATATAAAAATAATACCTAACTATTCTATCAGTCAAACCTATAACAACTTCATCAAGTCCATCACCATCAAAATCAATTAAGATACCTGTTTTTGTGTTAGCAGGTATATGCTGACTATATATTGGCATCAGAGTAATTTTAGTTTTTAGAGGACTTAAAAATTAAATTAATAATTTAATAACTAATCAAATCTATACTCATTTTTTAAATATGGAACTTCAATAATGTGAATTTTACCTTTACCAGATATAACAAGCAAATTATTATAATCTTTTAAATAAATTTTTCCACATAATACATTAGTTATCATGCCTAAATTGTATATAGATACAACCTTTTGGCAATTAGAACCTTTGTATATTGATACCTTGCCTTCTAAGATACCAATTATCAATTCATTATTCTATATTTTAAAGATGTAATAAATCATTTTATTATTTACATTGTCATTATCTACATCATCAAATATGATAGAAGAATTATTTGTTGTACCATATAGAGGCAACTCAATTTGATTTTGAAAATATTTTTTTTGATGCATATATCACTACTTTAATATTTGATTGTAGTAATATATAATAAGACAAAATATATAATTATATTAATTCCTGAATGAATTTAGCAGCTTCATATATAAATTTACAAATTAGACTCTACTCTAGATAAATATAAAAAATATAGGTGTGTTTATAGCAATGACATAAAGTAATTAATTGATTTATAACATAAGGTGAGCAACATCTTTTGGAGAGAGTATTAATAATTTTTAGAAAATAAGTTTAATTTTTTAAAATCTAGATTAATAAGCTGTCATTAGAAAATAAAGTGACAGTCAATTAGAGTTTGGAGATAAAAAATATAATTTAATATATCTTATCTTATCTTATCTAGCACGTTGGTCATGGGCCTGCCCAAAATGAGCGAACGTAAATTACTATAGAGGCCCTATCCTCCATAATAATTATGCCGATTTTTTCCTCAAGGATACCAACAAACCTTGTAACCCAGATATAATTATTAAGAGGAGTGGAACTCACCCAATCCAATAATAATAATAGTGTAGGGAATAAGATTATGAGCATATTTAAAAGGAAAAAATAGTAGTACTGTATCATCCAATACAAATTATTAGTCATTAGTTAATTATCTAAAATTATTTTTTTATAGTTAGTCTTAATTTTTATTATGATTATTAAATTTTATTTAGTTTATTTACGATTTGTTCCCTATTTAGTTAGAAGATATAATTATATTTAATTTTTATAATTATTTAGTTAAAAATATCTATCTATTTAATCTATTAGACCTAAATCTCATAATGTAATGTAATCTATTAGAAATTATCTTACAATGTGCACTAATTTAATCTGCCTTCATTTATAGCCCTATTCAAATAACTTCAACTCTTAGATATATATAATATATGAAATTGTATTTTTAAGTAATAAAATAAAATAACTTTACTTACTCAACTTTACTTGTTATATATCAAAGTAATATATGGAATTGTATTTTTAAATAATAAACTAAACTAAATTTAATTTAATCATCTTTACTTGTTACATTCTCATCAGTTATTCGTCAAGTGTTCGTAAATAAGTCTTAATACGATTTTGTAAGTTTTTCTATCTAACGAAGCACGTTTTATGAATTCCCAAGATAGATCTATGTCCGATAATGATCGATTTATTCTACCAAACCAACTATTTTTGTAGGATAGGAAAGGTTTGAGAGATAATTCTTCCAAAGGGGTAATAAAAAGGGCTTGATATACTAGGTTGTTTGGGGCTTGTCTGAGAATGTGCCCTAATATTTCGATTTTCCTATATTCACATAGTCTATATATAGGGAGAATGTCACATCTGGACCAAAGATTATGATTCGAAGTATTATACGGGTAGAAAGTTTTGGTAATATATCTAAGACATTTGTTAATGAACGTTTGCATCTTTTTACTTTCTTGTTTGGTATCTTTTCAAGTTTCTATACCATAGATTAGGGAGGGGAATATTAAAGTTTTAAATAATCGAATCTTTAACGGAATTGATAATTGATTCGAACTCCATATTTTCATAAAAGATCTATATTTCAGTCTGCCTTTATTTATTTTAGCTATTAGGTCTAGTTTAGTATTTCCTTTTCTATCCAGTATCACTCTTAGATATTTTAATTGTTGAACTTCTGCTATTTTTCTCCCTTGTATCGTTAGATTCATGTTTGGAGGGGAGAATATTGATGTCATCAACTTTGTTTTATCAATATTTATTTTTAAACCAAAAAAATCAGCAACTTGGGTCATCATGTCCACTAGCAATTGGAGGTGTGATATAGAATCTCCTATAATGCAAATATCATCGGCAAAAGCAAGAATATTTAATTTCACGACGGGAATCTGAGCTAAACATTGTTTAGTCACTCTTTTTATGATATAGTTTGTAATAAAATTAAAAAGAAGAGGAGAAAGGACACATCCCTGTTTCAAACCTATCTTAACTGGTATTTTTGTTGATTTATGACCCGCATGGATAATTTGTATCGAGTAATCATTATAGATATTTTTTAATATTTTTACCAAAGAGGTTGGAGTATTAACTTCTTCTAATGCTATCCATAACCTATCATGAATAATCGTATCAAAAGCTTTCCTAAAATCAAGAGCTATAATTATTAATTGCCTTTTTCGTATTATAGATTTCTCTATTTGTATCTTTAAGTTGAGAATAGCTTCAAGAGCATTATGTCCCTTTCTAAATGAAACTATTGAATCCACATAATCTCGTTCTATAAAAGGTTTGAGTCGATTTAGGATTATGTTAGTGAAAATCTTATAAATTATAGAATTTAGTGAGATTCCTCTCCAATCCTCTAGAGTTTTAGGGTACTTAGTTTTTGGAAAATTAATTAGGGTAGCCGATAGCCAATCACTAGGGCAGATCCCTTCCTTCCATACTCTCGATATGATAGGGAATAGTATATCGGCGGATAATATAGGGTCCGTTTTTAAATATTCACTACGAATATTATCTTGACCACACGCCTTGTGATTTTTTAGTTTCTTTATTATATTTATTATTTCACTCTTGATAGGATCTATGATTCTATCTGTATTTTGGAATAAGGTAGAGAGGGAAGAATGTGTAGATAAAGATGTAGTATTATGAGTATTATCTTGTGGGAGAAATAATTGTGGGGGCCAGAGGTATGAAGTGGATGGACCATGATGAATGGAAGACTCACTTTGGTTTGGTAAATGTAATAATTTAGATAATAAATGATTTGCCTAACTTTGATCGGAAAGTCATTTGATCGTAAATTTGGTCCATTTTTTTCTGATTGGTCTATTTAATCGCGGTAAATTAAAATCATTTAAAAACATTATGCTTAATACTGTAGCTGATAATTTAAGACTATTTGCTAAAAGAAGAAATGAATACCCTAACCCTAACCCTAACCATAACCCTAACTTTAACCTATTAATTCATATGAATGAAAAAATCGTTTTGACCTAAAATGGACCAAATGGAAATGGACCATTTTACGATCAAAATAATACGATCAAAATAATACGATCAAAGGAGGCCCTCCCAAATAAATAATACCATATATTTTTAACACATTTTATTAGACATGTTTAATAATAGATTTTGAAAAAATAAATAAATTTTATAAAAAAAATTTCTTGGTTATTGCCGCTTATTATTATTTTTTATGTTATTTTTTTTTAAAATTAATATATCAATTTTATTTAATATATTTTTAAAATGTTTTTTCTATAAATTTTTGTTTTGAGATATTTTAAAAAAGTTTTTCCTATAAAATTTTGTAATAGGGGTAAAATATAGGAATTCTTAATTCCCCAGCGTTTATATATAAAAGAGGGAGAGGGGGGAGGTTGTAGGAGAATTTTGCCTATAAAATTTTTAAAATTCATTATTTATATATAAGATTCCTTTCATACAAACTTCCACCTTTAAAGTTTAAGTGATTTTTTAACCTTCGGTAATGAATGGTTAAATCGAAATAATTCAAAATCGGAAGGGGGGGGGGAAGAGGGAAGGGGTTTAAGTAAATATATTTTAAACTTGTAGCCTGACCTAAAATATTTATTTTTACAAAACCCTAGAGCCGATAATAAATTTTTATTTTTTAAATTTAATTAAACTTATCAGTTGGAAAATGATTCTATTATTTACCATACTGCTTATATTGTCAATTTCACTTTCACACAAAAAAAATTATTATGAATAACGAAATTTAAAGAAAGATGCTCAAGCTAGGCTAAGAAAATTTGAGCTTAGCAGGATTTGAAGGTTAAAAAAAAATTAAAGCATGGCCGATCTTAAAATTTTGACCTTTCCAAGTTTCTATTCTCATATTGAAATAGTGGATAAACTCTCATTATATAAATTTTTTTTTTGCTATATAACGATTTTAATGTAAAACCCAGATTCATGGAATAAATATTTTTAGCCTATAATAAAATGAACTTAAGTATCAAAATTAAATTGACCCAGGTATTTTCCCCAAAGAATAAATATCATAAATTATTCATATAAATCAATAGTTTTCTGTGACATGTTAAAAAAAGGAATCCAGAAAATATTTTATGGCTTGCCTAAATTTAAAGGCACAGAACACGCTATTTAACCTTTCCCACACCAGATGCTTTTTGTATAAATGTTCTTATATTTTGCTTTACCAAATTAATAACCCATTTTTTTTAATTTAAAAAATTACATTTTTTATTTTATGTAAATAAATTTCTTTAATCAATTATCAGTATTACTATATTATGTACAAATAAAAAAAAACCTTCATACAATATAAAAGTATATTTTCTTAAACAAATTATTTGAATCTAACATAGGTACCAATATAAGAAGCACAATGTGGGCAGAAGTGTTGTATGTCATGTGTATCCGTTATACAAAAAGGTATTAAACCGCACAGACTAGTACAGCCTACGAATGGACATATTATGCAAAATGGAATTGACACGAGCCAGGTAAGTAACCCTATAACTGGTCTGGTTTCCGTTACTATCTTTATAGGAGAATATATATTATAAAGATCATTAATATAAAATGGCATAGAGGGTTAGCAAAATAGGAATATGCTCCAATGACCAAAGTTTATTTTAGCAAATCCAAGGATTTAATTCTGTTAGAAATTTATTCCAGAATGTTATAGAATATTTCTTTCATTTCAGATAATTGTGCAAAATAAATTTTTATGTATTTTTTTTTAATATTTATAAAAAATCTATAAAATTCTAAAGGCAAAATTATCTGAAATTCACAATGTATGATACTATGTATTCGAATATCGAAGGATATCTTATATTAAAATTTTAATAATGGATATGAAATCCATGGGGAATCCGATTTTGTTTTAGGAGCTATTTTTAAATGTTAAAAATTTGATTTGTATGGAAATACATATTCAGTATATATAGAGTACCCACACTGAAAATTTCAAACAATTTTATAATAAAATTTTAGAAACTCTCAATTTATAGTAATTTTTATATTAATTTTTCATATAAATTAAAAAAATATATATAAGTTTATGAAGAAAAATTATCAGAAATTTAAAGGGTAAGTATACTACATATGATCTCCAGTATGACTTTATAAATTTCATACAATTTCGCCCTAATTTTATTGATTTTCAAATTTATATGCAATATCCATATAACTTTCATTATAAATTAAGAATAGTTCTAAATTTCACAGCAAAAATAGAGTGGGTATTCTATAACTGCTTAAATATATTTCCTATCAAATCAGAATTTCAAAAAAAAACGCTCCTAATAAATGATTTAAACATGAAAGATTGCAAATATATATGGATACCATATCCCAATATGACACATGTATATACACTCTTTACAAGTTGAAAGTCTTTCAAAAATTAAAAAACGTGCATGATTTAAAATTTGCATAAAAAACAAAATTTAGGTTTGTTAAATGAACATATGTATGTTATAATTACAAACTTGTGTTTTACAGGTGGGGCAAGTTAATATAGAAGGCTTTGGTCCGAGTTTTGAGGTTGTTATTAATGTTAGACCTTGACTAACCTTAGTTGCCGAAGAGAAATAGTGGTCGTCTTTTGCTTTGATTTCTTTTTCCCGCAAGGTTTGATTTGATGGAATCGGAGGATCTTCGACTATAAATGAATCCCTCATTTGCATAATTATATCACTTAAACCGTAATCATTAAAAGAAAAAAAATCCCTTACATAATCACTTTTTTAAACAACAATAATCAGAAATTCATAACGGAAAAAAAAATATAATGTTATTGTTGGGGGATTTTTATTTATTTAATTTCATTTTGAGGAAAAAGTTAAAATATAGATCAATATTAGTTCTTGTTCGCTAATAGCTAAAGTTTGTTCCGTGATGATATTGAATTCAAATTGAGAGAAGTCAGTGAAAACTGTGATGATTAAATTCGAACACTTAATAGATAGAAATTATTTAGGTGTTTTTTTCGCTGTATGATGCCGTAATTGTTATGTATACAACTTTCAGATTTGAAAAGCACAAATCTAAATAATGTGTAATTAGTTCAAGGAAATATTTCACATGAAATTAGACGTTTACCTTTGTCATTAAGGAATACGGCTCATCATAACATAAGTTTGAGAGAAAATCATAATTTTCATCGTAATAACCACGAAGATTTGATCTTATTTTTTACGTGTTAGAGTATCGCCTCGATTTTTGTTTATTATAGGTTAATTGTAATTGTAACTGTTGTATTTTAATAGTTTATTATTTATTTTTTTATATCTATATATATAATCTCCGTAATCAAGAAATGAACGTTTTCGTATCATCTTAATGTTAATTTTATTTTTTGTATCAGCTTTCTTATAATCTTATGTTAATTTTATTTTTTCTATCAAATTTCCTATCATCTTAATGTTAATAAATCGAAGGAGAATATACCTCTAATGTTAAATTATTTTTTTTTAAAAAAAAGAAAATTTTTTTTTCATCAACGAGATTCGATTCACAGACTAAATGTTACACAGGCAAGAGTTCTTTCCAACTCAGCCCCCTTCTATCTTAAATTTTATAATACAATTCTTCTTATATATGAAACTATATTTTGATAAAATAATTTAATTATATCAATATTTATTTTTTTTGAAGCTCCAGACTTGGGAAAAAAAATTTGAAAATTATTAACGGTTGGCCAGGTTTGAGAAAAATTTTTTAAAATTATAATGAGTTGGGCTTGAAAATATTTTTATAAATTATATTGCGCTGGGATTGGGGGAAATTTTTAAAATTATTATCAGCTTGGACG
The DNA here is from genome assembly GCF_954871325.1 of Gordionus sp. m RMFG-2023. Taxonomy (NCBI): domain Eukaryota; kingdom Metazoa; phylum Nematomorpha; class Gordioida; order Chordodea; family Parachordodidae; genus Gordionus; species Gordionus sp. m RMFG-2023. Next base: position 79,127,447 of record NC_088775.1, read on the forward strand.
TTTGGGAATTTTTTTTATTATTAACTATGAATCAGACATTGACTTAAACAATTTTTTTTTGCTGGCCTGGGCTCGGCCTGATCAAAAAACCAAGGCTCATATTTTATTCCACTTCTCAACCTACCAAAATTATTATTATCTTTGGTTGGGTTGGGGAAATTTTTTCAAATATGGGTATCAAGTAAAAGCTTTAGATATATTTTGACTCAAAACATAGCTTTTATACTTAGTTTTAATGGATTGGATCTGGCCTAAAGGGGGGGGGGGTTATAAAGAATAAAAATTGGATATTATTTTCAAGTAACAGGTAACAACTATCATAAGAGAAAGGAAAAAATTCTCAATCCCCGACTTTTTTACCGGGCTCAGCAATGCTAACTAACAGGAGCTCTGTACTCTTAGTTATATATTTTTCATTTCGCCCATCAAGAAAGACGGGTCATCATACTTTAAATTAAGAATATCTTATGAGGTGTGATTCACAAATTTGCCCTTTTTTCCTAAATTTTAATATAAAATATATTAATAAAGTATATTTAGTACCATATATACAAACTAATTACCCCTCAACCCCGTCATTCTTGAGGGGTAATTATAGTATATATATAATAATTGACGTAAAAAAATATGTTATAAAAAACACTTTCTTTTTGTTAAAAAATACTTTTTTTATTTTAGTTTTCTTTTTTAAAAAATTGGTAAATTTTATTATTGGAGTTTAGATACATAATAAAATAAAAATTTAAGTGTCTAAGTATCTATAGTCAGTCATAAAAAAAATTAAAAAGTGTTTGTTGTATTATGCAAATTTAGTTTAAAAAATAGTTGTACTTATATTTGTTATATGCAAAGATAAATTTTACATTTTTATATTTAGGGAATAACATTAATTTAAATGATGGATTTTTATTTTATATGTTTATTTCTTCGAAAAATTATTATGTTTAATATTCAAATGATTATAAAAAAAATGAATATATATATTGTTCAATTATTTCAATAAAAAACAGTTAGTTGGAATTTCATAGAAAAGAGAAATTGTTTTGTGTTCATTATAGAATTCTAATTTATTGATAGAAAGAAAAGATTCAGTGTCTTCTACCAAAAAAAAATGTAATACAGTTATTTAATAAAAATAAATTAATTAAAGGAGTTTATATCATATTATTTTAGGTTCGTTGAATAGTGAGTGATTATTAATTAAATTATTATTATAGATTTTATTTATCTTGATTCCTGTTACGCTCTCCCAAATAACATTAAGCCCCTGAGCAAGTTCGGATTTGTAACAGTGTTTAAGTATCCATATGCAGTCATAAAAGTAAGGAAAATTTTTTCGTTTTGGAAAACTATTTCCTCACATTTGGGTATGCAAAAAGAAATTTTTTTTGGTGAAACCCTAATTATTTTAGAAAAATTATTTTTCGGCTAGCCCGGGTTTTATATTTATATTCCGGGCCCCGAGGCTCTAAAAAATTTTCTATGGCATGGGTTTAATTTTTGGCAAGTGAGAAATATACCATTTCGGCATGCTACGGTTTTGTTAATATAAAAAAATTTAATATCTAACAATTTTTAATAATTTAATACCAAATATAAAGATTACATATGTATTCATTATTCACCTGGGAATGATGGTCAAGGGGAAGGGAGTTGACGTTAAAATAAATACCCATGGAAACGGTAAGAATTCATACAGTTTAATATATTTTTTAAATAAATTCATTGAAAATTATATATCAATTATTTTTTCCAAATAAGGCCACTTCCAGAGAGAACGTTTTTTCAAAGCGGTTTGGGGGGGGGGGGTAATGTTAACAGCAATTTTTTTTAAAATTTATTTCCAAACAAAAGATAATAATTTGTCGAATTAATTTTTTTATAATATATAATATTGTTTTAAAAAAAATTTTCGACGAGTCCCATTTCAGATGCCATTTAATGATAATAGAAAACAAACAAAAACAAAGAAAATTATGAAAAAAACTCTAATAGGCCCCTAAAAACGAACAATAATTGTATTTAAAATAATTTTCTACATATGGAAAAATTATTGGGGTCAAGGCATTTACGATTTAATTTTATTATAAAATTGAACTAATATTGATTCAAATTCTTCGTTAGTAGATTTTGCAATTAGGGAAAATATAATTGCCAAACTTTTTATATTTATTACTTTTTAAGCGCGTGATATGGTAGGCATGTTGCTATTAATTAAGTAGACTGAGACACATATGTATGCATACAATTAAAATTTTAACCTTGGCGCAAGCCGTGCTTTAATATTGTCAGAAAGGACATGCTAGCTCTAGAAGTACACAGAAATAGGCAATTGAATATTAATTATTTTTGTAAACAAATGTGTTCAAATTAAACAGGTTCATGAATAAAATTCATTTTTTTGAAGAATTTATTCTAGACAAATTTTACGTGAACGCAATCACTTTATCTTTGACAAACACGTTCATTTTTTATATTCATTCAATTTAAAAAGTTTAAATTTCTATTTTACCTCTTTAAATTTAAAATAATCTGCCAGCTGTTTCCAGTAGATGTACGCTTTCACTTCTGACAAGTGTCTACTTCAACTCTAATCTGAAATGGTTATTTTACAAATGAATCTATTTGATATCAAACTTGAATGGTCTTGGATAAAGCTTCCATAAAACAAAGCAATAAAAAACAAATTTTTTAAAGAAATCGGCAGAAAAACCTAGGATTGAAAAGGAGTCAGGGAAAAATACCCATTCTCAAATCTCGAATTTTTATGACGATGAATTTGTAGACAAATTATAAGAGGGTATTGTTTATTAAAAAAAATCAATATTTTAAAATTATTTTTCATTAAATTTAACAATGCGGCAATTCCATCTTCAGCTAGTATTAAACAAGTTTTTAGAATTGCAAATTCCGTTTTAACAAAGAATCCCTCTTTCTCCTCAGAAAAAAATTTGGGTTATTTATGAGACCCATTTTAAAAATGAGAAAGTTAGTTATTTTATAATGTTTTTAAGCTTAGGTAAATTACTATAATTCTTTGGAGGGGGAGGGGGTGGCTGAATTCATTGTCATCCCAGACCGTTTAACCTTCGCATGACCCTCTATATCATGCCGATGACTCAGTTATTTTTCATAAAACTGGTATTTATTTTGAATAATGCAACTTAGTGAAAGGCATTAAGATCTCATACCAATAACTTGTAAATGTTAATTTTATCACATTTCATTTTTTTACTAGATATTGTTATAATTCTACATTTGACTCGTATGTATAATTAAAAAAAAGAAATTGTTTATGTTTGTGCCGATGATTAATCGACGTATTATAATTGCTCCAAATATTAATACACATATATCGAGAAAAGACTATGTACAGATATCGAAACCACCGCAATTGAGTCACATGATTTAAAAAGGAACGGACCGACAAAGTGTATTGTTCGAGATCAGATATGATTATTAAATTTTTTGAATCCCTTGAGCTATAATACGAGATCGGAAGGTCGAATATTGACAAATATTTACGAATTATATTGATCGATTGTAACGTATAGATCTCGAAAAGCATTCGAGATTTATTGTAAAAGTTGTGGGGTTCGGTAAAATGACGCAAACCTGAGAATATCGATTTATGATTTAAATGACCACTCACTCCATAGTTATCGAACGTAAAAATGTATTGCGAATAAGTTTCGTTTATTTGTCGTTGATGAAAATTATTAGTAAAAAACTGATCGGTGTAGTTTTGTAGAGTATTATATAGATGCCATGAATCGTATCTCACATTTGGATCATCCGCGAAATTTAGGATAACGATGCGAGAAGAAGGAATACCTAAGGTTTGACAACTGGCAATCAATTCTTGTTTTCGGATTTCACCCAGCCCATAATAATCTCCAGATGTCAAGCATAATATATAAATATTATAGTTGTCGTAGCCCTGAAATTGAAAAAAAGTTTGATTAAAGAGGGGCATTTTTTTGAGATGTTCATAAGTGTTTTTTAAATAGCGAAGAGTGGGAGCGAAAAAAAGAACCTCGTCATCTGGATGGGCTATGATAAATAAAATGCTAGAGGATGGGTGTGGGATTAGTAAATTGTAACCATGATTACGACTATTTATTTGTTGATATAAGTCTGGAGTGAAAATCGTATTGAGATAATTATCATGATATTGGTGATAAATGTGTAAGGTTATCAAAATGTAGAAAATCAAAACAACTGTCGTTGCATAAAAACAGACAGCCCACTTACCTAAAATAAATGTTAAAATAATATTAGATAGTCAAATATACTGGGGATGCACGATATCTGGAATTCGGCAGCCGACACATAATTCATGCAACCTTGGAACTATAATGAAAAAACAAAAAATCGGTATCAGATACACATGAAAAGCAGGTATCGTAATAATCAGCTATTTTTTGCCGATCACTGATCTTCATGTTAATCCAAAGGTGTTTGGCTTGACTCAGCTAATTATCAATTCACTAGCTATAATAATTCTCCTTTTTTAAGTTTCCTATAATTTATTTTAAAAAAACAATTATTCCAAGACTTTTATGCATTAAAAATAGGCTACCAGATATACCACATTTTCAAAGTAAAAATAATAAATTGAGTACATATAGCCAAGTGTGGTGAATTTTTATATTAAAAGTAGCAATCATATTTGAAAGACATGCTATTTAAGATTAGAATAAAAACTTACATTTTTAATGATTAATAAATTATAGATGAACTTGAATATTTTTTTTAATATTTAATTATGTTTTTGTCAAATATTTAGACACAAAATTTTAAAAAAAATTTGATAATTCAGAAGCGATTAATTTATAAGTGCTGTGATAATAACAGAGGTGTAAATTATCAGTGATGAAGCAACAAATTTGTTATTTGATAAAACATTTTTTTTTAGTCAAATAGTAAAATATAAACTATCATTTTGTAGGGCTGCGCTGATACAAAACCGATTTAGTAATCAATATTTAAATTGATTCCAATATCAGAAATAATTAATAATTTCTATGCAAAAAAAAATTATCAGTAAACTAGGCCTAAAAAAAATTGGATTCATTTCGAATAATAAATTATTAGTTTTTTTTTGAATATGAAAGATTCACTTATAAAAGATTTTTTTACAAAAAAAAATTTAAAATTTAAGGTGAAATTTGATCAAAAGCTTCTCTTATAAATCTTCTTTAAAAAATATCTTTCGGATCAAAATCTTTAAGGATTTTTTATTTTTGAGAAAATGTTAAACTCTTAATAAAAAGTACAAATAGATTAAAATACAATTAATTTTTTTTTTAAATTAGTGGTATAGTAAATTATTACAAAAATCGAACATAAATGTGGATAATATGAATTAAATGACTTTGATGACCAAATTGACAAAAAGATATTTGGGAAACACAGCCGCAGGTAGTATTAAATTAAGCAAAATGGAAACTATGACCTCAGTATTAAGTCTAAGATGAGTCAAACTAGTGTTGTTAAATGAGGCAATATTTTTCTAGCTAAAATATTGAGTTAGCCGTTTTTAAAAATCGGCTCAAATCAAGCCTTTTAACAACACTAAGTCAAACTCTTAAATAAGAGTTAATTCTAAAACTTATACCAAATTAAGTAGTGGTTAAATCAGTATATTTTATTGCGTTAATTTGGTAAATTATTCAAAGGTGAAAAAATTATTCAAGTAATATGAAATTGCAAGAATTCGCATCATGCCAGAATTGAGAATATTAGGGCTGGGCCGATATATAATATTGAATGAGATGAGCAGCGATATTTACCGTTTTCAAAAATAAATCCGATCGCGCAGATATTTTTTAAAAAACCGATCCGATATCTTTTATTGTTTTTGGTTATTTTGTTGTTGTATAATATTTATAATTTTAGAATTGTAATGTTTTAAAAAAATTGTTAAAAATTTTACACTATTTGTTATATTATGTGCAAAAGAAAAGGATTTTAAAATATATAACGAGTCATATTCAGCTAGTCTTGTTAAATGGCACGATTTAATAATTAAAAACGGTTAACTAAAGATTTTGCCCACAGAGAGTAGAAAGGTTTGAACTTCTATTAGCGAAATTTAGAGGCTTAAGATTAACATTTTGGCAATCTTGATTTAAGCCCTTTTTATAAATCAGCCAAATGGAACTGTAAAACAACACTATGCATTCACACATAAACATTGTAAAATGAGATTAATAACTTTTGGAGAGCAAAATAACAAGATATACTTAATCAATAGTGAAAGTTGGTTGTTTTTTTCTACAAAAGAAAAAAAATATCGAAATTTTTATGACATTGGTTCAAAAATAGATGATAAATAAATCAATATAAATATCGGATACGTATTTGATTGGGTTTTTAGCAATAAAGTATCGGCGAAAAATTTGTGAATCGGCATTGCCCTATAGAATATAGAAGTTATAAATATCTGGTTTTGGTTAATTATACCTTATATACAAATTCTAGAATAAACTTCACCAACCACAAAATGGTAACCGAATTATAGGCCAAATAAAAACTACGATATCATACTTAAGCATGAACTCAGTCAAAAGTAGCATTAACTATTAAACATATATATCAATACTAGTGCTTCAACCCTTTTGGTAAAGTTTTGAGAAAAACGCTTTAAGGGAAAAGTAAGAAAAAATTGTTATGCTAAGCATCATTTTATAATGAAAATTATAGAGGCATTGAAAATCTGAGCACCCCCATTATGATGAATACTTACTAATTTATAAATCAGTTTTCCGGACAATAGAAACCATTAATAAATGATAAAGATTAAAATGTCAATCGATTATGTGAAAAACAATAAACTTTCCTTTTAGTCAATTCAAAATATTTTTTAACTATATAGATAACTTGTTATTTTAAGTTTATTTAACATATATAAACATAAAATCTTATATTTTGAATGGAGTTGTAATTTTCAAAAATTTGACATGAATCTGAATCTTAAATTAAGACAGTCTTAAGCATGATTTGAAAACTTTTGATAGTACTAATTCTAAAATTTAGGTTAACATGTAATACTTAACTAGTATATATTTTTTTGTCTAATGCTTCAATCCATTTGATAAACTGTATAAATAAAAAGATATTAGCAAAATAAGAATCTGGCCGTAGCTTTGATACTTTTATCATTTTAGCATAAGAGAGTAGTTTTAATTGTGGTATCTTTGAAAAAGATCACTTAAAAATATGATGGAATGGTTATGGTAACTAAAATTGAAAACGATAATGATGATTTTCCTTACATACTTAGGATGAGCAATTGTTTTGTAAAGTAATACTCAGTACACTATAAATCAGGGATCCAAACCGAACCTGAACCGTTAAACCGCTAAAAACCTGTAATTTTTATCGAACCTAAAATACTAAAATAATTTCTAGCCGAGCCTGAACCGAACCGCTAGAACCGGTTCAAGCCTCATGATTTTATGCCTATAAAATAATGTGTAAATATTACTAGTATATTGTAAAAAATTTAATAATATTCAAATTGTTTTAAAGATTTTAATCACTCACATTTGATTGATATCATTCATAATTTTTATAAACTCTAGTATATTTCTATTTTATAGCATTTTTAAATATTTTTAAGCTTATAAATTATAATGCCTAGAGAAAATTAAATCCAATATATAAATTATTTACATATAGTAATATAAATGACACATCAAAATGTAATATCACTGATTGTTAAATAAATATGAAAGGCCATCATATATCTTGAGCATCACAAAAAAAATCACCATCTAGAATTTGATAAAATTAACAAAATATCACAACAAAAGCCTAATAAAAAAAAAGTTTAAGATGTCATCAAGCCAACAGACGATAGAAGAAGCATTAAAAAAACAAACAATATCTGTAAAACTAAATAAAAAAATAATCGATGATTGTACTGAGTTGGTAACTTTTAATGGCAGACCATTCAAATTAATCGATGATAGCGGTTTAAAAAAAAATTCTTGATCCTTATTAGAAGCCGTGGGTAAAATTAAAATTAATTCTCAAAATATTTAATCTAATGTTACAGAATATAAGCCTTAAGTATTTGGTAATATATAATCAAAGAAATAAATATTATAGGTAATTTCTCTAAAGAACCTAGGTTAAATAAAACTATAAATATTTTAAACTATTAGAGAAATCAGATTAATCGATGCCCAGAATTATGTAAATTGTTTGATATCATACTGGCAGTGCCAGTTGCCCAAGTTAGTGTTGAAAGATGTTTTTCAACAATTAAATTTATACTATATCTTAATAGATGTAATTTGAGTGAAAACAAATCTTGATAATATATTATTTGTTAGGCCTAAAAAAATTTAAGTAAATAAAGTTAAATATTGTTCATATTAAAATTATTCATTGATATTTATTTGGATGATTTATAATTTAAATATTATATTATAATCTGCAATTAATAAAAATGAAGGTTTTATGTAGTTTTTTATTTTAATGATGAAATAAAAAAATATACCTACATAATTCGAATGTAGATTTGAATACAAAAATGTTCAAACTGGTTTTTAGAGGTTTGAACCAAATTGATATATTTATTTTTTACAAACCGAACCTGAATCGTTATTTTTATCTGAACCTGAACCAATATTTGTTTCGGTTTGGATCCCTGCTATAAATTAAAAATAGAAAAGGCCAAATATCAATATCATACAAATCTTTTCCATTTTTTTATATAATTTGTTAATTTTTTCTATTTAAAAATTAAACTCTCTATAATATTGTATTGTTAATTTACAATTAATTGTTTAGGTCACAATTTTTTTAAAAAAGAAGAAATTTCTGATATTATTTCATCTAAATATGAAATAAAGGAGGGAGTTTTATCAACTTAAAAGAAACCAAAGCAAATTTTTGTCGACATCATCAATAAAAAGTATTATATCATATTTATCATGGGGACAGGGGAGGTTTACCCCAAAACCTATCTCTTGTGTATGCCACTTACTATTTGAAATATTTGTGATTCCACTCAACATCAAAATTATGCAATTAATGCAAAAATATTACTATTTTATAGCTTGGTCTGGGTTAGAAAGTTTTGATATTAATTTTCACAATATTTATTTATAAGTGCCCTTTAAATTTTTTTTTTAATGTTTATAACTACTAACTTATTCATTTTTGGAGAAAGTGCAGAATATATATTTTTATGTTTAAAAAATTGTATGCAAAATTAAGAGTTAGAATAAAAAGGTAGTAAAATAATATGTATTAATATTGTTATATCAAAGTTCATCTTAATAGGTAACCTACCAATCATTGCAATAGTCTAGTTTTCATTATAGGTGCATAATAAAGTTTTTTGAAGTTCAGACAATAATTCCTCAGCTTGTTGTAGGGTTAGTCTTAAGTCAATAGCAGCTTTATCATTTTCATTTTGTAATTCTTGAAAATCTTTCAGATTGTATGTAGTATCAATTGCTTTGTTGTCATTGACATTATCTGGTGGAAGGGCCCCAATTAGCAGTGAAATATCTTTTACATTTTTAGCTATAAGCTTTGAAAATAACAATATGTTGTTTTTATCTTCTGGTTCATTATTTTTATCATCCTATATTGTAAAATAAATAAAAGTTTAAATTATAATATTTACTCCTGTATTATCAACTATTGTATATTGTTGGGCAGGTTGATTTTCTATATTTAAAATACCTTTCACGAGTTTATTTTCAGTTAAAGTGTTAGCATAATTTTTATAAGATAGCTCAGCTGATTGTATATTAGAATGTGCAAAATTATCAAGAATTGATGTGGATAATTCAGAATTTTTATCTAATCCATGGATTTCACAATATTTTTCCTTTAATTGAGATGGGCCAGTTTGTTGTTGGATGACTCCTATAGCATTACAAAATGTTTCGGCTAATTCATTTAGAGCATCTTGCAACTGTGTAATTAAATCTGACATCTGGTCGTATAACTAAGGCTAATATAAAATATAGATAGCCATCTGCTATTCGAATCACTCATTAATTTAATAGATGTCAAATTTTTTGGAACTAGCCCCATTTTTAAATTTAAAAATATAGTGATTTTTATTATTATATTCTGTTTCAAACATTGGCGTATGCATCGGGGGGGGGGGCAACCCCCCCCCCCCCCCAAGCCAAAAAATGCATATGCCGGATATATTTTTCAAAAATATTAATGTTTGTTTATATTAATTTATATTTGTTAATATTTATTCCTATCTCATATTAAATATATATTTAATTACATTTATTTATCATATTCATCTATTAAGTTATTTATCAATTAATTTCGATTTCAAGTTTTCATTGGCGTAATATTTACCTATTATTTTCAAATTTCTAGTGGCGTAATATTTACCTATTATTTTCAAATTTCTAGTGGCGTAATATTTATACCATTTTCATATTTCTATCAAATAATAATTTTTCTGAAACTCCTTGTACAACAGGGAGAAAGAAAGTGTAGCTTGTCCAACGAGATGGAGTCTCCGCCATCAAGTAGTAACAGCTTTTATGGAGTTAGAAGAACCGATTATTAATGCTATTACTGAAATATCACAATGGGAAGAAATATTTCCTCAGAAGGAAGAAAATTATTGGATTCAATACTTATTTCAATTTTTTTTTCTCATTAGAATGTATTATTTAATTATACAACTATTTTATGTAATACTTTTCAAAAACATGACATTGACTTGATTAATAAGATGAGAATAGCGGAGAGCATTTTATTAGAACTCAAGGAAATTAGGGCTAATGTTGATGAAGAATTTCAATTTTATATGTTATCGTTGAGTCAAAAGGAGAGATATACGTGTATAATATTTGTCTCACTCGATTTGCAGCAAGGCAAGCTCATCGTCAAAACATTAGTGTAAGATCAGTAGAAAAGTATTATAAAACTATAATCCAAATAAATGAATGGTTTTTAATTCATCCTGCAGCACTTACCAATCTGCAGATATTACTTCCACAAAAGCCTTGCCAATCTTTTCCGATGGTTATAGAAAAAAAATAATATTTGTTCGATGCCTTATTAGCTGAATAACTATGTTTAAAAGATTAACTAAGATATAGTCCCAAAAAATTCTAAGCATGCTTTGTATGTATTAAAATGATTATATATAATATATATATTAAGCAACTCTTCCCATTAGTAAACTAATGAGAGAACATTCTCTTTTTTAAGAAGAATAACAGAGCTCTGCAGAAATACAATTTGCAGAGCACGGCTTGAATTTATTTTTCAAAATTTTTTTTCGGCCCTTTTTTTAAAGAAATTATATTTATTTTTGATTTTTATAGCTAATTTCAAATATTATAGCCAAGCCCGGATTATATTTTTTAAAAAAAATTAGGCCCGGCCCGGGTGCTTTTTTTAAAAAAATTTCGGGCCCTGCCCGGGTGTACTTAAAAAATTAAAATACTGTCCGATCCGGGAACCGAGCCTACAGTTCTCTGAAAACATACCTAAGAAGTACAACTTCTGAAAGTGGATTGAATGGTTTAGAACTTTTAAATATTTATAGGCATTTGACGCCAAGCAAAGATGAGTAATTGAAAAATTAGCTCAAACCCAACGAAGATTAGATTTTACATTGTAAATATTATACAAAATACAATTATTAATAAGAAACTTTTTGAGTATTAATATTTATATTTCCATTTAAATTTTTTATACTTTATATACAAATTTTAAAGGCTCAAAAAATTCAAATTTCTATTTTGGGTCATTATGTGATTCATATGGTGGTTATATTCATTTATATTTTTTAATTCACATTTATTTTATAGTTTTTTATGTGCCGGTTTATATATATAATTTTTAATAATTCATAATTTTTTAATAATTCATATAATTTAAAATTGTGTATTAGAAATAGTTATTAGTCCTAATAAATTTATGCTTGATATTTTTAAATAACAATAATATTTCTTAAAAAAATTTATCACCCCCTCCCCCCCCCCCCAGACAAAATTCCTGCGTACGTGCCTGACTTCAAATAATCAAAATTTAATAAAAGTATTTTTTTTGATATCATAAAAAAAAAATATTAAAAAAAATGAATGATTGACATCGAAAGCTTATTTGTTTGCACTTTTTTAGGTGGGTTAAATTATGACAATTCATGATGTTGGCTTTGAATTATTTTTTAATAGCGTAAAAGAAAATTTTAAAAATAAATTAGATCCATTAGTTCTTCGTTTACATTGGATATTGTTGCAAAATAATTTAAAATGCTTATGGAATAATAAGGTACAATTTTTTTTAATATCTTATTAACTTTTTACTAAGAAGTCTACTGAGTTGCTACCTTCAGATTGGAATAAAGATTCTAATTTATACAAAATTCATTATACAAACGGCAAACAAATTTTTGAAGTGAAAGTTTTTAAAAAGGATAATACTGTGATAATGAATCTAAAAGTTACATTATATTGAAAAAAATAATTTAATATATTTTAACGACTTAACAAATTATATATGATATGTATTAAACATATAACAGCATATTAATATATTTCCTAATCTGAAATGATGATTCAAAATATATTTATATACATATTTATTTAACACAACCCTGGAATACTTAACATTTGTAAATCTTATGAATCCATGTTTAGCATAGTCTTCATCTTTTACATATATGTTTTAAAAATAATTATATCAAAGTTTTTATTAAAAATTAATTTTTAAAGGTTTTTAAAATTGATTTATCATCACAGTTAGCATTACAGGATTGGTTCTGTTCATAAATGGCTCTAGTTCTTAACCCCCCCCCCCCCCCAGTTCACATCTCTCTTTTAGAATAGTAATTTTTATGGGGATCTATATTGTGCTTTCTTTTATACTTATACTAAATGTAGCCTTTTCTTCTAATTAAACTTATTTTTAGCTAAATAAATTAATTCATTTACACCTGAGTTTAGGTATTTAGTTATGCTTATCCAAATATTTTACCTTTCCTCATAAATAATAATACCTTAATTCTATAAAATTTTGGCTTTCATAGTTTTCAATTGGTAAATTTAAATATTAAATGATAATATCTAGATTTTTAATTTTTTGTTTGCCTTTTTTATATTTTAAATATAGCTGCATTACTGGATTTCATCACAAGGGTGTGTTTAGAGCGTATTCTAGATGTATTTTTTTTTGAAAGGGAGGGGCCAGGGTGTTGTATAAAATTAAAAAATTATTTTTGAAGGAGGATTGCAAATTTTATTTAAACTTAAACCTAATGTAAAAAAATGATAAAAATAAGAATAATGCATATTTTATTTACAATGTTGTCCTTAATACTAATTTAATTAAAGTCAAAAAAATTGATTTATAGTTTTGCCTAAATATGTCTTTATTCTATTGAGCAGGGCTGTGAACCCTTTTAAAAAAGTGTTCAGGTTTTTCAGTGAAGAATCTCTGAACCAGGGTTAGGTTCAGGATTTGGTTTCCAGAAAAATTTTAAATTTACATGAAATAGATAAACTAATATAAAAAAACGATAAATGAAAAAGGATTTTAATAAAATATGTTTTTAATAATGAAAATAAAAAAAGCAATGTTTTAAATATTTACTATGTGTTGTAATATTCAAATGAGTTAAAGAAAAATGAATAAAAAAAGATATATTATTCAGATTAGATAAAGTTCAAGATTATTTAAGTTTGTTGTTTAAACACTATGTAAATAAATAGTATAGAAAAGTGTATATAATTGGGAATATTTTACTTGAATAATTATTATTATGTTGCGAACTTAATTATTAATATTTTAATTTTTTTATTGTTATGATTATGTAATTACAATTTATATTTATTAATAAAGTATTAGTAGTTAATTTATTTACACTATTTATTTGTATTCTCTTTAATTTCTCAACTACAACATTTGTTACTGAAACATTATGTTCTATAGGCATATTCAGTATAATTAACTTTTCATTATTTGACACTACGTTTTTTTATTATAAATATTTTTTATATTTTTAATACTGTTCAAATTTTTTATAATTTAATAAAATAAAATTAATAAATTTTAAAATAAATTCTTGAACTCTGAACCTTAAATTTCAAAAGGTTTGTGGTTTATAAGTATTAATAATACATGATAAAATATTTTTATTGCTAGTTTAATAATGTTTTTAATTATAAATTCCAAGAAACTGTTTGATATAATAAAATGACTGCATGTTTGGTAACTTTGTTTAGGAGTCATTTTCCTATAAGCCATTGTTTATATTACCCGATTGGAATTTATATTTTACCTGTCCCAGTTAAAAATTTTTCCAGCACTTTTTCAATTTTTTTTATGAAGGTTACCAAGCCCGATTTTTTAAAGAAGGCCTAATCCAAAATATATGTATTTAAACACTAAATTGAACAACTATTTATTATATTGGGTAGTGGTTAAATTAAACACACTCCACTTTATGGACTATCACATCTAACAAATATCTGAATTCACCAATAATTCAGCCTAAGTGGTTAAATTAAATGCACAACACTTTATGGATTATCACTTCTATTGAATATCAGAATTTACCAATGGCCGAACTTATACACCTCTAATTCTATTATATTTTAAAATTTTATTTAAATTTAAAAACCATGATTTAATCAAATGAATCAATTTTTTTTTATTTTAATAAAAAAAAACAATGATTTTTGACAAAACCCAAAATCCCATTCTGTTATTTTTTAAGCTAGATTTACATAATAAATTTGGGTTCTATAATAAGTATATGACGTTATTATCGGTCCATCATATGTTATAAAATTGATAATTTTTTGGGCGCCTTCCAGATTAAACGTTTTTATTAATTTTTATCGATTAGGAGTGTCGATTAACACTCCAATGGTAAAAATTGAGCGCGTTTGGGCAAACCTCTAACTACACCACTGATTTTATATAAATTACACAAAATTCCCACAATTTGAAAACTAAATAGAATAAAATTCAGATGATAACAGATGAACTGTAAATCGTCATATTACCGTCAAATAAAATAAAAAACGTGAAAGATGAAGAAGGAAACGATCAAAACTAGGGCTGTGCTGACATTAAATATCGAATCGAAACTGATATTTTATGTTATTTTTGGTTAATTTTATGATTGTATATATAATTATATAATTTTTTTTATTTTGTAAATAATTTGATAATAATAAATGAATAAAAGGAACTAAAATACAATTTATTTTTTGCAATAATTTAAAAATTTTACTTTATTTTTGGTTATATTATCTGCAACAATAAAATGTTTTTAAAATATCTAACGAGTCACATTCAGCTAGTGTTGTTAATCATCAAGAATTTGGTCGAAAGTAAATTAATCGAGCTTATTAATTTTGCCCGCATATTGCAGAAAGGTTTGGGATTCTATTGGCGAAACACGAAACTTAGGTAATAATATTTTAGCTAAAATCTTGATTTAACCCTCTTTTTAAAATCTGTCAAAAGAAGCTGTTTAACAACCCTACATTCACCCTTAAACATTGCGAATATTTTAATTAAAATTATTAACTTTTTGAGGATTAAAAAAAACAAAATACACTTATTCGAGTTATTTGTTTTTAAATAGAAAATATTGATATTTTTATGACATTTATTCAAAGATAGATGGTAATAAACAATTTTATTAAAAGATTCTTTTTCTCATATAGATTCAAAACCCCAAATAGAATTTTTTGATATGTTTTTATTTACCTTTAATGCAAATAAAATTATAAATCAGTCAAAAATTAATTTCATTTCTTTGATATTAAATTTAAATTACTTTTCTAGGTGCCATTCTACAGATTTAATTTAGCAGTAGTATATTACTTGGAGAATATACAGTTATTCTTGTTCTAATATGCCCCATCTTTTCAATCAATATATTGTGCAATCTTTGATTGCCATTGCTCGATTATTAACCACCTCGTCGATCACAATAGCCTATTGATTTAATAAGTGAAGTTGGATTTTGTCATATGCTAGTTCTAACTAATTATGAAGGTCGGTGTAAATTGTAAAAATTCTCAAATGTGATCGACAACGAATATGTGTGATCAGTGTGCAACCCAACAAGGCAATTTATGTTCAACACCTTGCTAATAATTGCATATTGCAAAATAATATTTCACTTATATTTATATATATATATATATTCTTTTTATATATAATACAATGTTATATAATTATTCTGAAGAAGAAAAAAGTTGAAAAAAAATCTTGTTTATTTTTAAAGTTATCACCTTATTAATTGTTAACGCGTAATTATACTTAGTTAAGTAAACGGAATTCAACAACTATTTAAGTATTCCGGAGTTAATATCGCGGGCACTTTGAAATCTTCCAAAGGAGAACAATTATTTTTTAAAGATTTTGATTCTTTTATAATTTTATTTTTAAACCGACTCCTTGTTTTTATAACCAGAATGTTTTAGAATTTTACCTGATACATAAATTTATAATATATTTATACATAAGAATGAAAAAGATATGGAGGAGAGTCAAACAAAATTAAAAACTGATGAATATATTAGTAATGATTTTAAAGACTTTGACAAGTAAATTTGGATAATTATAAATCATTATTTTTTAAATTATGTAAATAAAATTAAGTTTTTAAAATTTTTGATTTGTCACCAATTTAAGATAATTTGTAAAAAAAATTAATAAATAATTAATTTCAAATTTTCCTTATAATTATAATAAATATAGTAAATCAAATATTCGAAACTCAAAATGTTTATATTTAACACGAGGATCTTTTTATTATCATGAAAATTTGAGACATTTTTACATCCCATGCACATTTATTTTTAAGGGCATATAAAAATCAATCCAATTTTGAAAAAGTTGTGCAGGGTGATTTACTAGAAAAGGGTGATTTTAAAGCCCCGATCAACTTACCAACCTCTTCCGCTCATTCAGATAAGATACCCCAAGAAAAAACTTTTCTAGCTAATAAAGACCTAAGTGGATCAAGCAATCTTTTAGATAACCGCTTTCAGCCCCCTTCTAGAAACATGTAAGTTTTATCGATATATCTTTAATTCTGTTGTCATTTGTTCAATTTACCATTATGTTACATATCACGCCATAAAAAAAATTAAGCATCTTCACCTTGAATGTTGGAACATAAAAACAAATATAAGCTTGATTTAAAATTAGAATTTTATTATTTTTTGTTATTCTAGTGGAGTAATTATTTAGCGCTTTATTATTTATTACAACTTCCTTAAAATGAATTAGCTTATATTATTATCATCTGAAAGTGATAACCAGCCTGGCATCTTTCCCGTAGGAAGCGGAGATCTTGACCCATTAGGCCGTAGTGGACCTCCTGGCATGCTTTTTGACCCAGCCCACAACATGGGCCCTTTTGGAACAGGCGGGACTGGACGGTTTAGACCATTCAACCCCAATGCCGGTCTACCCGGGCCAGATTTGTTACCCCCAGGTGCTATACCACCTGGAGCTCGCTTTGACCCCTTTGGACCAGATATAACTCATGAGTAAAATTTGTTTTATATATCAATATCGCAAAGTTTGACTTGTAATGATCTTTATTTATAATAATTAGAATTTTCAGAAATTTTATATTGCAAGTATTTTACAAATACTAGAGTACATTTCCGACAATCATTTTTTTTATATTTATAAAAACGCGCTAAATAAATAATTTAAAATTGGAAAATGGCAAAATAATTTTTTTAACATATGTTTAATTTTAAAAATCTGATTTTGCCGAAAATGGAATTCCAGTGGTGGTCTGTATCGGACCTAATTTTTCAATTCAGGCTCGGTCCTAAATTTTTTAAAAAAATTGTTAGGCCCGATTTTGAACGAAACTTATATTTATTCCGAAAAGCCCGGCCGAAATTAAAATAAAAATTATTTGTCCTCTTGGCCTGAATTCGTAATTAGAAAATTTTAATATTTTTTTTAACTAAAAATTACATTTTACAAAAAAAATATTTTTTAAAAAGAATTTTTTTTTTTTGAGTTTTTATAAATTTATATACTAAAATTTCATGGAATGATTAAAATATTAAGCAGGCAATGCACACATTGTCGGTAACATATATGTATATTTTGATTATTTTTTATCGAT
Organism: Gordionus sp. m RMFG-2023; assembly: GCF_954871325.1. Taxonomy (NCBI): domain Eukaryota; kingdom Metazoa; phylum Nematomorpha; class Gordioida; order Chordodea; family Parachordodidae; genus Gordionus; species Gordionus sp. m RMFG-2023. The sequence continues at coordinate 79,145,577 of NC_088775.1, forward strand.
TTACAGTCGCTCTTTCTATTCCTTTTTGACAAAGATAAAAATAAATTTATTCTTCTTTATCTATCCTTATTTTATAATCAATGAGATCACTGGCCCTTATCATTAGGCATTCTCATAAATTTAACATTATAGTACTGTACCCTTACTCCTATTCCTCACCATTGTTTTATGAATCTTTAATATAATTTAATTTTAAACCTATAAGTTTTTTTAGTCATTAATTGATATTGTAGATATTACGAGAATTAATAAATCGTTATTAGCGGGGTTTTATGATGGGTGTTTTTTTATTTGCAATAAAAATTGTAGCTATATATTATGGTATTAAACTGAACATATTTTATAGTCTCATTATTAGACTACAGAAAAATTCTCCCCGGCTTTTAGGATTAAGTAAAAGTCCGGCTTTTATGACCCTAATATGACAAGACATTCGGGGTTAAAATTAGTGATCTGCATCGGGCCTAATTTTTCAAAACCGGCCCGGCTCGAAATTTTTTTAAAAAAAGTTTTGCCGGCCTGAACCTGAAATGCCCGAATTTTTTTTAAAAAAATTTACCGACCCGGCCCGGCCCGAATTTATTTAAATATAGAAATTAATTTTTATAATTACTCAAAATAAATTTCAATAAATAAAATCAAATATTTTTATTTTACATAAAAATTCAATATAAAATTGATAAATTTATATATTTAAAAAAATTTCCAAAGTCTGACCCGACCCGGCCAGAATTTTTTTTTAAAATATTAGGCCCGGCCCGAACCCGATTATTTTAAAAATTAGGCTTCGGGCCGGGTACGGGCCGGGCCTAACTTTGCATATCTCTAGTTAAAATTATGATTATCAAATCAATTCCAATCCTTTCTTTTTATTGTTATGCTTTTTACAATTAATAAATATTATATGGAGGAGATGCTGTAATTATTTTTTCTGACTAACCCCTCATTGATATAAAGTCTTAACACAAGAATAATCTTACTTGGTAAAAACATGAAGGTTTATTAATTTAATAGTGTTTTAATATCACTATTTAGATAATAGGTGAGTTGTCTGTATACTTGTCAGCTGTTCCGAGACTTACATCAGGGCATTAGATATCATTAGGGATAACGTTATCCATGGTTTCATCTCTAGATCTATCATTTCAAATATAATTGGCTTCTGTAAAAATATGAGGGCTTAGTGATTAGGTTCCATCTGCCGTAAACCCTTTTTAAAATATTTTATGGATTCATTTCCCTGGTTCTTGCTTCATAAAATATCATTTACCACTTGCCATATATCCCCAGGGGTAATAAGTTTAAATGGCTCCTAGAAAGCTGGAAACCCCGGATCAAGTTTAAACGGTTGATTATTAGTATAGTTGGGTAATTACTGTATTTTTAGCCTAATACTATAACTTTGGCTACGGGGTTTTTCTTAAAAAGATAGCAGCTCAAATTTGGAAGTCTGGCAAGCACGTGGATATTGAGTCGAATAGCCGATATTTTAACCATTACCCAACTATAGATATTGGTCACTAAGGGTAGATATTTTATAAAATTCAGAAAGTACTTTTGCCTTAACAAAAAATTGTTGACGAAAAGTACTAATTTTTAAAAAATCAATATCTGTCGATGAAAATTTGGTAGATAATATATATAAAATACATCTTTTGACAAAATTCAAGATAATTGGCTGTAAAGATGATAAGTTTTAGCCTTTTGTCATTTTGACCCACCTGCTGTATAACCCCGATCATCCTACTTATACTATTTTTTGTCAGACCTGTATAGGTACTATTTGCATGACCCAGCCCGGATTTTATATTACGCATATTATAATATCATTTACTGTTTATTTTTTTAGAACTAGACCAGATCACCTGAGACCACCGGGAAGTGATGATATGTACATGTGAAACACGATTTCTTGTTATGAACATTTTCAAATTTATCAAAATTTATATTCGATTTCCATAAATATTTATCAGTGTAATTTATATTATTTTATTATCGAAATTATTAATGGAATTTTCCCATATATCTAAATAGAACAAACCATAAATTACTAATTTTTTTTGTTGTCACAGAAATGGATTTTTTGCCCTATAACTATTTTATTTACTGCCAAATACTTTAAAATATTTGGTTTCCATAATTTGAAGATAACTGTATTTAAAAATAGATTTCATAATAATGAAGGCCCTTTTAAGTTATAAGAAAAATTTTTAATTTTTTTTAAATATCAATTTAAGTTTGAAATAGAATGTATTCCCATAATTAACAATTTTTCAATATAAATAATAGTACTGTGCTGACCCACAAATTTTTCGATGATCCGATGTGCTCTTATTGTCACCCAAAATCGATATCGATTCCATATTTTCATTGATTTTTAATATATTAAAAATAAAAAATAGAACAGGAAAAGTTTAGACTTAAATAATTAAAATTGATTCAATAATAGTATTACCTAGTCAGACTCTTTCTTTTAAAATATTTCTATTTTATTTTGTAAAACATTATAAATAAATTATTTTGGTTGGTTTAATTTATATATTAAAATAAGAAGAAAAAAAACAAATGATAATATCTGATAGGTTTTTAAACGGTAAGAATAAACCTTCTATCCTTAGCACTCATACATTTTTGATGGAATGTCCAACAAACAGCTTTAAAAATTTACATCCATCAAAAAATGATTAAAGCTAATGGAAAGTTAAAAAATACTATGGTTTTAAATTCAGATTTTTTTATAAAAATAAATAATGAAATATAATATATTTTTGGGTATTTTTTTGTATATATAAATTTATTTAGTGATATGAACTTATTTATGTAACAGCGATTTTAAAAAAATGATACAGACAGATTTTAAATATAAATTACAGAAATGTATTGATTGCGTTTAGTTATTAAAAAGTCTTCTTCTTGCCTGACCTCCCAAACTATTTCACCATAATTTCATATTATTATTTTAGAGTTTTCTTGGAGCCGGCTCTACGGTTCCACCCAGGTTATCAGTTAGAGGTATATTTTCAAATTCCGTGCTTGGAGCTTTTTCTTTACTCTTTATAATTGGGACAGCATTAGGGTCGTTTAGATTAATTTCCGTATATTCTCCTTCGTTATAATTATAAGGGCTGTAATTTGATTCGGCTCCATAGGTATCTACCAATATAGAATAATAGGGGTTATTCGTAAATGAAAATACTCATCTTAAATATAATTTATAAAATGTGTATAAGACTGTCCTAAATATCAAAAATATTATTAATAAACTTTTAACTTTAACCAAAAAGAGAAATAAGCTATTTTTAATGTAAAAATAAATTGTGGGTAAATCATTTTTTCCAATTTACTTTAAACTTATTAATTTTAAGTTCAAGAAATTATAAAAATTTAATTGATTTTAGCTTAAAGTTTTATCGTAAGCAATATTCATTTTTATTTTTCAAATTATAATAAGAAATGGGCAGTTATATTAATCAAAATTGGAAGTATTAATTGAACGGGAAGTATAAAAATAATTTGGTAGGAATTATAAATTTCAGAATTTACAGAACTTTAAAAAGATTTTAGACATACTTCAGCTTTTTATAAAATTACGAAGGTTTTTGAGTTTTTAAAAATATATTTAATAGCCTAAACCAGAGGGAGGTGAAATTTTTAACCCCGGTTCAATTTAAGTAATTTTTAAAGATTTGGCATTTTAAATATATTTTTTTATAAATGATTTATTAGGGAAATTTAAAAATAATGTGAGAAACGAAGATTTTTAAATCATTTATAACGTGATTTTTGAATTGATATATGGTCATTTTTAGTCACATGGTATTCTTTCTAAAACTCAAGATGTCCCTTCAATTCCAATAAGTGAGGGCTCATGTTGGATGTAATTTTTTTTAATTCTTGACCCAGAATTTTAAAATGCCATTTTACAACTTGAGCCTGCAGATCTTTGATATGAACTATATGACAGACTTGCAATTAGTGTTAAACGATGTGAACCGATTTAAAAACGGCCGACTCAATATTTTATCCAGAAAATGTTAACCAAGTCTGGAGATTTTGTTCTAGATTGTAATTTGATTTTAAAAAAAATCCATTGAGAATTAACTGACTAATTTATAATTTGGGTTAATTTTCTCACTTTTTCCCATTTTTTTAGTTATGACACTGACGTATAAATTATATATTACAACATTTTGACAAAATTCATAAAAAACGCAACAACCTGTTTCAAACGTAGCATCTAAGGGTATTGGGATAGTATCATAAGCATAATCATTATAGTAATAATCATCATAATAATATTCTCCCGGACCCGGAGGTTGCGCGGGGGTCGAACCCGGATCGGCGTTAGGATTTAAGGGAGACGCTCCATCGACAGGACTTAATGTTTTAACGTCAGCAGTAGTTTTGTCCGGGCTCGATTCGCCACTCACTCCTTCCTTTTTTTTGCGCTTCCGTTTACGTATGATTTTTTTGATGATCATCTCTCCTTAATGTATACGAATGATAGAACATAGATATGTTATAAAATTATTTTTTTTAAGTCATAAAACTTATAATAACTTTTGCAATGCAGTATTTTTTTTAGCATAATTTATTTTTAAATTGTAACATCTTTTTCAATTTTTTTTTAACCTGTTTCATCTTTGCGTAAAAGTATGAACCCGATGACTGCCAATATTAAAACTGTTGCTATCACAAAACCGCATATAATGATCACAGTTGACTTCGAACCTGCCTCAGGGTCCGCAACCTCTACATTTAATTATATAAATTTTAATAAATCACTCTTTTTAAATGTAGTCGAAAAATTATTAATAATAAAAAAATAAAGGCATTCAATACTACTTAACCCCTAGCTTCGCAATAGGGTGCAAACGGGCTTATCAATACACCTAAATTTATGTAAACAGATTACTTTCGAATATCACTATTTACCTGGGATGTTTAAACAAACTGCAATAAAATTTTCTGGCATGCCTGTTTAACTTTTACCAATGCCCTCTAACAACAGATAATTAAAATCGCAGAAGAATATTCTTATATTCAACTTATTAGCCTAGGAATTTTTAATTGAATAATTTTTCTATTGGGATAGTCAGAGGGGCCTCAAAATCTTGGCTTATGGGGATCTAAAGGGCTCTAATTTCTACTTGATATAATAAGCCATATGTCCTAGGCTGGGCAATAATATTTTCGTACCCGGAAACTTGAGAAAATAATTTCGGACGGAAAGTTCAAAATATTTTTACTTGCTCTTCGAATTAAACTTAGAATTACATTTATGTCATGTTTCTTCGTAAAATTTATTACCGAGAAACGTGTACAAAAATATTTTGCGGGCATTTTAGTCAAGAAAAATTTTTTACGAGTCGAGGCGTGTTGCTCTTATTTGAATTATATTTTAAAATAAGAACTGTAGGAAAAAAAATTTGAAGAATTATCATTATTTTATTTTATTTTTAAATATCAAAACACGATTAAACTTCCATCACGAGTATACGACCAGAATTAATGTTTGTTGGTAAAATGCTTAGGTAAAATATCAAAATAGTTAAACTTCCATCATGAATATACTACCGGAACTATTTTATAGAGAATGATTTTATAGAGAATGATTTTATAGAGAATGATTTTATAGAGAATGATTTTATAGAGAATGATTTTATAGAGAATGATTTTATAGAGAATGATTTTATAGAGAATGATTTTATAGAGAATGATTTTATAGAGAATGATTTTATAGAGAATGATTTTATAGAGAATGATTTTATAGAGAATGATTTTATAGAGAATGATTTTATAGAGAATGATTTTATAGAGAATGATTTTATAGAGAATGATTTTATAGAGAATAATTTTATAGTGAATGAACCAGTTGTTGACAAAATGTTCCAGTAACCTTATCGGATGTAATCATGTGCTGCATTAGAAAAGAGTTGGGTCACCCTAGCACTTTCGCGGGAATTTGTTTTATCCAACAGAGATAAATTGTCAATTATACAATTTATTTTTAGACACAAATCCTTTGTTTTGGTACTAAAAGCAGGCAACAAGAAAAGATTCAGAGTTTGAAAAAAATTATGTTTAAAATTGAACTAGTGTGCTTGACCTATGCCTTTAAAAATATAACAATGTGTTTAATAAGAACACTATTTTACTATAAACAAGCAATATATTAGATAAACATAAAAATAGAATTTTGACAAGTGGGACAACAGTGGTCGGGATAATTAGGTGATCATCTTTCGAGATTTAGCTGAGTTTATAGGCGGCCCGGGATTTTTTTAAGAAATAAGGACTTTTAGGTGCCCCCTTCCCGAAATTGTATTGGAAGGCTATAAACCTAATTTTATCAGGCCTTATAAGATAAAAAATTTTGCATTTATATTTGTTAAAAATTCTTATTTGTCTGAAAATTTTAAACTATCGGTTTTCCTTCTTTTTAAAAAAATTGTTTAGTTCAATTTTTGTGGAGATGAGAGAGGGGTAGGGATTTATTAGATTCAAAATACTTATAAAAATATTCAAATGGGAGGGGGTGGTGGCTGTCCCCTTAACTTACAAACACATAATGGCTGTATCGTATAATCAATATTTACTTAAGAGTTGCAAAGTTCGAAATTTGGCAAGTTTTCTTGGTCCGATGCCAACTTTATTTTGGCCGCTAACATAAACGACGTACAGCGTTAGAGGCATTAGTTCTTTTAGCTCTATATTTGACTATATTTTTGAAATAAAATAATTAAACCAAACCATATTAAGTTCTTATATATATATTATAAATTTCAAAAAAATATATATTAAATATTAATAATAATTTTGATAAGTGAGTGCGAATGAGCCATTTAAATTTATTCTAAAAAAAAATTAACTTTTTATCTATCAGTTACTAAAATTTGTAAGTTTATACAACATCGTCTCCTTTGATAATTCCTAAATAATAATAGCAAACAAAATCAAATGATGCTAGTGGCTTAATGCTAAAAAAATTTTTTTTACCCGTTCAACAGTTAAATTTATCCTTTCGTATTTTTCTAAATCTGTAGAATCAAATCCATATTGAACTATTACTTGATCTATATTTATGGTACTCTTAAAAGACCAGTCTACTTTAGCTGTAGTATCGCTGGCAACAGCTTCTACTGACCATACAGCTGGAGGGATTGATAATTCTTGTTTGATTTTTAAATATAAATATCATTAAAATAATATAAAATGATTTAATTAAATTCGATTCTCAACTTATAAATAAAAGCCTATTTCCCTAACGAAAAATAATTGTTTATTATTATAACTATCCTCTAGAAAAAATCTGTCAATATTTTATATCTAATTTTTCAATATCATAATATAATCATCTTAAATATAATTTAACAGGCTGGAAGTTTTTATAACCATTTCATAATTCGCTCATTATATTATTTAATAAACTTTTGATTTTTATGCTTCTAAATTCCACAAGAGTCTTTTTTGTTTTTTTACGTTTGATTTTTAATGTTTTTTTTGTATTTTTTAAATCGTTTTAGAACATTTAAAGATTAAATTTAATAAACACTATATATTAAAAAGATCTATTTCAAATTAATATATACTAAGAGATTAGTGAAGGCAGGAAAACTTTTTTAAAACTAAATAATTTATTTTTCTAAACTTTAGCGGAGCGTCAAAATCTTCTAAGTAAATTATATTAGCTTCAATGGTATTCTACTTTCCAAAGAGCTATCATAGACTCTTTATACTTTTTATTCATTGATATTTTAATTTACATTTAATTTCTCATTTTTAATACTTTATATTACCCTAGATATTTTGAATTTATTTATTTTACTATCGCAGGCAGGTTTCAATTCAATTGTTTCGATTGGTATTTTGACGACGTTTTTCAAATACTTAATTAGGGTGTTCTCTACATCTTGGGCCAAGGGGAGAACGTCAGCTTGAAAAAGCAATTTCATCATTACCTTTTCCATAGATCTGTAATTTAAGCAATCCATTATCAAGATATAACCTATATAAATTTAATGTTTACGTAATCGAACTTATGGATACCATCTGAGATTCTTTGAATTGACCTCGAAAGGAATTTATAAGCAGTGAATTAACCTTTTTTTTAAAAAAAATAAATATATTTTTATTTAAAAAATTTAAATTTTAAATTATTGAATACGGCCTGTGTGAAATTTTTCTCTAGTTCAAAATATTCCTTGGATAACGAATCCGTCATAAAGCCTGTAAAGTTTTGAATCCGAACTATCAATTGAACATCGCATACAGCATCCGCTATTTTCATAATTTATTTAGAATTTATATAAATTTTTAATTTAAAAAAAGGATATATATAATAAAATTAGTATATACCTTCCAAACAATCACTGCCTTTTGTATAAAACCTTTCAACACATTGACAAAACTCTTGGTCGACATTAAACTGTCTACAATATTTTTTAGGAGGGCATTGAGCACCTTTACAAAGCTCTTAAAATAAAAATTTATACAATAATAGAGTCATTAGTTATACATTGTACCCTACACAACAAAAGGCTGTTTATATTTCCTTTTACTTTATTTTGTTAGCTCTCTGTTTTTGACATATGTGCCATAAATAACTTGGTTGTAACAATTTAATCAAAAATAGATTTAAAACGAAATAAAAAAAACAAAATCTTTAGATTTATTCCAAGAAAAAAATATTCTTTCATAATTTCAAGTTATAAGTGAAGTTTGTAAATGTTAACGTGCTTAAATGTAACTAATCGCCGTAATTTTAAAGTAGCTAATTGCAGTTACATTTCAAAAGTATTTAGTTATGTTGAAAGTTACTTTTATAAATTATTGATATAACTCAGTATTTTTAACATAATCTTTTTGTCCGCATAATTATTTCTTTATTATAATATAAATGATCTAATGTCCTATGCTGTATTTATAATAAAATAATTTCGCGATTTACAAATTTTAATTAAAATAAATTTAAATAAAGCAAATAATTGCATTTAAAAAATATATTTGCATCGAAAATAAAAAGATATCAATAATATGTATTTTTCATAAAAATTTGGGTTTGGGCAATTTTTCAACAATAAACTATTTTTATAATTGGTGTCTAAAAACGTACCCCGAACAGACTCTTCCATAGGCAGGACCAGTTCGGCCCGCAGCCCATAAACCCATACCTGGCCCATCCTAATATTGCATTTTCTAATAGGCCTGGGTTTTAAAAAATTTTTTTTATTTGGCTTAGGCCTAAATTATTTATATTTAAATTTAGCTTATTTAAAACAGTTGACAACTCAAAAAAATATTGCAATTTTTTTCTTCTAATAATATAATAAATTCCAGTTTTGCAAATAAAATGATTGCTTACAAATATACTAAAATATTGTTTATCTTCATTAAATACAATAAAATAATTTTTTGCTATGAGCTTGGGAAAATATTTTGAAACTTATTGTGCGTCTGGGCCGGTCTTGGGAATTTTTTTCATATTAAATATTTCTCGGGCCGAGCTTGTGCCTAATTTTTACTGCAGGCCTGGGCCGGACCCGACCTCTGACTCCTAATACTAAACAAACTTTCTACAGGAGTACCTGATGTAAATTTATTATATTTAATAAATATTATTTTTTAAACTTGCAAAATCATTAAATAAAGATAGTTAAAATGCGATATATAAAAATATTCAACAAATTAATAAAAAGTAACTTGGAAAATAAATAGTTACTTTTGTCGTTACAATCCAAAAAGTTAGTTATTACTATTTGAATTGTTTTAAAAGTAACTATAACTTTAGATACTATAATTTAGTGTTAAGAATTATAACCCCCCCCCCTCCCCCCACCCCACTTAGCAAAAAAAATTATTGTAAAATTCTATTTATATACTACATCAAATAAAAGCCATTTTTTTACTAATATAGGGTTTAAAAAAATATATCGGGTAAATACACTTTGTATTTTTAAAAAAGTGTTAAAAGAATCATAAAAAATGGAAAACCTTATTATTATTCCTATATTTAGAAAGAATTTTATCCTCAAGTAAAAAAAAATTAAAAATAGTCATTTGTTTTAAGCAATGGGCCAATTGTATAATGTCAGGGGTGTTTTAAAAGATTTGCACGTTTAGCTAATTTTTAAAATTTATATCATTTATAACCATTTTATTTTATTTAATTTTGTAAGATCTAATTTATTTTCGGAAATCGAATTCCAAGCATGTATGGTACGCAAATATTCATGGGAGAAATAAAATACGATTCCGGCAAAAATCAGATTTTTTAAAATAAGAAAAAACGCGCGCTAGTCAAAAATTCCTAAAAAACCGCAGGGCAATAAAACATGGCCCTAATTTTGTAAACTCAACTCATACCAGTTAAGTACGAGATATTATACGAGATATTATACCTCTCTGAAAATTCTTATTAAATAGGAATTTTTGTCACAATTCAATGCAAGGATAACGAAAAAAGTGTGGGAATTATTAATTTAACTACAGAAATATTATACAGATAGGCAGTGACGTAAATATTTGTTACTTTGCAAATAAAAATTCCATTAATAATATTAGTTATTTATTTTTTAAGTAACACGATCCTCGTTATAATATTTAAAAAATGTCTCTTTATTTTACAAGCCCAAACAATGAGTAAAAGTGTTTGTGAAATAAAATTAACATAAATTTTGCATATAAGTGACCTAATACAGTTATTGACCTATGTTACATTGCGTAGCACTGCTGCTGGCGAGTTTTATGGCCATGACTCGACGTGGCATAAGGAAATTATGTTATAGTTATTAAGTAATATTTATCATATGTAAATGTTTAGTAAAAATTTATGCAGAAATGATATTCTATTCATTTAATTATTCTTATCACATTAAAAAGGGCAAATATATCCGTATAATTGTAATTTTTTAAAATATATATTTCAAGATCCACAAATAAAAGGTTTTAGAGAAATTTCTGCTTTAAGATTCCTTTGGATTTTGGAGTTGTATAGGTTGTTCAGAGATAATAGATCCAACTTTCAGAAATCGTACTATTAGATGATAAAAAAATCTTTTAAACAGTCAAAAAGAAACTTTAAAATTAAATATTCGTCAGGGGCTGCTGATAATCTTTATAGGATTATGCAAAAAATTTTTATAAGAAAAACATTTGTTAAAAAAATTTGTAAAACTAATTGTAAGTTTCTTATTTTCATTTTTAATTAACCGAATGAAATATATTGTGTAATATAAATTCATAGATAAATATTAAAATCATCAATTGCATCACCAGCCTTTACAATTAATCTCATGTGGTGTTCAATAAAACAAATTTAAATTTTTTAGGGGGAGGGGGGCTCTTCATTTTTAGGTAGCTCGAGCTCAGACATGCCCCTCCCCCTCTTTCCCTATTGACGATACTGATGATTCATTTAATGTCATTCTAAAAATAAAATACATAACTAGTCAAAATATGATAAATTTCCGTTATATGCTAATTTTATCTCCTAGGTTTTTTATGAAAATATTCCTACGATATCTGGATAAAATTTCTTTTTATTCAAGATTTAGGTCTGATGGATAATGGCCATGCATAATGAGTATACCTCACCGCACATAGACCTTTTATTGTACATAGGTTTTTGTCCAAGTAATAATTGATAGGCAGTCAACTATAAATTACTTCTCAATTTTTGTTCCTTAAATTGATCGATAAGAGTGACTTTATATTTGAAACTTTGAAATCATTTACCCTATTTTGAAAAATTTTAGTTTTACATGTAGAGCACTCCAATTCTGTAATCATATATTTAATAATTTATTTTTACTCATTGTTAACTTATTTAGAGATACCCCAAATATTAAACTTCAAAAAGATATTTGTTCCATATCAAGTTATTTATAAAGTCTGGCAAATTAATATCATCAATTGTCAGATTAAATAAGATATCCTCATTTAGAACTAGAACAGGTTTTATTTATTAATTTTCTTTTCTATCTTGACAATAGCTAATGTATTTGACTTTTTTGTAATAACGTAAAAAATTGGGAATAATTCATATTAAATTATCAATTTTGTTCACTTTTTAAAATTTTTTTTAGTAATAGGCATTCCGTCGCGCTCCGTCATTATAAACGACGGCCCGCCTCCTCAGTGCATTAAAATTAAAAAAAATAATAAAAATTTTTTTTAAATGTTTTTAATGTGGTCGAATACTTTGTTTTATCTCATTTTTTAAAAAGTCAAAATTCAGATTCTAGCCGATTTTTAAATACACCTAAATCCTGAATTCTGCCAAAAAACATTAGAGACGACTCGAGATTTGTATATATATGGCAAATATGTTTGCCCCTATTCTGGCCAAATCAATCACTATATTTATTTATCAAAAAAATATTAAATAATTCATATCTCAGTTTGTTACCTCTTTTCTGAAGAATATGTTGAGATAATTCGAACCTTTTAGCAGGACTCTGCAATTGAAGCATATTTGATACTATATGGAATAAGGTTAGTTTAAAAATTATCTGCGCGAATCGAATGCGTTTTATGAAGACCCAGGTATACCATGTCTTCGACATTAAAGCATCTGGCTTGTGGGTAGCAACTTACCGTTTATGTCTAATCATAGAAACTTTAAATAAAATTATAAAATGAATATAAGTTTTATAATTTAACTCTAAAACATTATTTAATGAAATAACTGCGGCAAATTAAAAAAAATATAAGCTAACAACAAAAATTTATGACGTTATAAAGAAGAAGAAAGGCGTAACAATAAAGAAAACGAAATATTATATTATATTTTAAAAAAAATAAACACGAATTAACTAATAATTCCTACAGAATATAATTGATGATTAAAATGGTTTAGAAGAACTGATGAAAATAAACCTTCTTTGAGTTTTCCTGACCGAATTTTTTTTATCAGCTATTATATGTTCTAGGTTTTCTCTCAAAATATTAAAAGTTGATCACTTAGATTATTATGGGATTAAAAAGTAAATTTTTATCTCAAAGGTCTATTGTTTTTATTTTAAAAAACTCAAAATTGTTTAAATTTTTTTAAGAGGGAGTTATCGGTGTTAAATCATTGAGGACTAAATACTTTTCTCTGCTACGGCAATAGCGGATAACTGTATATTGTATGATGCTAAATAAATATGCAGCTATAATCCAAAATTGGGAGGTGACCATTTAACGGTTAAAGCTAGCGATTATTAAAAATTAAAACATTATTACTATTTATATGGCTGGGGTGAATAGCTCTAGAAATTTCCATTGAAAGTTGTGAGGATAAACTTTAGGGTTAATAATAATATTATACAACTGGTACATTTAGATTGGATGATGATCTTATAAGTGGCTTTACTTAGACTTAAAGTACAATTGTTATTTTATAGGTATTACATTTACACTATTTTATTATAACTAATTCTTTTATAAGAATATTTTTCCTATTTATTTATAGGTTTTAAAGGATTTTAGGAATATTTTTAAAACGCGTAGGAAGAAAACTTTAAACGTAGGCATAATAAATACTAAAATTTATGTATTGTCAATTTATGTAAATATAGTATAAAAAATTCTTAAACAAAATTTTTCAAGCGGGGAAACAGGGATTTTGTTAAAAATTTATAAGTGGTAGATTTAAGGGACCCGTTTTGGGAATTACACGGACCACAAAAAAAGTTTCATTTAGTGAATTTTATTTATTTTTTGCTTAAATTTAGATTTGAATTGATTTCTTGGGTTTTATATGAATCAAAATTTTCGATTAATTAGAATATTCATATTTAGTTAGCATTGTGATCCTAAAGTTTGATAGTAAGTTCTGGTTAATTAATAGAACATGTTTTGAATAAATTTAAATGAAAACATGGCTGTAAATGATTTATGATTGTGTTCATTCTTTATTTTTGAATAAAATTTTTAATCGCTTTCCACGAATTTATTTTTATTTTCCCACGAGAGGAAAAGTTATATTAAAAAAAACCAGGTTCCCAGTCCCCCCCTCACACATAACTACTTTGTTAAGAACTTCTGGGCAACATAATAGACTCCAATTGAATGGAAGATGTATGATCATCAATTTGCGTAAAAATTTTAAATAGTTTATACTAAATGGAGAGGCAAATTATTATGGGAAGAAATAGATTTAGCTAGGTTTAATGAAAGTATGCGAGTTAAACAGAAAGATCTAAGATTTGCTAGAATCAACATGTTGAATGAATATTCTGCGCATATTGCACAAGTCATTAGTCATATATCATATATCATGAAATTAAGAATTGATTATCATAAACAATTAAAGAATAAATATGATAATGAACTGTTTGAAAATATTTCTAGAAGGTTAACAATTCGCGTTATTGATTTTTTATTTATGTTTTGCTTTAATATTTAATGATATAAGATTTTAATAAATGAATGACTTTCATTTAATCAATAAATTATATAGTCAAGGGGAGTACAATCAACAAAATTCCTCTCGCATTCAACAAGCTCCGCGATTAATCCCAGGATTTCCTCATCAGAATGCGGAGGAGAATCGAGTAAATAGAAGAAAAAGAAATATAAATATAAATGATAAACCACCCAATCCTAAACTTGTATTTAAAAGATGGGTAAAATTCCCTAAAAATGCTGGTATCAAAAGAATCATCAAAAGGAAAAAGCAGAAATATCGTCAAGCTGATAGAACTCGGAGTCAGAATAATAGAAATCGTTATGGATACCCGTCCAATGAAATGTGCATGCAATATATAATGCAACAAGGTAAAGTTTTTTTTAAATTATGATTTGCATTACATATAACAGATGGTAAATAATCATCCATATATATAATATATGCTAATAATATCTTTATTTTTTAAATAGCAGGAGTGTCTAATGCCTTGTTTATAGTATATGGTAAATGCAAAATACCCCGATGTGGCTCAAAGAATGCGTAATTATGGCTAAACTATAGCATAGCTGTATAATTTACATTAGGCCTCTATAATAGCAAGCGCGAATTACCACGATATCCCTTAAGCGCATGCATGTATAAATAACATGTATTTTGTAAATTACATACCATCTTAGCTACATAGTGGTATTCCACTCTAACTATGAATGAGGCCAGATTTGTTGTAAGTTAAGCATCATTTGAGCAACATCGATACGGTATTTAGTGGTTATTACGAATGAGGTCTAAGTACAGAGTTGATTGAAGCAATGCATCATGGTCGAGCCTTTGATTAAACTTTTTTTCCCCAAAAACAATTTGATATTAGACGGGGAGTACTCTGATAAAATCGTCCTCCACTTCTGACTGTAAATTTGTCCCTGTAGAAAAAAAATATTGACTTGAATTGTCTACTACCATAACACATATAAGCGAAGGTTAAGCCTTAATTATAATAAAAAGGAAAATAACATGATACCACTTACCAAAACATTACTGCATGCTAAAAAAAAGTTTCCATATAAGAAAATATTTTAGCGCTAGCTCAAAAGATTAGGGCTTCTGAGCTTAACCTCCTGGCGCCATTGTAAAAATTATATTTTAGTTCTAGTTTAAAATTATTACTAGTTTCTGATTATATATTCTTTTCATTTTGATATACCTTTACAATATGCATATTCTGAATTTTTATAGAGGGGGGGGGGTGAAGCACTATTAGACGCATCATAAATTTTATTGGAGGTCATTACTTCCACTTATTATAGACCTTTTGCTATATTAAATTTTTATACAAATAATTTTAGATGGCTTCTTTGAAACTTAACCTAAACCCTTTTAGTATAAAATTAGTATAAAATAAGATAAAATTAAAAGAATTATTCTAACTTTTCTGTCTTGTGCCTCTTTATTTTTTTAATCAAAATTTTTGTTGTTAAAATTAAGTAAATAGATCAAATAAAATCATACCAGAAAAAAGAATAAGAATACTATTACTATTATCGCATGATTATTAATGAGGTTAAGCACTATCACTAATTTTATTAAAAGATATTAGTAGGGGGGAATCCTGACACAGTGAATAGTAAAAATATCAGCAGACTAATCAATAAAGCTTTATATATCAGAATATACCTAGCTTTAGAGTTTATCACTTTTAAAACTATCATACATAAATTTTTTACTCTAAAAACTAGAGTAAAAAATATATATCTAAATAAAAAATATATCTCTAAATAAAAAATAATAATACACCCCTCTTACTAGTAATACTATTCATACAGATATACCAATAGAAGAATATACTATTACTAATATAAAACTTCTTATAAAAACTGGTGTTAGGGATCTAATTAATGCTATTAGGATAAGACAATACATAATTGGTTTGTCTCGAGATAAAAAATAAGAGTCTGGCAGTTCTTTGTACCAAATAGAATAAATATTATAATTAATTTATGCAAAGTGGATAATGATACAAAGAACCCTCTTATTTTTAACCTTGGACAAACCAATTATAACTTTTGCTAATTTTTCTTATAAATTTTTGCTTATAGTTATATATTCTATAGATTTTTGAAAAAAGAGCGAGATGGAGAGAGGGGGGAGTATAGGGATAAATTTTTTATTAGCTTAAAATGATATTTATTAAAAGAGACAAATTTGCTATGGGGGTATATTTCCCTCCCCACCTTGGTTACCTCTACTCCTAACCAAATCTGGTATATTTTTAGACGATTTTATCAAAATTTATTTTAAAATGGTTTGTTAACCAACATGACTTTGTTCAGTTGAACTTACTTTTCTTTTTAAAAATTATAATACCATATAACAAACTATATACATGCTAATAATTATTATAAAATTTTAAGATAAAGAAAATTTGGATCAAGTAGATTTCAAGATTTCAGAAGATCAATATGAAAATTTAAAATCTGCTATAGGATTTCTAAAGAAATCTGATGTTAATATTACCGAGGCAATAAGCAAAATGCAAAATTTAATGATAAAATTTTAAACCGATAAAGCTTTATACTATTTTATTTAGCATGCTTAACATAGATATCATATTTTTTTATATGTATATTAATTATGATTATTTTTATATTATAATGACTTATTATTCTAAGGCATTTTTCATTTACTTTTTTCTAATATCCTCTCTCTGGTTCTAGTTTTAACCTCCTCGAATGTTTTCTAATCACATTGGCTCATAAGCCTCTTTTCGCTTTCCCGCCATTTTTTTTGCAGTAAGACTGCTTTTCATGTGCAAAACAAGATTTATATGCCCCTCAAGATGTTCTTTGATATTTGAAAATTTAAATTTTCATTTATGTTATCCATTCTTTGGAGTGTAATATATGCATCTAAGGTAGTGCTAAATATTTTATAAAATATTTTACGCAAGCCTGAAGATTTTCTTATATATAACTCAAAGGTTCAGGCATCTATTATCGAAATCTCGATGCGAAGGCAGTATTTTTTAGGTTAAAATATTGAGTTAGCCGTTTTTAAAAATCAGTTCAAATTGAATCGTTTAACAACACTACATCTAGGCATCCTCATTTCCATCATTCAAGGCCATTCTCTCACCTTTAACCTTTGAGGCAGAGCCCTAGCGCAAACCACAAAAGACAAGAATCCTTGTAGGCCCTTCCCATAATTCAAATTTTATTGAGAAAAATTTTATGCAAGTCTAAAGATTATGCTCATAGATATCACAGATGTTTGGGCATTTATGCGAAATCTCGGTGTTTAGGAAATATTTTTCTGGAGTTACCGTTGGCCCAAATTGAGCCGCTTATATCTAAGCATCCTCATTTCCATCATTCAAGGTCATTCTTTTGCTTTAGTCTCTTGACTCATTCTAGCCCTTTTGGGGTCTCTCGAGGTCCTTGTCTCTGCTGCAATTGGGTCCTCCTGCACTGCGGGGTTGTCTATTATGCTACTGTTCTGAGATGAACCATTAAAAAACAGTCATATATTTTTAGATATTTTATTATATTTAGAGGTATTTATTAATCTATCAACACATCCCCCCCCCCTCCCATTCTCCCCTAATCTCCTCTAATGTATTTAATATGCTTTCTTTTTCAAATCTCCTCGAATGCTACCGAATGCAACACCGAGACAAAATACTTATACGTTTATACCGATTTAGTTTCCTAGTCTCACAACTGCAAAACATCATGCATGCCCCCCCCTCTCTCATAGTTAGATTAACATAAGACTGATTTTCACACCCTCCACATAATCTATGAATACCGTTATCATAAACTTCATACATCGCGATTAGGGTTATCAGGTTCACTATATTATTAAGCATAATTATATTCCTGATTATATGAATTATGAGTAAACAAATGGAAAGATACTAAATAATAAATAAATATATTAATCAGGGATAGGTATAGGGGAATGAATGAGGGTGGTCTAAATGTCTTATTTTTAAGAACCTAGCAACAATAATCGCGGTAATTCATTGATTGCTTCAAGAAAAATTTAGTTAGTCCCTGATAAACTGATTATCACAAAAATTTTCTAGATATTCCCTAATCAGTGGAACATTATTTACATGTATAGCTATTACTTTAAATATGTAATAATTCCTAATTACAATTAAAATTGTGATTAATTATAATTACTAATTCCTTTCCTAAAAACGGTAATTAGTTACTATTTATATGTTATTGATTCTACAATTTCTTCTTAATTCATAAGAAAAAATGAGATTAGGGTTTGATTATAAAATCATAAAATATAATGAGTAACTTTATTAATGGGATAAATATATTATTTTACTCTTTATTATAATTTGTATATTTATTTTTGAAAATTATAAAGGTTACAACATAAACTACAATTTTAAATAATTTGTAATCTATAACATCAGCTATAAATTTAATATTTGTATCTAATAGGTTGACCAGATATCCAGGATTTTCTTATGAGGTGGAAAATTTTTGTAGGACTTCTTCCCTCCCCCCTAACCCACTTTAGATGGCCTTCGATCATCTTTTACCTAGCGTTCGGCCAGGTAACAGGTTTAATATATTTGGGGCACAAATAATAGCACTTCAAAGATCAAATCGGGGTATAAGACCTATCGCATTTTATTCAGGAGAATAATCTCCAAAATAATTTACAAACGATTGATATCTGATATTTTAGCACCAAATCAATTAAGATTCTGAATTGAAGGTGGATGAGAAACCGAAAGCCATGAAGCTAGAATCACTCTGCAGAATTACCTTCAGATTATATATTTATCAAGTTTGATATATTAAATACTTTCAACTCATTAAACCGCAGCAATATTATAATCCTAAATTTTTATGAAAATATTCCAGAATTCTTTAATTACACACAATCTGGAACACCATCAATAATTACGTTACCAAAAACAAAATTTCGTCAGCGAAAGGACTTCAGCGGGGTTCCCTAGGTCCACCCCTGTTCTGCTTAGCAATAAATAAAACAATTTACGATATTAAGATAAATTGTGATTTCAAACTAAATGTTTAGTATTTGGATAGTGCTATACTCTCATACCCTATAAACAAAATAAATTAAGCACTCATTTTCACTCTTAGCGTTTAAAAACTAAATTTATTATAAAATTATAAATTTATTCAAGAATAAAATACACTTCTTCCATCATAGACCTTATTACTCTTATGACCATAACGAAATCTGTATTTATGAGTAGGCGGCTCAGATGTATCCAAACATTTCTAGAAAGTGTAACTCTATAATTTAACATCGAAGCAAAATATTCATAAATCTTGCCTTCACCCTTTTATAAGATAAAAAAACTTCAAAATTTCCAAAATTTTTACTGCTTCAGAAAATCAGGGATATTCCTATTTTTAAAATCCCACGAAATTACAATCAAATCTATTTTGGAGAATATTTAATCTAAAATTTTGTCAGAAAGCATGTCCACAAATTATTCTTCCTGCAAAATCTGGGGGACTAAAGCTATTATCCCTACTAATCGTATCATTCATATCTTCCATTCGTAACCATGAACTTATTCTATCTAACAAATTACCCAATATATTGTTACTTTCTTGCGTTACCTAGTTAATCAACAAACATAACAGAGGAGATATCCCACAAGCTCACAAAAGGATAGGAATGCGGCTATCGTGTAACGCTCCGTTGATTATTTACTTTCTAACAATGACACAGACACGGGCGCAGCCAGGATTTTCATAGGGGGGGATTAATAAATTTCTGGTGGACTTCGCCCTCATGATCTCCTCTTTGCCCTGCTTTTTCCCTAGCATCGACCTAGTTCCTTAGACCATGTAGGGCTAGAAAATACTTTTATAGAGTAGGAGTTTAATTTTGATAAAACAACTTATATTATCATTATTTAAAATGTACGAAATTGGTTACCAATAGATGGAATCTAAAATAAGCTGTCTAGAACAAATAGGAAATATATTTTTATTAGTTTGTATAAAATATAATGAAATCCATATATATAATATATACATTAATACAAAACATTTTCCTAAATAATATTTTGGTTTATATTTTTTTTTGTTTTTTTTCCAAAAAAAAAGAATTATGTCATTAATTTTAGTTTAAAAAATTATTAACTATTACATTCTTTCTTTAAAATTATTGTTTAAGATATATGTTAACATTTTTGATGGACCAGGGGTGAAGAGGGGGCTAAAATGGATATTTTTTATTAGCTTAAAATAAAATAATATATATTCACAAAAAGTGGCATATTTCAGAAGGGGGATTTCCCTTGCCCCCTGCCACGCCTAGAGAAGCTTGAAAATCTTCATTGAGTTAGGACAAGTCCAATGTTAGAGGCCTTTCCAATCAAAACTACAATATCGCTTCTTACAGACACCGACTTGGTTATACAGGGGCTATCAGGTTAGGGGAATGCCAAAGATGGTAAGCACATGTAGATTAAAAAACAAGACATCCCCATTGTCTTTTTTAAAACATTAGGAATAAAATAATTCAAGATTCATAATCTAAAGGAATTCTTTCACTAGAACCGCGAAATACCTTAGTTATCAATAATTCACGGCCTGATGGCCATACTTTAATTCACTGGGATATTAGGAAACACGTGTTTTGGTACCTGCATAGAGCCCCCTCTAATAATAATCAAGAAAAGAAAACCACAAAATTATTAACAACTATTCGAAAAACAATTTATTCATACCAATCATATCAATAAACTCTTTATCCGGAAAACAGGCTAAATCCCTTGTCAAACAAAACAATCAGAAGAGCTTTTTTAAATTATACTTTTTTTAATGTAAGTTAAGAAAATTTTATATGTTTAAATTATATTTCTAATATGGTTTTTTAATACATAGTTTACAAGTTATTTTTAATTACTTTATATATTATACAAAAAAATACTTTATGCTCTGCGCTTAACGCCTATTTTTACATATCTTATTTCTCTCAGTATTTATGAAGAATAAATGAAAATATTTTGAATATAAAATTCAATAATACAACATGGGCTCAAGTTTCATTATCCACCAAAAGTGGTTGTTTAAGGGTTAGATCTCCCATCGATATTGCTCTCACTGCCTTTATTTCAAGCATTCCTACTTTCAAACCCCATAATCAGGTCCCACAAAATGACTTTTCCTTAGATGATGCTATCCTGCTATGAAGGACACACGTTGACGATGACCCATCCCGAATCCAATAGTCAAAAAGATTGGGACAGGACAGTTGTAGTATGCTGCATTAAATTCCTATTATCTAGCACCCAAAAGTCCGTTCTCTCTTTACTTCTTTACTTAATAGAATCAGGCATTAATTTTTGGAAGTCATTCCTTCCAAAAATATTCAATTCCTACTAACAATTAGCTAACCCACGTAAAAGGAATCCTCCTAAATTGTACAATAACCTTTCCTCACTTCTGCTCTGGCTGCAGAATCACCATAGACTGCAAGGGAAGACACAGCTTACATTGCAGATCGAGCAAAGAACGAATCCTCAGGCACACTCAATGCAATTCTTGATCCTGCGAGCAATGAAATCCCCGCTATACTCGAACCACCAGGACTTTTTAGATCATGGAAGTAGCCTGACAGAATTACCCTGATCCCATGGAAACGGGGCCAATTTCTGGTTTGGGACTATTCTTGTATAGAACCATTAGATTTATCCAACCAAACTCCAAACCTACTTGAGCAAAAAGAACACATAAAATTGAAATATCAGAAGATCACATCTTTATCGCAATAATATCCGACACCTTAACCTCCTTTGGTAAGCTTGATTTATCCTTCTTCAAGAATTTAAGATCTCACATCCGCAAGCATATTGGCTGTAACATTTTGAAAAATTAAAATAAGAATTGGAAGATTATAATCGTTGTTAAATAAGAAAGGTTAGAATAAAAGATACTAAATCTTTATTAAATAATAAGTTAAAAATATAATCAAACTAAATTAATTAAAAAAAATTAAAATAATAAAAAATTAAAATTAAAAATTATAATTAAATTCGTAAAATCATGATCTATTATTTATACAAATATCCTCGAATATATATATACTTTTCTATAATTCATTTACATAATGTTTTACAAACAAACTGAAAAAAATCTTGAACTTTCTTTAATTTGAATAATCATTCTTTTTTATTCCTCTTTCTTTAAATCATTTGCATTCGAAATTTAATTCTTTTTTCTTGAGTAGATTTGAATATCCTTCGGCTTTGTAATTTGGTTTAACAATTACAACACTGGCAATCCGCGAGCCTCAGTCAGAGATTGGCTCTAGCTATCCTTAAAACGAATTATCAGAGTTTCAATCGCAGACTACCTTTTTCTCCCTTTCATTTTTTTCAAAAAATTTCGTTTACAATATTCGATTAGTACAATAAAACCTAAGTGTTAATCATATAGTGTAATTCTCATGTTTATTTATTAATTAATATCCAAATTTTATTGACATATATAATACACCAACGAATTTTGACAAAAGGATAAAAATATAATATTAAAACTGAAATTAAAATAATAAGTTGGTTATATATAATAAATTATGAATATAGAGGTATATTCAAGTTAACGACTCAAGTTCATAGAATTATTCGTCCTCTATGTATATAGATGTGAGTTCACGACTCGAGTCGACTTAAGTTCACGATCCGAGTTTACGACTTGAGTTAGTTGACTAATTCGACTAAAGACTAGAGAATCTGACGGAGTCGGGTGAACTCGACTTTTTAACAAAATTAGTTATATGTATAGATTCATGAATATATACATTTAAATGGTATAGATTATTAAGCTAACTAAGATTATTTAGTTTTTATATGAAATAAGTCGATACATTATATTTATTTGGTTAATTCGTGTGTAAAGGCATTTATTAATACCTATTTCAAAATATGTTTTGGAGAAGTAATAGCCATCTCCATAGTTCATATTTTAATCTACCAACTCCATCATCGATCTCTTTATCTATGTGTCATTTAGCTTGTATATTTTCGTTATCGTATCCCTATTTCCATGATAAACATGGAAAGTTAATTTTGATATATAAAAAAAAATATAACAACTCATCCAATAATTTTACTAGACGTTAATTCCCAATCCTTAAAAAAATATCTGACTAAATCAATGTAATCTTTGTCAGGTTTAAAAATCTTATTAATTATTAGGGGGAGTGGGAGTATCCTAAACAATATCTGTGCTATAATATATAGTTTATTTCGGCATCTTTAATTTCTAAACATATAAAAAAGAAAAAGAAAGGTGCCGTAATTTTATATCATATTTATTTTAACTTTATTTTATTAATCCAAAATATAACAATATTAAATATTTTCACCAATAAATTTTAATATTCTACATTAATTTTTAGTGTTAATATTTGTTTTGGTATCGGCCCAAAAAATGAAATTGGCCTATGTAACCATAAATAATCTATTGCTTTAAAGGATTTCAGTTGTAATATTATATTTATTATTCTTTTGTCGAAATTCATTGGTGTATTTAATATATTATCAATAAAATTTGGTTATTGATAAATAACATGAGAATTACACTATATGATTTACACTTGCGTTTTTATTACAATTATCCTATTTAATCAGTTTAATATTCTTATATTGTTAATTAAAAATCACCATATAAGAATATGATGGAAATAATATTTATTTTTAAAGAGCCTGTTGTCTAAATATCTCAGTATTTAGCAAAGATAGAAGCCTTAATTATTAAATATAAAAGGATTACTGCGTTATATAAATTTAATATTATTAATTTTATTAATTTTGTAGATTTTTAAATTTTTATACATTAAATTATTTAATTTAAGGAAATAACCTATTTGTGATTTTGACATATATATTTATTAAAAATAGCCCTATTTTAGCTAAGATTATCGAAAAAAATTCTTTCATTCATTCTATCGGCTATATATTGCAACTCTGTAATTATATGCTACAATTTATCGGCTGCAAAATTAAAATATATCCAAGATAGAAAATACTAATCTTAATTTTTCCTCATTTTAATACGCTTATTTTATCTAAACTTTAAGTGAGTTATTTCATCTATTTCTAAAAATATCTGTAATATCTATAAAGAAAATATTTAAAAAAAATAATTATGAAAACCTAAATAAAAATAGAGATATATATTAATTATCAAACTACAAATTTTACTGCACAAATATATTTTTAATTAATTTTTTTTTAAACTATAATACATATCGATATGTCCAGCATTAGATTGCAAATTTTACGGTCTTAAAATCTTTATAAATATTTTCTTAATTAATCAGAAATTTTTTTTAAAAACTAATTATTATATATCGATATATACAACATTAAAGTGCAAATTTGATGGTGATTCTGCTGAATATATATATAAATTAATCTATAAAAAATTTTAAAAAATAAATATTATATATGGGCATATCAATTTAATGAGGATTCTAAATATGTAAATATATATACCTTTATTAATTAATTAAATATGTTTAATAATATAATTTCGATCTTTGCTCAGAAACTGGAAGTTATCAACAATATATATTTTTTAATTTTCGTTGGCCAAGTATTTTCTATAATTCTTTTTTCATTTTATTGTTTTTGGCCAAATATTTTCTATATTTTTTTTTATATTTACGTAATTTTCTCCATTTTCGTGATTTCCAAAAGTATTTTTTTACATTTTCGTGATTTTGGTCAAAACGTTAATCATCAATTTTCGATTTTGGGCAACACGCTTAATTACACCTAATAATGATAATTTTGTAATTCCTCATTTTCTTGCTAACACAATACGGATTTAATCTAGAGAACATTTTTCTATGATTTCTAAATTTTTCTACAAAAAAAGAAGAGAATACATTTATAATATTTAATTTATTAAATCAGTATAGGATTGGCGACTATTTTTGCTAAAAAAAATAAATAATTTTTATTATCATACCACTATACTATTATTTATAAAATCATTGACGATGTATAATTATAGTATAAATATCATTATGAAGTATTCTACTATAATCATCTATTAAATAATAATTATTAGAGAAAATTATATAAATTATATCATTTATCACATCACATCACATTATTACCTATTTATTACCTCTTTAAAACATTTAGTTATAATATATCGATGTATAAAAAAATTACGTTTTAAACGCTGATAGTAAAAGGTAGCCAAAAAAAATAAATAAACATAAGGTCGTTTTATAACATTAGATTATATATCCAAAAAAATATTTTTTTTCAGAATATTTTAATTTATTGCATAAATTTTAGAAAATCCAAAATCAAGCTCTTCAAACAGAAAATAAATATTGTAATTGTAATAATAACAAGGGGTTTTAAGAGCATCATATAATGTTACGTTCCGCTAAAAAAAAAATTCGTATAAAATTTTATGTCTATTATTATTTATCATCATTATGATACCATCCATACTACATAACAGAAATATTATAAATTAATAATTATCGCTACGCTATTATATTGTAAGATAGA
The DNA here is from genome assembly GCF_954871325.1 of Gordionus sp. m RMFG-2023. NCBI lineage: Eukaryota > Metazoa > Nematomorpha > Gordioida > Chordodea > Parachordodidae > Gordionus > Gordionus sp. m RMFG-2023. The sequence continues at coordinate 79,171,520 of NC_088775.1, forward strand.
CAATGATGAACCTTTATATCATCTTTCTCCTTCGCTTTATGCATAAATTTAATTGGCAGGTGCAAAAAGTTATCAAACTTATATATACCTATGTTTTTTTTAAATAGTTCATTTTTTTTTAATTATCAAGTTAAAACCAAAATTATAATTATGTCCAAAATAATATCTGCTAAAGATAATATTTATTTCATTTTTTTTAAATTAGGGATTTTTAAGGGGGTTGTATCTGTTTAGTTATATATATTTAATTTATTCTTTGATACTCGGAGAACAATATAATTTTCTTTATTTTAATAAAAAAAATTAAGTGTATATAATGACGCGTGTCGGTTCACAGCTCAAAAGGTGTTTTAAAAATGTGTTTTTCCATTGTTAAAAATTTTAATTTTTAATTCGTTTTTAACTTATATTCTTTCAATATTGATGATGTTAATGATTTATTTTTAAAAAAAGAATATATTTTATTATATAAGTATATGATTTTTTGATTTATGAATAATTTCATAATTTCTACAATTATATTAATCTAGGGTCAAGATATTAATGACTAATGGGCATCACTATCAACTCATCTTTCTACTTAAAATTATTATTTTTTTAAATTAATATTTATTTTAATTAATATATATTTTAATTTTTGGAAAATAAATTTATTTGCCAAATATTTAAATTAAATCGAAAGAAAAAAGGAATATACAACTTACATTATTATTATAATTAACCTGGGAAAGTTTTTAAAAAAGTAATAGAATTCATTTAGGTGACTTATTTTTTTTTTTACTTACACAATAATTTGTTCATCTTTATCATGTTATATAATATTTATTTAATTTAATGTGGCCTAAACGATTGGAATTCAAATAATCATTTATTTACTCTTCACACACACAAAAAAAAGATGTCATAAGAAAATTTACTTATAAAACAAAATTTAATATTATTATTGATTTTCACTTCTTCTAAAAATACATATTCCTATTACTTTAAAGAATGTGAGAATTTTATTTTTAAATGTAAAAGATGTAATTACCCACGATATCATAACAACTTAGAAATTTTTAGGCAAGGAAACAATTTTGTGTAATAATTTTATATAATATAATATGTAATAATTTGACATTATGACATTATTATTACCCCCTCTTTTTTTTAAACTTCTTCTTACTACAATTTATGGTGGTGAAATAAGACAAATATAAAACAGAGATTTATGCTTCTGTATAATATAAAAAAAATTGTTATGACTATTATAATTACACGTCAATCTAATGTTAGATTAGAATAAGTAAATAATAGTCAATAAAAAATTTTAAAGTTGTTTTTACTTTAATATGACAAATAAGTTTATTGTGCTCAATTAGCGAGTTTCTAAATATTAGTGATGGTAATTCCATCGTTTAGAATGAGAAAAACGCCCATTCAGCAGTCCAGAGCACCTAAAATAATATATATTATAATATATTTGGCAAAAAAAATTTTTTTGAGCTCTTTTAAATAAAAGTTGTGGATTCAATAAAATGAAAATAACGCAATTTTATCACACCTTCAAAATGATCTTGTCCTTTTTATTAACGATTATATAAAAAAAATTCCTAGCTCACTGAAATTGATTGCTGAAGGATTTGTAATGTTGAATTGATAGAATAAGCTAACCAAGAAACACCAACCATAATATAATATAACTCATGAATTTTATTGGGTGAAAAATATAATATATATATATATACTCAGTTATTGGGATATAGATATTTGAATTCATTTTATTAAAATCAATATTTTTGAGTTATATTGATGATCAGGCGCTTACGCAGATGGAAGGAGAGAAGCAAATCCCCTCCTAAGCCAAAAAATTTAGATAATGGCTAAAATATTTTTCAAAGATATTTTTCAAAGATATTATTGTTTTATGATTGTTAATTTGTGTTTTATAATAATTACTTTTACTTCTTATCGCATAAATATTCTAATTTACAATCATATCTATTTGAAATTTTCCTTGGCAATATATTATCTACTATTTTAAAATTTCCCATCAATTCATTTGAAACTCTTTCCTGAAAAATTAAAAATATTTTAAAAAAATAACATCGATTTGATTAAGGCTATGAGAACTGTAAGCATTATATTGAAACTAAATTTGGGCGAATTTTGATGACGAATTTTATAAATTATATGCCACTTATGGAGTCATAAACAGATCTCTTTGAATTGATATTTTATCTCGACTCGCTTCAAGGTAAGCCTTAAAATATTAATATAGGTTCAGTCGAAAAATAGTATAAAATATATATCTTTACCCCCCCCCCCCACCCTCTTGGATACATTTTAATTTAAGCTCAAATGAATGAAAGGTTCTTAAATAATTAGTAGATATATCTGCAAATATTATGTCGTAGAATCCTTCGAATACAATTTCCATCTTTTTAAAACCTAAATGAATGTTACATTTTGTTCTTTGAATGGTATTTATAATTTGCATCTATGTCGTAAGTAAACAGGTTTTTGGCTAGTGGCCTTTTACCACATATGTCTCCCTCCTGGTATTTATTACTGGGATTGAAAATAATGAAAACTTAACATATACGTTGATTATGCCAAATAGAATCGTTGGGCTTATAATTTAAATCACATAATTGAGTTTTTAACCCGTTAAAACGATAGAAGTTCTAAGCTCTTCATTTATGCTATTTTAATAGCTTCTGAGTATGTTTAGTAATTTTATCATTTAATAAAATTGAATAAATTATCAAGCAAAAATTAATAACACAAATATTATACTAATATTAGTTATATATGTTTTAGCATAGTTTAAGTGTATATGTAACTTGTAAAGATGTGAAGGTGTCTAGAATTATCGTGTTATTATATTATTGTTAGCCTCAGCGCACGAATAATAACTAATATAACATTAATGATACCATGTATAAACTATACAATAAATAATGACTTGATGAAATTGAATAAAAAATTTCCTAAATCAGATATAATATATTATAATATGATTTAACCAATCCATGTCAAAATTCTTAATATAATATAAATATATATTTTATAAAATGTATTTTTTAATATATTATATACTATATTACATATAATAAAAATATTGTTCCATTTTGTATTATCTTGAATTAAAACAAAGAACAAAATTTTGCCAGATAATCGAGTCACGGAAAGGAATCGCGTGTTTAATTTTATCATTTTTATACAAAAGAACTAGGAAGAATTAAAATTCAATTCGTTGGCAAGATTTATTATCAATTTTTTAGAGATTCTATAAAGATTTATTTTAAAATAATATCATCAATTAAATAGATTTGGAATATATTTTTTTAGAATAGATATTATATAATTGGGACAAAAGTTATTCTTAAAAAAAAACTAGAAATATAGAGTATAAATGTTTAGTAAATTGGCTAAACCCATCATTTTATACTTAGTCTTATCATCTTTAAAAGATTATTAATATATTATATATATATATATATCAATTTTCATGTTCAAAATATATTTCAAATTTAAAATATAAAAGCATATAACAAAGTAGTATAAATTATAATATCTAACTATTTTTCATAATTATTTATTAAAACATAAAGCCAGCACTGTTAAAAAGGCAGATCCGAGTCGATCTTGCCCGATTAAGATTATAACCAAAATAAAATTATGTAGAATTTGACATAATGTCAAAGATTTTGTTCATAGCTGGCAGAAATGTTTGGACATTTATTTGCCAAATCTCGATGGTGGCATAATTTAGCTAAAAATCTTAGTCGGACCGTTTTGAAAAATCGACCAAAATTGGGCTTTTTAACAACAATAGTCAGCTCATAATTTATATAAGGGAAAAAAGCAAATTCCTAGATAAATAATATAAAGGTGAATATAGTGTAAAATGATAAGAATAAGGAAGATATGTTGAGAGAAGACTGTCATTGAAACTTTGATAAAAAATTATGAACTTTTTTGAAATATTAATATTTTAATTATGGGAGCGGATTCGAGCTAATTCGGAATAAATTTACTTCTATAAGAATGTTTCTCATTTATTAATCAATACATTAACGATAATATTTATTAAACAATATATTATTAAGAATAAGAAAAGATATTTTTTGAAAAATAACAGTTCTTCATATCTTAACTATCGGTTAATATATTTTTCAACTTTGTTGTTCGTATTATTCTAGATTCCCTTTTCCATTTATCAGTAGAAAAATACTCTTTTAATGTCAAGGAAACCGGAACCTGAACTGAACCAACATTTGATAAAGTTCTGATCCCTCAACAATCCCCTAGCCACAAGGGGGGCATACCCTCCTGCCCAACGTTAAAATTTTTGCTCCCACAAATAGTCCCAAATAGTTCCAGCCCTCAAATTTAAAAAAAATATTAGTTATTGAAACTCGCCATTAACAATGAAATCTAAATGAAAAAACAAAATTCTTAGGAAAATTTTAGTTACTAAAATTTTATCTCGCCATATTATTTGGATAAACAAGAAAATACCTATAAAGGAATTAGTTATAAAATATTCGTTCCATTCATTTATTAACCATTAAATGAAAAGGCAAACAAGCAATATCCGCCTCTTTTTATTCCCCGGCAAAAATACAATAGTGTCGGTGAATTCGTCAGTGCCCGTGGTGATCTCAACCTCTATTGTGGTTAATCAATCGAGGTTAGCGTGATTTAATTAATTAAACAATTGAGATAAATTATAGATATTGCAAACTATTTCCTGCTTATCACACGATGATATTTAAACGTTATTTAGAATAGAACATAACAATTCTGGGGAATTCCGTGAAGGCTTTTCTTAAGGCAGAGGATAGAAATGGCCATACTTATGGAAATTATATTTGCTTCATTAATTCGGTCTCTCCTGATAATTAGGGTTTTTTTCTACTCCTAAAGACGACGTCGCACCTTTTAAATATCTTTGTGCTATCAATTTCTTAAATTAAACTGTATTTTATTATTTCTGTGATACATAATACTTTGATGAATATTATAATTTATTGTAAATTATTTTTTCACAAATTTCAATATTAATATAATATTTTTTTTTTTTAAAAAAGGACAAATATTTTTACATGAAGAATACGGATACTTTTTCTAAGTATATATTTTCATAGTGGAGCTTAAGATATCAAAAAATAGCAAACTACTTTCTGCATATCACCCGATCATCCTTAAATGTTAATTATAGATCAATACATATATTTAAATAATATGTAAAAAATTTAAAGAGGACGAAGATTTTTATAAAGTTAACGAATCTTTAAAATGCCAATTTTTGAAGTGAAGCAAAACTGAACACCGAGCGGTACGGCACACACCTTATATTATAATTACTATTTACATAATATTTGAATATAACGTAAGTTATTCGATATTTTCATTTTTAACATTGTACTTCAAATTGTTTAGAGAGTCAATAAAAGATAGACAAAAATAAATTTAGTTTTAATGGCATATGAAAAAAAATAACCCAAAATTGAACTTTTATTTCATTTATGTTAAAATTTAAGAATCAAAATCGTTGCATTATATTTCCAATAAAATAACAAAAAATTTCTGAGTGCCTAATTATTTATTTTATTTCAAAAAAATACCGGCTCTCCCAAATAAAAAATCCTTCCCACTGAAAATTCCTGGCTACGAGCCTGCCCCTGCATGCAACAGTAACCTAAACTTTTAACTATAAAAAAAGAAATACCATATACATTTCAGATAAATGCAATTTTCAATTTTTTTTGTAATTATTTATTATTACCAAAAATTTATGGGTGGAAAAAAAACTTAAAAATATATTATAAATTATTAATCAATAACTCGTATAAGGTTCGGTTTACTTTACAATATAATTTTATATTTATAATGAATTAAATTTGCAATTTTTATTATTTTTCTCTAATAAATATAAAAATATATAATATAATTGGCAAGTCATTTTTATTAAAAAAAAAAAATAATTATACAATTAAAATTTTTTTTGATTTCATATTATAGTATATTAATAACGAATTGATCATTTATATAATTATATATAAATTATATATTAAATATAATAATTTTTTTAAAAAATGAGATGGGATCATATGATTTTTATGATTCAAAAAAAAACTATAAATTTAAAAATCTATTACCCCAATGATAACATTAGCTTAGTACGAGTTTCATTCAGATAGTATTTATCCTGTGTTCTATCTACTCACCTCTAGTTCATTTTACGAAGGCTCGAAAAAGGATAATTTTGATTTTCGATAAATATGAGATTATTAATTAAATAATGAATAGTATTATACTATACCAATTACTTATATAATATAGGGTCTATAAAAATTCGGTTGCTAAAGTAGAAAATTTAAAAGCTATGTGTATTGAGAATCGGACAATCGTTATAATAAATTATTTATGTGCAATTTTTTTTTACATCTTGTTATAATCATAAATTATTAAAATAAAATGGTTCAGAATAAATTAAAGCATTTCTAAAAAAAATACTTTTTTGGCAGGAATTGACCAATCTTGGACATTTTGTAGAGGTGGCCTTATTTTTTGAACTTTCATTGTGTACATTTGTTTTAAGGAAACAACGGTTCCGTATTAATTTATTTTTTTAAATTTGATTCTCATTTTGAAGTGTAAGATAAAAAGAATAAGATTGATGATTTTTAAATAACACGATTTTTTTTAAAAAAAAATCATTTATTTAAAATTTTAGTCTCATTAGCATAATAGGCAAAATGATAGTTTAAATATAATTTTGTAAAAAAAATTTATAAATATCTAAAAATGAATTATGTCTATCAAATCCCATTTTGTCACACTGCCTCCATTGACCATAATACGAACATTGATACATTTTTGGTATGAATTGTGTAAGATCGTATCAGATAAATACTCATGATCAGAACTAATGAAATATTCGATTAGAGCCAAATTTCCTAAAATATAAAATTAAATTAACATTCTTATAAAAGATCCATAAAAAAATCTGAATTCGTTGCGAGTTTTGAAAAGGCCAAAATTTATAATTTATTCATTTTATAATGCTTATAAATATATTAAAACCCCCCCCCCCCCTCAAATAAAAATATTTAGGGTATCAATTCTGATGGATTTTTTTCAAAGTATCTATTGATTTAATTTAAAATACCTTAAACAAAATAGAAAAGATGAGCTTTACCCTAGGTAATGTTGAGCATGGGCCTCCAGAAAATAGAATAAAAAAATATCCGCGATTAGAAATAGTTAGTATTAAACGAGTCAAATACTTGTATATTAGTATTTGTATTATTTGATATACAACATGTAAGAAAAAATTTAAACATTATAATAAATAAAAATTACATACGTTAAATAATTTTGTAAAAAAAATGCAAAATTTCAGCTTTGGTTTTCCTATGTTTCTCCAGAAACATAAAATTTTTGATATTCACATTTGAACCTATATAAATAATATTTATATTTGGTTTTTGGACATTTTAAACAAAAACCATCACAATAAAAAAATTAAAACTGCAAATGCCAGAAAAAAAGATGTTTAACTTATAGTGGCTTTAATTTTAAAAGAAATTATAATTTAATTACGAGTATTTGCATATGATTCATAAATTGACGGAGAGGGGAAACCGGGGTAAAACGATAAATATTTTGCATTTTTGCATTAAAAATTTAAAACAAAAGCAAAACAGAACAGATTATAAATCTATGTGTATCCCTCACCTATAAAAAAAATAAAGTGTAGCTATCAACCTATGAATCTTTAGGAACTATGATTAAAATTTAAAGTGTGTCATTTTTGCTATTTTCCTCAAACCCAGGGCAAACTGGATAAGAACCAAGTTAAAGTTGTTAAAATAAAATTGAACACAATTTTATTGTTTTATTGGACGAAATATTAGTAATTTTGGCCTCTGATTATTACTTTTCATTATAATAACTAATCAATGCAATTAAGGGAATTTATAGAAATTTATAGAAATTATCAAAATTAGCATATTTTGAGTGAGTTATTTTAGGCTCATCGTACATTTCAATTATTCTTCATCTTTGCGAAAATTTTTCTTTATAACATTCAAACTCTTTATTACTTTTCCTTTTGATCAAATATTTCTTTTTATATGATCTAGACGTTAATATTTTATAATTCTTTCTTACTACTTTAATTAGATTGAAAATTTAAACCATTTTAACCATATAGAATATTGCACAAAAATATTATTAAGAATTATTGCATGTATATAAGCTTACAAAGTTTGAATTCATGAAAAGAATATGATGAATTTTAAAAAAAACGGGGAAAAATATAATTAAGGAGCATATTATGAATATATATTGTAAAATTCATCTCTAGAATTTAGTTAATTAGAATTTAGTTAATTTTTTAATGATTTCATCAGCGCTTGGTGTCAACTACCTATGCAAATTAAAATGACCCATTCAATCGATTTTCAGAAGTGGTGCTTCTCAGTTATGTTTCTATACTTCTTAAAGAAGAAAATGTTCTTTCATTGGTAGAAGTACTAATAGATAACATTGGCAAAATATATAATAATTTTAATATTATTAGTAAAATAGTCTAAATGTGTTTGAAATTATGCCAAGCATATCTAATAGCATTTTTTAATAAATTATCACCTTAGTTGACCTTTTATACCATAGTTTGCATTCAGCTAGTAATGCAGCATTACATTTACCCTAATTTCCTTGAGTACCTATATAATGCTTTCAGCTTTTCTCATAGTCTCAAGCAAATCGATTTCATTTTAAAATATACATTAGAAACATGTGTAATTCAATAATATATTAATACATTCGAATGTAAAAAAAATTTGCCTATAGTATTATATCCAAATATCAGTCCTTCTTCAGAGTGCATAGAATAATTAACTATGAAATGCTATAAATATGTTCAACAGGTTAAGCTTCAAAAAACTTATTAAAGATATGTATATTGTTGAATAAATACTGTAAAGAGTGAACATAAGAAATGGTTATCATAAGCCCTTGAAGAGAAACCTTTTATATTATATTATCCTCCAATTTTAAAAATATATTATAAGATGAATTAGTCGAAGCATGATAATAAACTTATTGGAAATAATGGAAGATATGATAAGCAAAATTTCCTTACATGTTCTCATATGAAACAAAGTCAAGAATTTAAAAAAAAATATCCAGATATTAATTTTCAGAAATAATGATTTATTCTAATAAAATAATGAATTAATTTTTCAATTCTCTAAGCCTTAAACAATAATGAATACATATTACTAAGTCTTCATCAAATGCATTTAAAAGTGACCATGCATCGGAGTCAGCTGTTATCGCCCTTTTATGTTTTGCACGTTGATTTAATGACATTAATATGCATTTACATAATGAAATTAAAAATAATTATTTGAAAAACAAATAGCAAAATTACTCAGCAGCAGACTCTTGTGTATGAACACTTGTAATTAATAAATCGCTAATCTGAAGTATATATGCATCATTGGCCTAAATTATAAAACTATGTAATTTTTTAGACCTAAGGTGCCATTAATGTCATCATGAAAAATAAAATTGGCCTTACCATTCAATGTATTTAAGACCAAATTAATGATCAAACGAATTTAAACATGACCTACCTGGAGTCATGAAATTAAGTTCCAAAAATGTAATTGTTAAATAAAATAGATCATGTAACAAAAATTTTTAAAATTTTGATTTGAAAAAGAAGGGCTAGGGGAGACCGGGGAGCATGCGAACCCTAAAAGGCAAACAATAAAATTATAACCAACTTGATAATATTAAATAAATAATATCTCATTTTATTCCACATATTCACTATTATGGTAATTCAAAAAATTATTTTTTTAAAAAATATACTTTTTCAACAATATTAATTTTTCCACAAAAAAATATTTAGGAAAGGATGAGCTTTCCTAAGAGGCGCTTTTGAACTGCTAATATTGATTATTTTTTAAAATAATTATGATATATATATTATTGCAACTCTTTATTAATAAAAATAATCCATAATGAAAAATAATCATAAAATTAGTGAAAAAAATGGATTAAAATTGTAAGAGAATCCATTAACCCAAAAGATCATTTACTAATATATTTTCTTTTACTTACTTGAATATTTGTATTGATGTAGACAATTTTAAATCTTGTTTCATTTATCTCGTTTATTAATGACTTAATTATATATTAGTTGTTTCTTCTTTCTAATATGATTTCTCACTAAACCTATGAAAAGTAGCCCCAGACCTTCAATATCTTTTAAATGTAATCTTATGGATCAAACATATTTTTTGTTCAAATAAATAATAATATATATGATAGTTATTGGCTAATTAAAACCTTTATTATTTTTTATTTTTGATAAATTGCAGCATTCAAAAAATTACTTTTGAGGGTATAAATCAAATATTGTGTTATAAAAATTATATATGTGATCCGATATTTAAAAAAAATTATAGGCTGTCTGGTTAAAAAAAGTAACCATTAGAGTTGAATATTCTAGAGGAACACCTCAAGGTATGCAAGCTCATAAGATCCCGGTCTCCCCTATTAATGAAATGAAAATTGCTAAATTTGTAATTTATGATTAAAAATTTTAATAAAATTGGATAAATTTACAATTTTTTGGCATAAACATGCTATATAAAATGTGACAACGTTTGCCCCATGTAGTCCTGCTTTTTAACAGTCTTTAAAAATATCGTGAAATAGCTTATAGAATATGGAAGGCCTACCTGTGATATCAGTCATAATTTTGTATAATTACTTTGGCATAATCATGATCTCCTGGTTGGAATCGAGGATGATTAGTTAGATTCGTTTATTTTATTCATTCATTTTGCACGCTGTACGACCAGTTTTTTAAGAATTTAGTTTTTGTAACCCAGGTAAGAATAATAATAGGGAGGGTATTAAAAAATCATTTACTAGTTGCTTAAATTTTTATAAAAATTGAATTTAATATTGTATAAAATGTAAAGAAAAAATAACTTGACTTCTAAAATGGAATATTTAGAAATTAATAAAATTTAAAGGAAGACGATAATATAATTTACAAAAATCTCAAAATTTCGAATCGACCAACCTCGATTAAATTTAAACAGGGATGAGTTTTTTTTTCTATTTACGACAAAACGCTCTTATCCACAATGTTTGATTATAAAAAAAATCACGAAAAAAACGTCCATCTTAAAATTGACACAAATGAGGGGAAAAAAATAATTATTGTAAAAATATATCACTTTTTTATAATTTGATTTGATAGAATATAATTGTCATCTTCATATGATATATTTTTTAAACACATTTTTATATAATATTATTTTATTTTTAAAAAAATTTAATAAGCATTTTATGTTTTTGTGTTATTTTTAAAAAATATAAATTTAAAATTTTATTTTTTTAAAAAAGGTTATTTTTATTTTGAGAAATTTTATATTTTAAATTAAAAATAAAAAAAATTTTTGACTTTCAAAAACAAATTTTTTTGAAAAAAAAATGAACAAAATAATAAATTTAATATTTTTAAAGATGTTATATATACTTTTTCCGAAATTAAAATTACATTCGTGCATTATATTCCTCCTGCAAAATAAAAATAATATTTTTAAAATAATTCTTTATACGAGGTTCTAACATTTCGTGTTGAATTAAAAATATTCTTAATATATTATTATACCTAATTTAATCTGAAAACCTGCCTTTATCAAGTCACTGAATAATAGATTATATACACGATATTAGAAAAAAAATTATTGAATTATTTTTATATATTACGATAATTTTTTGAAAATAAAAAATAAAAAAATTAAATATTTAAGACATGCAAACAAAATTAATATTTTATTAGAAAGTGACAAAAAAAATAACTATTTTAATAACCACGAAACCCGACCACGACATTGATTTCATAAATTATGACAATAAAGATTCGTATCAACATTTCCGCTCACAGAAAATTATGATAATGATTAATCATTATTTATAATATTTTTAAAAAAAATTGACTAATTCTGTTTTCTCCAGAGCTGATAGACGTGAGAAAGGATATTCGATGCACGGAAATGTATATATATTTTTTTGGTTTATCCAAATTATATCACGAATATGAAAAGGAACACTATAATAAAATGAGAAAAAAAGTTAGGAAAAAATTATATGAAATTTATATAACCTTTTTTAAATCTGAGTGGGAGTGGGGGGGGGGGGGGATGTGGTGTGTGGTTTATGATATATTTAAAAATCAGCAAAAATGATAAGATTTAATGATTAGAAAATTTAAATAAAATTAATAAGTGATCTTTTTTTAAAATATTAAAATTTTTACATATATAATGATGTAGTGTATATATATAGGGGAGACAGGGGTTAGGTAACCCCCGGGCTTGGCAAACCACTTAATATCATTTTAAAATTAAATAAACTAGAAGGTTTAAATTTTATCCTAATGTAGCTTTTATTAGTAGATATCTATTGGCGAATTGAAATAATTATTAAATTATTTAAGAAATAAAATATTAATGTAATATTCTAAAGATTTTTTTTACATGATTGAATTTTAATTTTTATTAAATTATATAATCATTTATAAATAAATTAAATTTTATAACAAAGTTTTAACCCTCTTTTATGATTGGGAAATTTTATAGCATTTATTTTATCTAGATAATATAATCATGATTAATCAATTTAAAGCTAGCGGGACTTGCTAATTATGGCAGCTAATAATGAAAAAAATTCCAAAATCTTGGAAAGAAAATTTCATGGCTTATATGATTGATATTCTTAAGATCCTTATTTTATGTACAAAATGTTTATTAAATCAACCAAAATTAAGTTTCAAAATTTATATATAATTCGCTTCAATTTAAAAGTATTATAATATTTTGAACAATAAAATGATAAAATTATGGGCGTATCATTATTAATAAAAAAAATGCTATTCAATACTATAGCATAAAAAAAACTAATGGTTGCCTTTGCAGTTGTTCGCCTAACCCTTCTATTGGGCTTATTGTGCAAAATTTCACCTTGTGCAAAAAATAAAATTTGAAAAATATGATTATATTTTTATAAATATTTATAAAGCACCTTTGTAGAGTATAGTTATAGCTATCAATTCATATATTGTTCTTTTTAGTTCTAAAATAGAATTTCTCTACTATATCCGAGTTTACAATACCTAGGTTATATAATAGGTATGACTTGAGACCGGAGTTAGTCCGATACTCTATACACTATTCCTAGAAAACCTAATTATGGTAGTTAAAACTCTTAATCTGACATTAAGAAATATGTACATTATGCACAAAATAAAATAACGTACTAAGCTATAATTGTAAGTTACCATAAAAAACAAGATTGGTCATCTCATTTAAAATTATTTTTTTAGTGGATATAAACTAATAATATTTTTTAAAGTTTATTTATTGTAAATATTGACTGATAATGTAATATTTATTACCATTATAAGCACATGATAACAAAAAATTTTCCTTTACCCAAATATTTGATATGGGATTTTAAGACTTTTTTTTCACCTAATTTTTATATTTTAATTTAAACTTGGGAATTTTTTGTATAGAGATTTTAAAATGAGGAAGTTAAAGTTTTTCTTTATATATTTAGATACTACAAGTTTCATTTTTAAATGTCACAACGATAGTCGACTCTTTAATTTTTCATTTTAAATAAAAAAAATTTATTTAATGTAGGTGAATGTTATTGTGTCAAATCAAACATTAATTAATAATAAGTCAATCTGATTGTTTAAATGTTCAAAGATTTAACACCGTACACATCTATGAAAGTATAAATTGTTCATAGTTGTTTATAATACACTTGCAAAAAATTTAAGCTAATGGAGTAAAATCATATCCAGCATCATCCTCTAAGAGATGTCTGTAGAGTTAGACCCAAAAATTGCGTTAGAAATATGCCACTTTAATGTCGCATGCCTTTCTATTCAATGTTTTCTGCCAGGTTTACTTTATTTTGTCCGATGTTTTCTGCCCAATTTACTTTTTTAATCGGATACGAAGCTTTCTGCTTTCATATTTTTGTCCGATTATTCAATCCAATATTTCATACATTTTTGTTAGATAGTAGCTAATCTGGTAATAAAAGCTTTAAAGATTTGTAAAATTCTAAATTTTAATTTAGCAGAATCATAAATTTATCAATAAATTGTTTGGCCTATATGCTAACAAGTTAATATATAAAAGTTTAATCAATCTAAAAATTCTCTATATTTATAATGGTGGTTAATTTTTAAATCACTATCAATGCTGTTGGATTACACAATTATAATTATGTAGCGTTTTTTCAGGCAATGCGTTATTTTTTCAACTTTTAATCATTCTCGAGTGAGTTTTTTTTTAGTTTTTTTGATTTTACTGATGTTTGAAGCATGTTTATATTAGTCCCAGAAATTTTCTACAATTTTGCTTGTAACAATTTAGTAATTTAAAATTTAAAGATCTATCATAAAAACTAATATAAATTATATTAAATCCAAGATCGAGTATATTTATGGTGAAATAAGATTTTAAAATTAGAAAACTGCTTAAAAAATGATTTGAAGGAAAAAAAAATACACATTGATTGAAAAATACATATTGACGCTAGCTAACATATATATTAACCTTTACAGTTAAGGAAACCATTTGTTAGCAATTGTAATACAATCATTCTGCCAGATTGTATTACTAATACTATTCATTCTGCCAGATTGTATTACTAATACTATTTGGTGTATTTGTCAAGAAATTATATATAGTTGATAAGTGTAATTTTTGTGTAACAAAACCATCCCCATAATTGGCCATTATTACTTATGTGGACAGTTACTTGATATGTTTTTATCTTATAAATTTGTAATTTCCTGTAATATAAACTCTTTAAGATACTATTATTTATGAATATAGGAAATTCTATTCGGGAAGGGGGGGCGGGTGGTTAGACCTAAAATTATCGCTGAGATTGAAATGGGATCACTGCTGTATAAGTAGGGAACACCAAGGTACATTGGTTGGATCTAGGAGCAAGGATCCTAATTATCAGTCTCAAATTTTAATCCTCTGATAGATTTTTATTTGCCTTATGTCAACTCATTATAATTTTATATTAATTTTATATCCTAAAATAACTTTATTTATTTTCTAACTTTTCTCACCTATAATTTTAATAATTATCTCAAGTATACCATTATCATTATATCAAATCCAAGCTTAAACCTAATTCTCTCAGATGTGTGAGTTTTAGACAAAATTAGCCAGTATATTCAGACTGAGGCACGTAGAACCATTTATATAAATAAAAATATAACTTTTAACCCTTTAAAGTCCTCCGAGCTAATTTGACATCCTAAGAAAGCTTAATGATTTAATTTGACATTACAATATAATTATATAATAATTTCAATTTTATTTTATTAATTCTCAGGCTAATAATATAAGCTTTTGCTTGTATATTTTATTACGTTTTAACTTTTCCTCATTTTTATGTTCCGATTTTGAACAAATGATAAACATTCTATTTCTTTTAGTTTTTATGATATACCTTCTATTGCTAATGGATTACACATAGAATCTGACAAAATTTATAAGCTAGCATTTTTATATTCTTAAGAATATAATTTTTGTACTTAGACGCCCATAGATGCTATATGGAATCATTATTTTTTTTATAAATATATTTAAATTAGAAATATAAAAAAATTTTTTTTACTCATTAATAGAAGTCGGACTAAATTATTAGGTCATAAAATTTTAGATTTTAATATTATTTCATTACTGAAGTATAATTTTTAAAAATGGGGTTCTAATACCCCGCAACTATATCCTCTATGTCTTACCGTGTAACTATGTCCTATCCTTATTTTTTTAGAAAATTGAAATATATTAAAAACCCTAATTTATATTATAAAAAAATATTATAGTTTAAGATATTAAGTATTTTATAAAATCAGGATTAGAAAGTAATAATTACCCAATGATCATATATAATTGATTATTTTCAGCATACAATATAATAAATTTCTATGTATTTTTGACCCCCCCCCCCTTCCTTAACTCGCAGAAATAAATGAAATTTAATAAGGAACATCCTAGCAACTATATACCTCCTATATATTCGCTTTCTACAATAGCAAAATCAAATAGCACAAATCCAAGTAAACGCCACCGGGAAAGATTAAACACCGAATTGGATCGACTGTCAATTATTCTACCCTTCGATACAACCATCATATCCAAATTAGATAAATTGTCAATTTTACGATTAGCTGTTAGTTACATCAGGATCAAGGCATATTTTCATGGTGTTTTATTATTTCTATTCGATAATATTTACTTTGATTTACTATTTTTTAATTCTTCTTCTTCTGAATACAGATATAATATAATAAACCTTATACAGCATTTTATCGGTAAAATAAAATCTACCAGCCGGTAGTAGAATTTTAAAAATGTTTGTATGAAGTAAAGAAAAATGTAGTGTAACCAATGCTTTTATCAAGAACATATTTTAAAATAGCAATAACTATATTTACATGAAAAAAAACGTAGTAGATATTTATAAAGGGATTATAATAAAGCCGTGTATAAGAAAATAATGTATATTTATACTACTTACTAGGTTAGCGATTCGTTAATTAAAAGTGTCCATATATAAGAACTAGCTGAATCGCTATTTTGTGATTTGCACTGTTACTAATTTTATTTATTCATTATCTTAGGCTGAACGGAATCCGAATTTTAGCATTTCGATTTTTAAGCAGTGGAAAAAGATTCGGACAGATTTGTCGACCTATAAAAACTTTTGGACCGGATTTATCAAAATAAATTTTGATGCAAGGCTCTAGATTTATATTTTATAGATTCATTTTTTAATTTGATAAATTAATTTCAGGTATTTATTTTCTGGTATTATGATACATTCCGCAAATTAATATAATGTAATTCTCCTTCATTGTTATTAACGTCGCCGACTGTTATGCAAAATTTAAAGATACCCTTTTAAATTTTAATAGTTATACAATAGCAAAATAATAAGTCCCAATCAATAACATATGATATTTACCTAGACTGAAAATAATTCATTAAAATATAAATCAGCTGGTGACATGCCATTTTAATTTTGTTTCCAATATAATTTAATTTAGTTTATTATAAAATAAAACTATTTTTTCTATAAAAAAAGGATTAAGTTTTCTTAAATAAAAGTAAATTATTTATTACGAGATTTCAAAATGACGTGTCTACCAGTAGATTTGTATTGATACTCATTTAAATGAGTAAATTTGCCAGGCTTGGTATTATGACATTGGTCCCAATATAAATACATTGTATCTTAAAGACTGGGGCAAAAGAGCTTTTATTATAGGATTTATTAGGTCATTAATAAGTTCCACTATGCACAATTATTTTAGGTAATAATAGAGAGTAAAAATATAATATATTATGAAAATAAGACCTCCTCCTTTCTAAAATATGTACTAGTTAGCATTGCTTAATAATTAGTAAGGTTCTTATATAAGTATGATTTAGTAGATTCATGGCTATAATTTCATTTGGCGCAAAATTTTTAATCATTCATTGTCGCTCCTTTTTTTTTAATTTTGAAAGATCTGATTTTGCCAGCTATATTGCCATAGATTTTTGCATATTAATTAATAAGATGAATTCCTGAAATTCCTAGGTCCAGGCCTGGATAAAAAGATTTTCGGGTCGGATAACTTGGGAAATAATATTTTTCGGACGGGTCAAATTCTAATAAAAAAAATTATATGAGACCGGTGCAAAATTTCTTTTTTATGCCTTAGAATAGAATTAGGCAAATGTATATCTTCCTTTCTTCATAAAATAAATTATCATGCGCCGGGCTGGAAAACTTCTACATAAATATTTAAGGGGCCGGGCCTGGCTAATATTGCCTTCTAAAAATCTTCACGAGCCAATTGGGGTCGGCGCCTTCCTCTGGACATACTGTACATATATTGAAAAATTCTTGCATCATCAGGCCCGTTCAATATTTTTAAAGCGTGCGCTATGAATGGCTTATTAAAAATTAGACCCGGGTTTGTGGATACATATACATGAAATCACTTAAACTTTAGGAACATATTTTATACTAGTTAGTTATATGATTTTAATTGTTAAAAAGTAGAGATAATTATCAACTAAGTTCCAATAACCTATTACAACTTCGATTGACTAAAAACTCCATCTTCCATCATTTTCTAGGTGTCCAGATAAATCAAGCGCTCAAACACAATAATACTAAACTATACAATAACTACGAACTTTACAGCGGTTATAAGGAAAATATGGGATTGTTTTTAAATAATACTATGGAGACCGAAAAAGATTTATTAAATCAAGTAATATAAAGATTTTTTGTTTTTTGGCATAGTAATAGCAATTATTATGATTTTATATACACCCTGCCCTAATAAATATTTTTTTTTTGATTAAGTTTGATCAAATAAAACTTAACCAATTTTTGAAAAATGTAGCATGACTGAATAATATTTTATAAATGTCCATATTATATATGTGAAATGCGAATTCCCAATTTTAAGTCATTTTTATTATTTTTTATATATAATAATTAAGCGTGATAAAGAAGAAAAAAAAGGCATATTTTGTCTATTTTAGTAAAACGTTTTATTTTTGAGCAAGACAAATCAAAAAAAAGTTAAACTATTTTACAGATACCTGCAGGCCCAGGTACACGGGCCGAGCCGTATTTTAATTTTTTAAATATACCCGGGCAGGGCCTAAAAAAAATTTTTTAATATCCGGGCCGGGTTGTATATTTTAAAATCGAATATTTTAAATCGCCCATTATTAGCTATAAAAATAAATGAAATATATTTTTTAAAAATCCAGGCCGAGCCGATAAATGTTTTTCAAAAAAAATACAGGCTGGGCCGAAAAATATTTTTTTTTAATCAAGTGCAAGTGGTACATCTGCATGCCCTTGCTATTTTAAATTGTTTTTATGCTAATTAATTTTCTCGGATACTGTTGTTGTAGGATGTTCTTTATAAATGTAGGGATATAGTACCAAATTAAAAATAAATATATTGTTAAAATGAAAGGTATACGTCTCATTATCATGAGAATTAGGGGGGGGGGGGTATATTATCAGGAAGGGGGCTTCCGTCCCATTGGATTCTGTAAAGCGTTATATTGAAAGGTTTAAAACTATAACAATTAATCTTTTTTAAATTAAGGCGATGAATGGTTTCATACTAGTATTAAATTGTCGTGGTGATATATTTTACGTGTCCGATATTGTCGAAAATTTTTTGGGATTTCATCAAGTAATATTATTATATAATATAATTTTTTCTGCTTTTCTATTTGTATTAAATTTAGTTATTTAAAATATACAAATTATAAATTAAATTAGTCAGATATTCTTCATCAATCAATATACGAATTAATTCATTCTGAAGATAGGGAAGTCTTAAAAAAACATCTGAACGCCGCTCATCAGCTTAATATAAATCGATTTAAAGGTTAGTGTTTGGAAATAATAATCATTTAATAAATATCTCGTCGTTCGATTGTTAGAGCGCTCCATATGCGTTGTTGTCTATATTGAGATAACCGTATAAATAGATATCTCGAACCACAACTAACCTTTATTCAATTACTACTCACTATATATTTTTTAAATAATCAATTAACTATAATGTGAGCCATAAAAAATAAAATAATAATAATATAAACAATTAATTTTATCCAAACAATTTATATTTAAAAATCATATTTTTAAACACAACACCTTTTTACCATCTAACCATGATATCTCTCTTATTCGAGAGGAATATCGCTTTTTCTGCGCTTCTGTCTCCACCATCGATGTCATGTCAATCAGATGTTCTGGGTCTTGTGAGGGTTCATTATGTTTTTTTGAGTTATGTTTTCTATAATAATCGGTTTTTAGTTAATTTATGCTCTACCGAATCTGCAGGTTTCGTTATCTCAGTTAGGTATCCAATAATCTGAATTATTTTTTTAAAAATTTAGAATAAAAAGAGTAAGATTTACTAAAAATTAAGATGCATAGATTATTTTTAGCTGTTATTATTAAGCATTTTCTAAACGCCTTTGGCAAATAATAATGATTGAATAATTAAATAAAAAACACTAATATTAAAAAAAAGGTTTAATTTATGTATAAATAAGCAAAGTATAATTAGATATAACACTGCCCAGAACTTAATATTCTTATCTAAATTTTGGTTTGTGCCATAACACCACATATGAATAAGCTAACCCAGTATTTTCAAAGATATCTATTAGAACACTCCAATAATAAGGCGACAAAGCATGGATAAGACTCTTTTTAGAATATTTTTTAGGTTCAAATTTCCATTTTGGTTTTATGATCTTGACTCCCGTTGGTTCCTTAAGGCGGGATAGCCCTAAAAGGACACTCCCCACATATCTATATGTAAAATTGATATGGGAGTTAGGCTCACTCATATTATTTTATCGGGAGGGTTTAGTGGTAAATTGTAAATTGCACCTATTCTGAGGTCCTAATATTCTATATGAAGATATCGGTCTCATTTAGTCTTTTAATGATAGAATTATATTTTATGAATTAAAAATTTGCACTCAACCATTAGAAGATTTTAATGAAAATTAACATTTTTTTAAAAAAAAATGGACAAATATTTCATAAATTTGTTTTAAAAAAACTAACAAAAAATTTTAAATTATTAAATAAAGAAACAAAGGAAATTATTGAAGAAAATTTCGAAAGAATATTGTCAATCAGATTCCGTTGCTTACTGGATAATACTTCAGGATTTGTGGTAAAAAATTGTTATTTTGATAAAACTCTTTTGTAACGTTTCTTGGGTATAAGAAACTTAAAGCGTTAAAAGCGTGAAACATTCTTGTACATTATAAGGCTGCCCTCAACGCTCGGATTATTTTAAAAATTTTTAGCCTAGGCTATTCAGTTTTTGTGCAATGACACCCTATTTTGGTTTGTATTTAAGTTTGTTATTTATATGCTTTTTCGGTATACATACAAATAAAACAAAGATGAGGTAAATCAAAATGGCTTCTTTATGAAAACCTGAACATTCTTTCTGCAGAAGGCATAAAAATAACACCGAATTTAGCTTTTAATTTATTTATGTTAAAATTTAAAATCCTCTTTTACAAATTTTAATAAAAATAGCAAAAATTGATATAAGTGCCTAACTATTCGTTTCATCCAAAAAAAATATTGGCGCCTAAGTAAACAATTCCCCCCCCCCAGTTGAAAATGTCTGGCTACGGCCATGTATAGACGTCTAAACTGACTGCTGTTTAGAAGCACTTCACGCGTTGACACGAACCTAAGATTCAGAAGTGAATCTCGAAATATTTAAACAATCAAAAATGTAAATATATATAATATTTATAATTATAAATAAGAATTAAATCAAAAAAAATAAATAAGAGACTTGATTTGAGGGGAAGATTGAGAAAATTGCATGGCATTAGACAAGGAACAACCGTGGATTCTTTAGAATCTACAAAGGAAGATTACTATGAGCCCGTTATAAATTTCCGAAATCTACGAAAAATGAAAGCGGCATATAACAATAATTTAAACGACGCAAATGCCTCGAAGACAAACGCTCATAATAATTGTGTCTGGGGGTTGTTCACTTTGTGCACGCCTAGTAATGGCACAGAATACCAAATAGTCGATTCGATAATGTGCTCCAAAGATATAAACTTTAAAACGAAACATAAACTCGATTTAAAACTGATATCGATTGAACAAAGGTAATGTATTTTTTGGTAATTGAAATAAAATATCTATATATAATTCACCATAATTAATAGGGGCAAGAGCTTAATGGGGTTAAATGATATCGATTCTAATGGACTCAATTTTTACTCGTTAATTCATCCAGAAGATTTAAACTACGTTACATTGGCACATCAGGAATGTGAGTTTCTATTATTTTTATATAAAATAGTATATAGGGGATAGTTTCAGCCCATAGTATATTGTCTGATAATTTAACCCGGTAATATTGGATGAACCTATTATTTTATTTAATATAAATTATATAGTCATGTTTATATTTATACAACTTATATTAATAGCTTATGAATATATTTAAAACAATTATTATTTCTAGCAAAACAAAAATATGTTACACCATTCATATTTAACTCTTGTCAAAAAGTGACATCTTACATCATCTTTTTTTAGAAAATTGTATTTTGGCCAGCGTGCGTAAGATATCGCCTTATTCCCTTTTAAGAAATGGTATATGTGTTGCTTCTAGTTTTGCATTTATATTAAAATCTACCCCCCCCCCTCCATTTTTATCATAACAAAATAGATTGTTCTCTTATTGAATCTTTATTCCATAAGATTACATTTATTACCAGCTATTTAAATTTATTATTTTAATCTAATTTTATATTACGCCACTTAGGGATTTAAATGTTTACGTAAATTAATTATTTTTAAGGATTTCTTTTAGTTTTTTACAATTAAACCTATTTATACATTTTTATTTTTATGTTTTCTGTAAATATTGCAAATGTTGTTGTTTTTTAGGTTTACATAAATTCTTCTGCTAAAAATAAATTTTTATAATATTATTATCTTTTATGATTTTTAATTTCTAAAAGGCCTCGTAAAAAATATTCAAATAATAAGATGCATTTCATACTTTTATTCGGATGATTCGAATGATTCTTTGTACAAATACAAATAAAATAACTTATTACTCATATTCGTTGACCGAATAATGAATAATTAGATTGAATAAAAATTAAAAAATCAAATAAGCTTAGACAAGCGTGTATGCAGCGGGGGAGGGCGAACCCCCTCCCCCTCCTCAATTCCAAAAAATTCAGATACAGGCCATTTTTTTTTAGAAATATTACTCTTTTAAGATTATCATTTTACATTTTTGTTATCATTCCTACCTTTTATCACATATATATCAATCTAACATTCACAGCAGAAATAATTCGCTACTAATTTATTCTATGAAAAATTAATATTAAAATTCATAATTTATTTAAAGAACATTTTACCAGTATTGAGGAGAATCAAAATCCACGTCAGTCGAGGGCAATTATTGCGCTTACTGAAATAACACAAAAGAATTATTTCAGAAGAAGACGGATTATTGGACACTATACTACAACCAAATTTTCTTTTTTTCATTAGAGTGTACTAACAAATTATTTAATTAGATTATTTTATGTAATATATTTGAAAAAATGTCATCGATTTGATTGAGACTATGAAAATAGCCTAAAGCAATATATCGGAATTTAAGAAAATTAGGACAAATGCAGATGCCGAATTCATAAATTATAATTAATTGTTGATTCAATAACATATGAAATGTTTGTCTACGTGAATTCGCAACAACGCAAACCCATCCTTCCAATATTTATATAGGGTGAGTCTGAAGAATATTATAAAATAAACATATTTATCCCCCTCTTCAATATTGCTCTGATAGGTTCTTGATTTATCAGGAAGCACTTAACTCTGCACATATTATAACCATAGAATCCATCCGAATCTATTTTAAATTTTGATAAAAAAAATTAAAAAATATTTGACTAATTTTTAAAGGTTAACTATGATTGATAATAATCCAAAAAATGTTATAGACGGCTTACATAATTTTAAATATTTTAGACTATTTTCCTAATAAATTTAAATTATTATATATTTTGGACTCTGCTCATTAGTTTAGTACTTATGCCAAAGAAAGAGCAATTTCTTCTTTAACAAGAAAAAAAAGATTTCTAAGTGAGAAATACTACCTCTGGAAACAGATTGAGTGAGTTAGCACTCCTTAATAAATATGGAGTCAAGCATTGATGAAATTAATGAAAAATGAGCTCGATTCCAAAGAAGATTAAATTTTGCATTATAAATTAATAATATGCTTCTTAATTAGACTTTTTCCTATTTTTTAATACACTATATTTTTTCCGTGAATACTTTGTAAGTTTATATACATGCAACAATGCTTAGGAATATTTTTGTAGATTAATCTGAATTTCCAACATCTAATCTTTTTAAATATATATCTCAATTTTTAAATACTAAAAAAAATTCTAATTTTTGCAAAGTTCTTTTTCAAGACATATATTTTAATAGTTATACTTCGATTATATTACATTCAATATTTTATCATTTATTTATATTTGAGCATAAGAAATTGCCAATATTTTATAGTCACTAATCCAAATTAATTTCTGAAATTTAAGATGTTCTTGAACTCCTGAGTTTTTTAATTACCCTCCCCCCCTCCCTCCCTTCTATAGTAAATTTCTGCATTCGCGCCTGAGCTTAGATATTGTTTGCAAACGAAGAAAGTTGAAAAATTATATCAGTTCCTATCTTTGAATTTTTAGGCGGGGGGGGGGGGGGGAGGATTCTGGTTTCGTGGCAGTTTTAAGAGAATTTTGATTCTTAGATTCAAACAAGCTCTAGAAAATAATTAATAATTTTTACATATTTTATCTTCAACTTTAGGAAGTTCTAAAAAATTAAAATTTCGTGGAATAAAAGTTAGACGATATAATAATTAATTTTTTTGCTTAACCTTCTAATTAATCGTGGTGAAGAATACAAAAATACAGTGTAATTTGTACAATTCTCTGTGAATTCGCGCTAACTATATTTGAAGGGTTTTGCAAACTTTTTTTTTAAAGTGGTTTCCTAGGCATGTTTCGAACAATTTTTTATTTATTTCTAAACAAAGGATGATAATTAGTCCAACTACCAAGTTTTTAAAAATTATTATTCGATAAATATCCTTTGTTTGGAAAGAAATTTATAAAAAATTGCTGGAAACGTGCCTAGGAAAATGCTTTGTAAAAAACGTTGTTTAAAAATGACAAAAAATACATCTTATTATTTAAATATATCTCGTTGAAAATTCGCGCTAACTGTGAATGCAGAGTAGTTGGGAATTTTCAATTTAAAAAAAAAGATAGGTATACAATTAAATATAGAAAATATTTTTTTAAATAAACATTGTTTTAATATAATAATTTCTTTAAAAATAACGTAATATTATTCTATTAATGTATTTATTCCCCCCCCCCACCCTTTACTAAATTAGCCATTTATATTTTTTTAACCGAAGTATTAAACTGGCTAAGTATAATTATAATACAATTTAATGCTTAGTTAATATAATTTATTTTCTATTTTAAAATAATTTTAATCATTTTTAATTATATTTAATTATTCAAATAATAAAGTATTGAAATCGGGAAATGCCAGTTTAAATGCGTACAGGATATCATCTGTGTTGGGAAATAATTGGCAATGGATACAAACAAGTTTCCGAATCATTTACAAGAACGGAACATCGGATTATGTACTATGTTCCCACAAGCCATTATTGTAAAATATTTAATGTATAATTTCATGATATAAAAGTTTTTTCCCTATTAAGAGAAGAGGAAGGAAGGGATTTGTACGGAAAACGCAAAATGGAATTTCCTTTAACTTTATTCTATCCCGTGAATGATGATATTCGGAAAAACAAAAGAATGCATTCCTCGTCTTCCTTAGAAAAAACGAGTCACAAAGATTCAGTATATATTTTAAGGAATGATAAAATGCGCAGGGAAAAAGATAAATCCCAAAATACATTATTCCATAAATCAAAACAACTTTATCACAAAAAAGAAAAAATTGATAAAAATAATAGCATTCATAACAACGGCAGAGAAGATAAGAAAAAAGTATTCTTTCAGAACGATGTATTTAAATACGATTCATTGCTAAAACATCATGAGACAAAGCATAATAACATTAATAGTTATAATAGTAGTAGTAACTTCTCCCTTCTTAATACGAATAACACAGAATTTAAGATAAAAAAAGCTGAATTCTTTGAAAATGACTCTATACAAATAATCAAAAAGGGAAGAGGACGTCCTCCTGGTACCAAAAAAATTAAATTGAACGATGGTTCCAGTGCGCCGACAAATAATTCAAGCGCGTTGTTAGCACAATCATCAAAAAATATATCGTGCGATATATACAATACGGATATCAATTCATATAATCAATATCGAATATTAGAAACTCAACATGAGAATCATATATATTATCCCTTCGATCCAGTTTACCACAATCCCAGTTCGATATTCAACGAGTTCAATTTCAATAACAACTATCTTTTTAATCCGTATCCTACGCATCACAATCACCCATACCCCTTAGAATATGATCTGCATAATTATAATATTAATATGGCAAATAATAGTTTTATGTTTGAAAATCCGGTACAAATACCATCAAGTTCATATTTTAAAAATTCCACCTTTTTGCCACAATATATGGAGAGTCAAGAAATACTAAACTTATCACAAAAGGGCTCAATGCAATCAAATTATTTATGTCTTTATAAGAATTTAAAAAATCAAATTAGTGATAAAATCTCCACGTCTATTTAATTATTCATTATAATTTCAATCCTATATAAATTTCGAATTTTGATATGAAGAAATATTAATATAAAATGACTCTATATGCAACAAAATTGTTAAAATAACATTTTTTAGTTTGGTGAATGATTGGTTAAGTATCTGTAAAGTTCAGTGTGCATTGAGGTAAGCAGTCCGCCCTGTCCAAATCGATAATTTAAAAAAAGTGAGTTAAAAATAAGCTATAAGTATTATTTTAAAAAAACTGAATTCCTAATAGTTGTGCGCAAGTCCCAGGATTTTAGAAGGAATTGCCTCCAAAAATATGACCTAAAACGTGTTTAAAGTAGAAAAAAATGAACGACATATTCTAAGTTGGTGTAAAGATAATCAACGGTACTTACAATCATGGGAGCATCCCAATTCTGCTTGGTAGAAGTGGGAAGAGGAGTGTCAGGTGTGTTTGTGTTTCGCTCGGCAGGAGATCGTCTTATCTAGTAAATAGCCTGTTGAAAAAGAATCAGAGGAAAGGTACTCGCAAGCATAGAAGAGATAAATCGCTAATTGTTAAAGCGATTGGAGATGGAATTCATATTCTTCCATTGAAAGTGGTTTGAGCTATGAGAGGTCATTAAAACCAAGATTGGCAATTTTTTTTATTTCTTTTATATTTAGGCCTTAAGTTTTGAATTTTTTAGTAAATTTAAAGATAGCAGTGTATCTTAAGGCATAAAAAATTTTGACAATATTGAAAAAGTTTTTTATTAGGAATACCTTATGAGCAGGAAGTAATAAACTTTATGCAAGCCTAAAGATTTCTCTCATAGCTGGCAGAAATGCTTGGACATCTAATGGCAAAATCTCGATGCTTACATATTATTATTTTAACTACTAGAATC
Organism: Gordionus sp. m RMFG-2023; assembly: GCF_954871325.1. Lineage (NCBI taxonomy): Eukaryota > Metazoa > Nematomorpha > Gordioida > Chordodea > Parachordodidae > Gordionus > Gordionus sp. m RMFG-2023. The sequence goes on from NC_088775.1 coordinate 79,198,893, forward strand.
TTAATCGGGCCGTTTTGAAAAATCGACCTAAATCGGGCTTTTTTAACAATATTAGCTCGAAGAGAATATAGGAGTTCCTCGACTAGTTACTGATTTTTAAAAATATTGTAGGATCGCTCCCGCGCCACCGATAGGGAGATTTCATCTTATTTTATTCTTGACTATAATTATTTTCAACGCCCAGGGTATAATTCGGTTTTGTTTGTATTTAACCGCAGACCAATAGACTCCTACATTTTTTATTATTCTGCAAACCTTAGCAATCGCCAAAGGTGAAACACATTATACCGTTATCAATGTACCAAATATGAAGATCGAGTTTGCAGTTACTTTAAATTCAGTTATATAATTAAGACCTAAACAAAATAAAAATGAACCTTTGATTGTCTTTAGCAAAAGATAGTTTGGTCCCCAAATTGAAGAAGGGAAGGATCTTGGTAATAACAAATTATGCAGTTAACAGTTTGGATAATGCTTGATGATGTATTATGGATTTTCCTGAACACCAATGAGTCCGCAAAGTCTGGTTCACTATTGGCTTTAGAATGATTTGTGTGAATATCTTATAAACCACCGAATTTATTGAGATCCCCCTCCAGTCTTCAAGATATTTGGGGTCTTTATTTTTTGTGAAGTTAATTAGGATGCCCGCTAGCCAATCTAATAAACATATCCCTTCTTGCCATAATAGGGGAAAAAATCTCCCCATACAACAATGGATCGGTGTTTGGAAACTCACTATGTATAACATCCTGGCCATAAGCCTTGTAATTTTTTAATTATATTTATTATCTCACGAACAGTCTAACACTGTTAACACTCCGTGTAGTGGAGTAAATGAATGTATGAAGGGGATGGAGCCTCAATGCTTGATATTTGTGTCGGTTTATAAGGCCAAAATCTAAAAGTAGAAGGTAGTTGATAGGGTTTGAAAGGATAATAAGACACAAGAGTAGAGCGATAAGATGACGGTAGTGTAGTCAGTCGACACGTCATTTAGATAAGAGATATTATACGAATATCTTCTCACTTTATTTTTCACAAGTGCGTTGCGAAAGAACTTTCAGCAAATTAAAAATAGACTGCGAGCATATATTGGACAGGATTATCTATAAGTTTCTAATGATGTCAGTAGAAAGAAAATTATTTAAAGTAATCGAATTAAGTGGATTCCCTAAAGACAACTTTGGAGGAAATTCAACCTTAGGCACAACTTTTGTAAATTACTTTCTTTCCAATTGTACAAATGCATGTAAAAAGAAAACGTTTAATAGATTCTTATAACATTAATTTTATATTATTTATAAATTTTAATCTATGACTGATATGTGAAATAAGACATACATACAGTGATAAATTATAATTCTGCTTTTCCTATTTTGGAAATGCACGATTATATGTTAGACTACTAAACGCAAGTACATAAAAATAAATCAGAAATAAATTTTAAATACGATTACCATTCATAATTTTAGATTAAGCAATATAAAAAGATTATACTCGTTTTGTCTCACTCTTTTACTCCATTTTCAAGGTCAAACCTTGTTCGGTAGATGTAAGTCTATCTAGTCCTGTTCAACGATATATTATTATTGGATCAAGCACACAATTGCATTAAGAATGATATACTTATTTTACTTCCATTGAAAATATTATATTTTTTATTTCGTTTTTTATTTTAATATTTTAGTAATATTTCTTATCATTAGTATGTACTGATGGGTATTATTAAAAAAATTAAATGCAGCCTATCATCTAAAAAAAATTTTTTTTTATAATCCATTAAAAACTTTAATTAAAGGATCTTGGCTGCCACCTTACTTTGATTTTCTGTATCATATAATTTAAAAAATACAAATAGCATGAACAAAAATAATGATAAATTTCAACATCAATATACAAGATTATTTATATTACCAATGTGTGCTAAAGATCTTAATAAAATCTATTACTTGCCCTCCCCCCTCCAATAAGTTCTCCTTAAAAAAATTAGTCATTATTTCCTTTTTAAATTTTTTCTTCGATGAGTAAATAAGTGAAAAAAATTTCGAGTTCACTTTATTAATCATGAATAAAAATATCATATTGCGTGAAAATTTTCATCATGAATTTGAAGTATGATAATTAGCATTTAATAAAATATTTATCTTCCCTTAGCAAAAAGACTTGTTTTCGTAAATATTATCTTAAACTGACAAATATAATTCCTTCTACTCTCCCCCGATTTCCCTTAAAAATGAGTAAAATATGTCAAAGCAATATTTTCAAAAAAAAATGATATAAAAAAAAGTTAATAATTTCTTTAAGATAATGGTTATAATAAATTTTGAGAAAAAAATTATATAATATAACCAAAGGTCTTTCAAAGAAGGGACCTAAAACTATCATATAAAATTGATGGCAAAAAAGCCCCACAAAAGTCCCACCCTTACTTAAATTCTGGAATATGCCTATGAAGTGAGCATTTATAAAATCGTTCCGGTAGTGGAACTGTCATGTCTTAATCGGGATGCTGAGACTCTTTAGTCAAAATGTATTCATCTAATATGAAAAATGGCAGTATTGTAGTCATTCCAATCCAAACCACATCAAGGAGAAAGAAATAGGGAAATTCAAATTTCTTGTTTCTTTATTTTGAGACAGAAAATTAAAATGGATATTACAATATGGATAAACGTTTTTATAAAAATGTAATAATGCGACCTTAATATCTATAATGTAATAAAATTATGCCATTTCTTCTTCGTCGTCTGTGTCGCGTAATGATTCCTTTTGAAGTTTTTGTTTAAAATAAACATGCACAATAAATTATAGTATTATTAAATAACTTACTTTTGCATAAGTTAAAGCATTGTGATAAATATCCTCTGGAACTGTGTGATGAAGACCCTTGGTTTCTTTAAATTAATAAAAAATAATAATAATATTAAACTTCTGTTAAAAAATTTAGCTTGACAAAATTCCTTTTACCAGGAATAATTTTTAAATGAATCGTTTACAACAAAAAAGTTTGATCATTGCATTTAGGGTTATGAAATTCAGAATATAAGATGAAATCATTATCATTGCTAAGTAGTTTTTAAACTTGATTTCCCCATTTATAAAATTATTCATAAATATTCAGCATGTTCTACTCCTTTTATATCTATAAACATTACTTGCACATTTATTATTTTAATAATTCATTTTTTAATTTTCAAATATTCAAAGTTGTAAGTCTAATGCACAAATATTTGACTATTTATTTGTCATTATAAATAATTAGGGCTGTGCCGAAATTAAATATAGGATCTGCACCGATATTTAGCGTTTTCCAAAAATATCGGATCGGGCCGATCCTGTAAAACCCCGATCCGATCTTTTTTTGTTATTTTATTTTGTGTATATTTATTTTACATTATTATAATTTTTGTTATTTTATGTTATGTATATTTATTTTCATTATTATTATATTCTAAATAATTTTTTTTAAAACAATGCTAATGCACAACACCTCCTAAATTTTATTTATTTTTTTAATATAGATTTATAGTATTTTTAAAGTTTTTTTATAAAAATAAAAAGGAACACCCAGAGTTTTATTTATTTTAAATCTTTTTAAATAACAACGCCAATTTTATTATTTATACTTTAAATAAAAGAATTTTTTTTAAATATGGTATTGAATTATGGAAATATTTTACAAAAGACATAGATAATTTTGCAAAATGCGTTCTGCGGAATTTTAATTTCATGAGGAGAAATTATTTATTTTAAAAAATCTAATATATTATAATTTTATATATTAAATATTACAATTTTATAATTCATACCAACATAAATTGATATATTATTAAATATATATTTTTTATCTATTATAATATTATTTTTTTTTAATTCTAGTCTTAATTTTAAGAAATAAAAAAATTAAATATAATGCATAATTCGATTTTTTGCATAAAAATATTGATTTTTTAATTACATTTGGTTCAAAGGGGGGTTGTGAAAAATCAGTATAAATATTGGATCTTTGAACCAATATCAGAAAATATCGGATTGGTGAAAAATATGTGGATAAATAATCAATCTGTGTATAAACATAATAAAAATTTCTAACCTTTTCCTGCCCATCCCATTTCCAAAATGAAATTATCTTTATCTTTAGCTTCATCGTGAATGGTCATCAATCTGTTTTTTTAAATTAAATAAATAAGTTTCAACATTACATATTAGCTTATTTACAACTTACATCTTTGATAATTCTTTGACACTATCTTTCATCAATAAATCTTTGTTCTTATTTAAGACATTTTAGATTAAGAAAAATATGTAAAGAAATAACAATACCTTGAGCTTTTCGAATTCCGTTTTAGCTGCCTGTTTAGCTTTGCCAATTGCACATGAAAAATAGCCCTTGATTTATCAAATTATATAAATACAATTTTAAAACTTAAAAAAAATATTGGCACTTCTAGATTATGAAAAAGGGAGGGGGGGGGGGCTAATTTTAATTTCATCCAGTGTAAAATAAAGTTTTGCTCAAATAAAAAAATTTATCAGACATGCTCTAATTAAGCGGTAATTGGAAAAAAACCTGACAAAAAAAACCAACCAAAAAAACTAAGGAAAACCCCTGTCAACTTGAAATTTAGTCCTTTTATCTTTCATTGAATGAATAAATCTATATAAAAATATACATTTACCATTTGAATAGTGTTTAATAATGATTTTACATATTTTTTAATTCCACAAAAAAAAAACAGTTATTTCCCAGACTTTTATTCCAGGATTCAATTAAACAAATCCACCCAAAAATTTTCTGACAGGGTCTAACCAGGCCAGTCAACAAATTATCATTTTAAAAAAAATTAGGTTCAATCCCCTATCTAAGTTTACAAAAACAAGTTTAACATGATTACTTAATAAAATGGATGTAAAATAAAGAAAGTGCCTATAAGTTTGATTTTGAAAAATGAAAAGATAATATTTATGAGCTAATTTTTTTACACAAATCAAAATTTATTAATCCATCTAATATGGCCCAAAAATCACAATTTAAATATAACAACTTCATCTAGTCTGACTTAGGGAAATTGTTAGATAGGTTTGGGATCTACAGTCCCCTAGTTTAAAATTAGGATTTAACACTAAAGTTATTTAAAAAATTGTAAAATATTTTACTAAAGATACTCCTGAAGGCTCAATCATATACAATTCAGGACCACTCTCATCTGTAGAACTTCCTAATATAACACTACATGCAAATGGTCTAACAGCACTATATAGAGTGTAAGCATGAAAATACATTGAGAGTCGTTTAACTAAATACTGTAATGCATTTTTAAAAATATTTTTTAATGTAAATTATGTTAAACAAAAAATTAAATATATCAATTTTTTTAGAAAAAATTATTTTTAAATGTAATTATTTATTTAAATAAAATGGGCAAAAATTAAGAATAAGAATAAACTAATCACACTTTCAAAGGAATTGCAGACCCAAGTTTACGTCTGTGATTCAGAGCTTCATCTCGTGCAACTTCTACAATCATATTGGCATCTGCTAAAAGACCAGCAACAACCTTTGCAATATTATTTAATAGGATTTAAAACATTCAAAAGACATTATAAGATTTAAAATATATACTAATATTTTATAAGTAATTTAAAAGTTACCATTCCTATATGAATATCAATGTTAAAAAGTCTTGAATTAGATGAATCTTCATACAATTTAGAAAGAAGAGGTTTTTCAACTCCTAAAATGATACCATCCTTTACACGTATACCTATAGCAGTGCTTTATAATTTATAAAATGAGGGAAAAAATTAATATTTAAATTGTAATTTAATTAGACAAATAGAAACAAAAAAATAATATATACCAAAATTAATATTTATATTAAAGGTATAATTTTTAATTAAAATAAATTATAAGTTCAATAAATAATTTAAATTAGAAGTAAAATACCTGCTATTTTCCACAGCTTTTAAAGCATATTCCACTTGAAATATCCTACCATCAGGAGAAAATTGAGATGCAGAAAGATCGTACTTATAAAATATTATAGGTTTAAACAATGTATAAATAATTTACGCCTGTCCCAATCGAGCTCATGACAACCAAATATTATAAATATCACAAATAGATGTTAGGCAATAATTTATTAAGCCTGTGCTATACCATACTTATTTTAAATGGAGAAAGATATTTGTTCTTTTATAAAAGAGAAAAATAAAAATTAATTAGCTTAAATAGTCTGAGTAATTCAGTCGTTAGACGTTTGCTAGTATATTCTAGCAACACTATATTTAAGTCACAAACGGTAACACAGTAATCATTAGGCCTTATATAATATTATAAACTAACCCCTCTTAGCATTAAAATTATAGGTCTTGGCTCATATCTAAATAAATATAACCTTAAAGCTCCGAGAAATAGTTTGAAATATTTTTCGATTTTATTTTCCTTATCCCAGTGTCTACATGAGGGGGGGGGGGGGGGGAGAACATTTTGACACAAAATATTTTGAGAGGGTGAGGGAGCATCAATCTAAGAGAGGTAGGCTAGGGGGTAGGCAAGAGGTGGAGTAAATTAAATGGAGGGAGGGGGAGGTTATTAATAAAATATTTAGTTGAAATATGACAAAGTATATTTCTTTCTTAATTTCACCTATTGATATATATGATAAACATAAGTTTATATATTGTATATAATTATAGTCATTATTAATTAAAACTATTTCTGGATATTTTTCTGCTATATTTCTAAAACTAATAAAGGGTTAGATATTCTATCAGCATGCTCATATTCATGCTTCAATTAGTTTTTGATAATTTGTAGTAGAGTATTGATAATTAATTATTTATAAAATATATGAAAGGATTGATTACCATTAGAGGTGGGCGCGGGCCATGAAATTACCTGTCCATCAGTGGCGTAGCTAGGAATTTTTCTTAGAGGGGGTCCATACATATAAAAGCCTGGGGGGCTTCGTCCCCCAGACCCCCTTTAACGGGCCTTCGGCCCTTTCACCCGGCCTTCGGCCGGGTTAATCTTACAAATCATAACCATATTTTCTATAATATATAATATATATTTTTTAAATGCATCAATAATATGTTATTATAATTTAGTAGATTATTCTCAATGACTTTATAATAGTACTATCCAGAATAATTTCAATAGTAATATAGAATCCTTCTACAAACAGCAAAACCAGAAAAATATAAATACTAATGGCATATTTTTGATATAAAGTCACTTTTAAGTCTTTTGAACGTATAATCTAGAAAAAAGATTTAGCTCTGGGAAGGGTCCAAACCCGAAAACCACCCCCGTAGCTACGCCACTGGTGTCCATAGTGTCACGGTGGGTCACTGGATGAGTGTGAATAAATTTTAAATTATTAGGCATAACTGGTACTCCCAAAAATTATTATCGGACGTTAACATAGATTTTCCGTGAATCACGAAAATTTTAATTTTTAAAATTGTTTTTTTTATAAATATAATTTTTCAATTTATAAATTTATAATTATATAATTAAAAATAAAACTCTTAAAGACAAACAAATACAAAAATTTTAAAAACTTCATATTCACTTCAGTAGTGACTTCTGCTAACGGGCATTTTTCACCTTCAACATTTATGTATTTAAAAATCTGGGTACTTTTCACAAATGAACCCAGAGAATTCCTTTTTATTCGACAAAAAATTCAAATAGAAATTTTTAGACACAATTATGGTTTCTTTTTGGGGACTCAATTATAGAATTTTATTTTTAATTATATAATTATAAATTATAATTTTTTTTAAATAAATAACAGGATTTTTTTTTTTAAAAAAAAAAAAAATTTTATAAATATAATATAGATTTTCTAATTTAATTTAATTATTTTTTTGAAAAAGAATAATTTTTGAAAACAAAAAATCTTCCACATTTTAAAAAATATGTAACTTTCTTTTTAAGCTTAGGTGTTTTGCAGTGAGATTTTTTTGCTAAATTTTGCTTAAACAGTCAATTATATTTTATTTGTAAAGATCTTCGACCTTTAAATGCAATAGAAAGGGAAGGATTTTTCAAGCTAGGCCAAGAGTTAATAAATGTTGATGTTCAATATGGACAACATTATATAAAAGATATACTTGTGAGCCGAAAAACTCTCATGACTACTATAGCTCCAAAAATATATTATGTATTAAAAGCATGATCAAAATAATTACTTGTCCATAACAATTGATTTTTGGACGAATGACTATTAGAAGTTTTTTTAACCATTAAAAGACTTATTATCATTAAGGATTTTGAATTAAAATCATTTACTTTGGCCACAAGGGAAATGGATGAAAAAAAACAGGCATCAATATTAAAAGTGTAGTCAATTTAATTTTAAAAGAATACACAGAAGTAGAAAATTATTTAAATAAATGTATAGTTGTGGTGATAAATGAGAAAATCTTATAAGTACATTCAAAGATGACGAAAGATTAGCATGTATATGCCATATATATAGAAATAGTCTTAAATATAAATGGTGCAAAAAAAATACAATATTTCAAATAATCTACAGTTAATAGCAAACTAAGCTTCGCCCTTGAACAAGATGTAATAACGAGATGGAACTCTCTCTTTATATATATATATCATGATAAGAGTTTCTGAAAATCGTATTCTGAGATACAGGTGTACTTGTTCAAGCAAGAATTAAATAGATTAGCCACAATTGATATCAACATCATACGCGAGTTCGATAAATTTTTATCAATATTTAAAGAATGCTCGGATTTATCCTACGATAAATGAAGTTTATCCAGGAAACAAAAATTAGTAAAATTTCAACCTTCTTAAAGTGATACAATAATAATCAAAACCTTAAAAAACAGGATAAGATTTCTTTTAAAAGAAAGATTTATCATGAAACCATTACATAAAGCAGGCTTAATTCTAGATCCGAATTTTAGACTTAAGTAAAAGGGAAGATATATAAAACAACCTTAAATATGCTAAATGATATAAAAGTAGGTGATATGCATAAGTCATTGCTAACTATCATTTATTCTACACTTATAAAATACCTTTAATTCTAAATTAAAAATTTAGAGAATTTCTAGATGATTCTGATGAAGCATCAACATCTACCGATGAAAGCTGTGAGGATGAACTTAAAAGATTCATTGCATATAAGACAAATAACAATGACAATATTTTGAAGTTTTGGAAGCATGAAAATCCTTTTTTGAGAAAATTATCCAGTAAACTTTGTCAGCCCTTGCAAGATCGACTTCTAGTGAAAGGTTATTTTCTATAGCCAATCCCCTATTAGAGGAAGGACACAATTCAAATAAAAAAACATGGGCATTCTCCTTTTTCTAAATAAAAATTTCAATTTATAAATTTTATTTATTCTTTTGTTATTAATATGGATCATGAATTAGAGAAATAAATATAACAAAAGTGTAAAATTATAGCAATAAAGTTTTAAAAATTTTAAAACAAAGTGAATTTTCTGGTGTGACGGGTGTGAATCAAAATATAGACTTTCGTAAGCGGGCGGGTCGGGTCAAAAAAATTTTAGACCTAAGCGTAAATTTTTTTATTGCTAGCGTGTCCGAGCGGGTCGTGAATAAAAAATCAGGCCCGCGCCCATTTCTAATTACCATTATAATTTGAAATTCTTGACGTAAGAATTTCGCTACCGAAGGCGGCTGAATTTTTTTAGTATAGGCATAGATCTTTGAGGTAGGTTTGTATCCAGTGAGTATTCTGTTATGTAGACGCTGCCTTATCCCTATGATCTTCGAAAAGATTTATTTTCCAGGAGAGAACGCGTGATTCTAGATTTTTTATTTTACTGAGGTGTGAGGTTTTGTTCCCTTAATTTTTTCGTTAGGGGGAGGGGGTTGTTTGGAGCAATTTATCCTAAGGACTCTCCATGGGCTTTATCCATAACCGATGATATATTATTGTTATAAAAATTATAGAGTAGAAAAAAATCATTATATTTAATCTTTAAATTCTGCAAAAAAACAGAAAATAGGCGAAGAAAATAAATATTATTACTCATAAAAGCAAGTATTTAAAAAGTCACGATCAAATATTAGTGGACTGAATTAAAAGTAAAGGTGACAAACGAGTAAATGATTGGCTTAAGGCTAAAAAAATCTCGATTCGGGTTGATTTTAAAAACGGCCCGATTAAGATTATAACCAAAATTATATTGTGTAAGCCTGGTGATTTTGCTTATAGATGGCAGAGAGGTTTAGGATTCTACGTGGTAAATCTTGAAACTTAGGCAATATAATTTTAACTAAAATGTTAATAGGGCCATTTTTAAAAATCGGCCCATATCGGGTTTTTTAACAACACTACTTAAGACCCATGCGCTAAATAATTTATAAATTATACGAGGGCAACATTTGAGGAAAATGGCATCTCCTGTATAGGATATTATGAAGAAATATCTAGAATAAAAATTCCTAGAGATTTAAATATTCACAATTTATATATAAGTCAAGACATAACATAACGGTATTATAATGGTAATATATAGGGAATTAAAAATCAAGTTGCCAAAAATTCAACATATTCACATTCAGAGAATCTTACGAAATATTATCTTAGATCAGGATAACTCCAATATAATTTACATTATGAATAGTTATTATAGTATATTTTTGCAACGAATACATACCTTAGTAGATTATTTTTAAAGTATACTTGTCTTTCTATAAATTAAAAATATTGTGATTTTAAATCTTTATTATTTTTGTATTAATCCCAAATTTAACTGAACAAACATAATTTTATCTAGGAAGGATAAGCATTGGATGGGAAATCCTATGAGGTTGGGAAATAGGGATTTAAGGATTTCGTAAACGTAAATTATATATATCCATAAAATATAATATTCATCCAAAATAAATAGAATTTATCATCCTTCAGGTTATGAAGGAATATTTAAACAATTTTAAAATGTTGCATATAATTTCAAAGTTAATTTTTGTTTGATCGAGGTCCTTAAAATTGTTGTTTAAGGATTTTTTTTATATAAGTTTATTGGGGATTTCATAATTTTCAAAAGAACAGCATGTTAATCACAATGGGTGTGAATATATTATTTTCAGCTAAGTGCGAATCTTTATGAAATTGTGTTTATCAGGAATCCTAGTGAATCATAATTCCTAAAAAAATTCATCTCGTAAATTTTCAAAACAAGAACCAAGAGGCATTTAATTTTAAAACTCAAATTTTGGGGAAGGTAATATAAGCATTTTAGTTTTATTCGATAACTCTAGTGCGAATTTGTGATCCGCCTTTAATGTTTATATTGAATTTTATATGCTATTTTCTTATATGTATAAAAGTAAAATATATTATAATTTTGAATCGAAATTTTATCTTGAATAATTTCTTGAAAGGAGAGATACCACCTTTATATTTTGGAAAGGACAGACTGCCAAAATAATCCGATGTAAGGCCTTGTTTATAGTAAGTGCGAAATACCGCGATACCAATCAAGCAATGCATAATTTACATAATACATGTTAAATTATATAGATATACTATAGTTTAGCATTGAATAACGCATCGCTTCAGTGACACAACGAAATTGGAGGGTAATTTTTAATTTTGAAAATTTGATTTGCATGAAAATGTGTAGTGTATAATAGTACGCTATAAATTTAGGACAATTTTTGCCATTAACTTGTGTGTATTTTTTTAAAAATTTACAAATTACTATTAAATATAAAATAGGACCCTCAGTTAATGGTATTGAATGATTTCGATTCCCCATGGATTACAGATGATCTCAGTTAGGACATATCTACCATATTTATCTAAAAAGTAAAATAATTCTATTTTTCAATTTAAAATTTAACATAAAAACATTCTTTATAAATAACAGTTCAATTGTCTAACAATAATATTTCGCTCGAACATGCACAATCATATAGTAAAATAAAATGACAAAAGGTTATAAATATAATATAAAATAAATTATGGTTGTTGTTATCATATTGCTTGCCTTTATTAATATTTTTGACATAAAATATATTGCATTGATCGCATTATAAGGTAAAATAATAACCGCTACAAAAATTAGCTTTGACTTTTCTTTCTTGAAATGTATATCAAAGCTAAATTTCTATTTAGAAGGGAGAAGGAAGAATCATTAGGATTGCTTATGGCATCGTCCAAGGAAACACAAATATTATTTTTCCTTGAGGTAAATTCTTTTCCTATGATAAATTAAATAAATAAAAATTATTATGCGTGGTGATTTATGTTTAAAAATAAATAGACAAAATCGAATAATTGAAATTAATAAAATTGGAAAAATTAGTGTTATTTACAAATATATTAACATTATTAATTAAATTATGTTATTAAAATGTTTACATGTAATAAATGATACTAAAATAGTTTAAGAATAAATTAAATCTACTATATACAGTATCCTTATAAAAATTCAAATTAATTCTTTAGCTTATAAATTTATTTAAAAAATATAAGAATTATGATATTTTCGATTTATTGATTCATAATTTTATAGGGTTTGAAATATAGATATAAAAGTAAAATCAGAAAACAAATTTTACTAAGTGCATAAATGTCAATTTTCGCGGGAAGAATGTTATGAAAGTCAATAAAGATAAAGTCATAAAAATTAGTTTAAAACTTTTATTTAAAATTATGCACCATTTATTGATATTTGAAACCAATGATTATAATTATTCGAATAAGTTTATTTGAATCCAATAATTGTTTCATTTATTTGAACGAATAGAATATTTCAATATTCGTATTTGTTACAATCGTTTTCGAAAAAATTTGTTTGATATATCCTAATATCAAGCCATTTGTTATACTATAAATAAACTTATAGGCAGAGCCATAAAAGACAAGTTTGAAGGCTTTTTTGATCAAACAGATAAAAATAAATTCAGTTGAAATCATACTCCATAATTTTAAAAAATGTTAAGATTACTAGCCATTACATGCAAAGGAGGACTATTATTAATTTTGATAAATTTGTATATAATTGCCGTTTAGGGCTCTGTTACGTATATTAATTATTTAATTATATACCTTCACTTAAATTTGGATTTAATAAAAAGTTACACTTTAAAATATATATATGTATATAAAAACGTCTAGTCATAGCTTCCTCCTCGGTTTGGTTAACATTTAATTTCTGAGAATGAAGAGGAATGCTCTCTCGCCTGGTAAGATTGTTGATTTTGGCCATCATAGTAGATGAAAAGTAGAGCGGGTTTGTGAGCAACGAATAGCGCCTGTTGCTAGCGCAAAGAGTGTTGATCGCATCCGAGCCGTCGTACGACATCAGAGCGCTTTTATCAAGCAAGATGGCATCCATTGTGGCTCGACGGCGTGATTCTAGGCTAGCTCGTCTCCCACTTAAAATTCCGCGGTTTAACCCAGTTTCATCCTCGAAAATAGTGTGCCATTTTACCTTTTGAAAGCGTGGGAAGCTATCGCGACGGGGCTCGGAATCCATCCCTTCAGAGGGCTACGTGATTTGTTTTTTCAAAAATTATAACAGGGTCAGAAGGGGTACAAATTTTCAATTAAGCATATAATATAAATAGAAAACCGTTTGGATAAAAAAAGAAAAGAATCTTAAATATGATTAGCTTATCAATAAGTTGTATTCTACTCTATCTTATATAATAAATGGGATAATAATAATATATAAAAGACATTGACGTATGATGCATTCATTTCTTTTTTAAATATTAAAAACACCGAGCATGTAGACATTTTTTTTTTGATAATGTTTTCAATGATAGCGAAACTATTTTTTGGCCTGGATTAAAAAATGGGAAGTTAGTAAAATAAATGGACTGAACTACTATCATTATTTTTATTATGACCCTACCCCCCCCCCCTCCCCCTTATATTAATTTTCCTGCTATATAGTGGCGTGTCACAAGGGCCCACAGTAGTGCTCCTAAAAGAAAAAAAATGTCGATTTCTAAGCATATCTTTAATTATAAGCATTACCCAAGACATAATATTTATTTATTATAAAACTAATAATATAATTCTAATAAAATGAGTTCTCATCATATTTATCAATTTGGTTGTTTGGGAATTTATATTTGTTTTATTATCATAATACGTGAATTAATATGTATATTTTATTTTATAAATAATAAGATATACTATATTCTTTGATTTAAAAAACAAGATTAATATTAATACAGTGAAATAATATACTTGATACGTGAACATAGTGTTGTTAAAAATCCAGATTTGAGTCAATTTTTAAAAAAGGATTGATTAATAATTAGCCATAATATTATGTAAACCATGAGATGTAGTAAATAGATGTCCAAACCTTTCTGCCACAAAAAGGTAAAAAAAAACTTCCGAAAATTACCTTTAGAGTTGTTAACCCCCTTTTTAAAAGAAGCGAGCTCCTAGCTTTTGCCATTTGAAAAGGAGCTAGCATAAGTTCCCGTTAATGAGTTTTTTTTTTAAAAAAGCGCACTTCTACTTTTAATTTAAAAAAGGGAATGCCATTTCTTAGCCGCTAGTTCCTTTGATTTTAATTTGTAATATGAAATATACATAACAAAATTATATTTTTTTTATCTATAAATATATTGTTTTAGCCATAAGTTTGATTTATTTATACATAATAAACAGGGCTTAATATTTGCTTTATTTAATTCACCTCTTTGAGAAAAAAAAATTTCCCTGTAGGATAGGAATGAAAATTTTATTTCATCCATTTCTATATCTTTAGTAGCACTTAATAACAAGATATTATCTCCCATGGCTTTTATGTAAAGTTTCATAATTTGAATTTTAAAAATAGCGCAAATAAAAAAAAATTGATATAAATAACAACTTGGCTAAACATTTAATATTTATATAGTTTCTTAAATTTAAATATATATATTATTTTTATTGTATTTAACATAATTAATTACTACGATTATTTTTTACAATTTATGCAATAAAATTAAAGAAACGGAAGAGCCAAAAAAAGCTAGCTCCTGCTCCCGAGTTGCGTTAAAAATGTCGCTTTTTAACAATGATTTATTTAAAAGTAGTTTTTTTTTTCATGAAATATTTTATAATTATATTTCTTAAGTTAAAATTTAGAAATCTTTAATAATAATTCATTATGTTCCAATAATATTGGAGAAGAACTCAATCTTAATGGCAATAAACATAAATGATACTAATATAAACTTCAATATATGTTAAGTGAATGTGAGTGTTCAAAAAAGAAAGTATTCTATAATCAGAATGTGAACTTTTTTCAAAAAATATTCCCTTAGGTCTGACAAGACCAATTTTTCTATTACCGAACTAGTGAAAATAATTTAAGAAGATTCTTACAATGAAACCTTTTCAACCTAATGGACCATATTTCCTAATAATAATAATAAAAAAAGAAAACCTATAGAAAAATTTATATTATTATTATTATTTATAGTTTAAAATCAAAACTGGTGTAATGATCAAAAGAAAGTTGGTTAACGCAATTCCATTAAATAAAATATTACCTATTGTGATGACAAGACCAATATAAAAATAATTTTTTTTTAATTATAAAAAAATTTGTTGTAAATAATCGATACTAATATATATTAACTTTAGGCAATGATAGTGGGACGGAGTATCTTCTCCAAAGGATAAGATCTACACCTATGTTCTCGTAATCCGCCATCAATCGAGCAGTTGACTGCGACAACGGCAAATTATCTACGTCTTGATCTTCATTCCTTATAATATAATACATATTTAGATGAATTTTTAATAACCTAAGTGTGTGCGATATAATTTTTAAAAACATTTTCTACCTTTATAAAACAGTATTTCTAATATTAGAGATCTGCACTATCTGGCCCGCTCCCGCCCAGAAAGAATTTTTGTCACGAGTTACTCGGCCGGTTATAGTTCTATGCACTAATCGCATGTCCATTTTTTATATTTTTCAATTTTTCCCATCCCATTTAAAAAATCCTTTTTATAGTCAATCATGTTTTCACTCTTGTCTTATGTAAAAACTTAGAGCGGACTAATGTGTTCTGTCTAGAACTTGCCACTGTTTCCCTTTATGTTTAGGATCTTATTATAATTATAAAAATCCTGGAAGGAAAGTAAAATAGAACATAAAAATTATAGTAAAAACAAATATTTAGTTTCGTTGATTTGATTGAAAAAATTAATTGGATAATTGGGAGATAAAGCCAGTGACCCCTACAACGGGGGGGAGGGTCCGAAGCAACTGCTTTTATAAATTTCTATGGGGATATTCTTTTTTTTAAAAATTTTTAAAAAAAATTTTTATGGTCGATGTTTAGCAAATTAGTTTGTTATCCGATATTTCTTATCATAAAATTATTTTTCCACTTTCAAGATTTGGCGCAAAATTAAAATTTTATCAAAGGGAATAGTAAAAATTTAAATATTAAATCTTTTATATAATCATTTATAATTTTTAGATCATTGTCAAAATATGCCCAAAAATATTAACCAAAAAAAATATAAATGCTTGATTAAAAATTGTACATAACATAATATAAGAGATGATAAATGGACAGATCATATTAGAAAAAGACATGGTGGGCTTAATTTTCACGATATAAAGAAAAGCTTTGAAATAGTGGCTTTTAAGAATATTTCTCAAAATTGGACAAATAGCAAAGTAATTTTTTTTATTAAATATTTAATTGTTTATATAAAGGGTATTAAAACACAATTTAAAGAAAAAGAAGTAAAAATTGGCAAATCAATGCTGTTGGTATAATAAATATTTTTATTAATATGATTATTTTTTTAAAAGTGTACTAATAATGAAAATATGTTAGAAGAAAATATTATATCTGACTCTGATAATGATCATAAAATTGGTGAACCAGAAGTTATTTTATTATTCTTATTTTTTATCTACTCTAATATTTTTTATAGGCAGACATAGAGCAGAGATTTGACAATGATGAAGAACAAGTAATACCTATTATCTCTCTACTGGTAATAAATATTAATTTATCTTTAAATTTTAATGAATACAACAGGAAGAAAAAGAACTTACACCCATTAAGATTAATCTGAGTATGGCTATGGAACAAGAACAAGGTGAAGAACCACAACCAAAATTTTTATTAAAACACAAAAGTAATACCATAAAGAATTATTTTCAAGTACAACATTTAAAAAAATATTAATTATTAGATTATATTTGTTTTAAAATTAATTTTGAAAGATACTTCAATGTCAATGTCTCAGCTAAAGAAAAATTTCAAGAAAAACAAGTTATATAATATTTAAATAAATATAAATTTATAATTATTATCATGTCAAAGATAAATATTATGGACACTACTACAGTTACAGAAAAGGATCAACATCAAGAAGAGATGCCATCTGGATCTGGTGTTGTGGGATTGATAATAATGGAGAATAATGAGTTATCAAGATCAGCAAAAGAAGTTAAACCTCGATTTAATGTGAAATATGTTATGTTTATTTTATCTTCCCTCCCCCTCCCTTTTCTTAGGAATCAAATGATCCCATCAATATTGTTGGAAAAAGAATTGACAAATTTATAATTAATAAATATCTAGAATTAGGAGCTCTCCAACCTAAACATTATTTATTCCCCAAAGATATTAATAATAGAAACAGATCCTTTAATGAAAGTTTATGAGAAAACTAATATTGACAAGAGCAAAGTTGCTAGAAATTGGATTACATATAGTATTAAAATGAATAAAGTTTTTTGCTTAACATGTCTATTATTTAGAGGTCCACACTCAAATTCAAAATGGACATGTGAAGGTCTTAATATATGGCAAAATATTAATCGTGATATTATTGTGCATGAATCTTCACAGGCACATATGATGGCCGATTATGGAAGGCTTTCTCACAATAAAAATTCCATATTACAATTTATAATACCCCAAAAGAAATGTGTCGATAATAACCGTTATATCGTTAGAATAATAATAAGATGCCTAGGATATTTAATATCTCGCAATCAAGCCTTCTGGGGGAACAGGCAACAAGATGGCAATATGATGAGCCTTATTAAACTTATTGCAGATTCTGAGCCTGTTCTTAAAATGTGTATACAAGATAATGAAGAAAGAAGAAGTGAGAAAAAAACTAAGGGATTAAAATCTAAACATAAATATTCTTATTGAAACCATGAAAAATATGGTTAAAAAAAATTCAAAAGGAGATTGAATTCAACAGGTGCTATTCAATTATAGTTGATGGCACATATGATGTATCGAAATCAGAAGCAATAGCTTTGATAGTGAGATATGTTGAAAATAGCGAGACACCTAAGCCCGTTGAAAGGCTGATAGACATTTATTGTACGGGATATACAACGGGCCTCGATATTAAAAAGAATATAATATCCGAGCTTGGCTCCATGAATCTACCCCTCGAATTCCTAGTGAGGCAAAGCTATGATGGCGCCTCAAACATGAGTGGAAGAATTAATGGAGTGCAGGCTTTGATTAGAGCGGAGGCGCCAAAGGCAGCTTTTATTTGGTGCTATTGTCATCGATTAAATTTAATAGTTGTTCAATTATGCCAATCAGTAAAAGAGCTGCGAAATGTCTTGGGAATATTAGACGAAATTTACGTATATTTTAATAGTGTTAAAAGATATGAAGTGCTCAAAACATGTCAGAGTGATTTACTGACAAAATCACATAGATTTTTACGCATCAAGAATCCCACTCGGTAATATTATCTTAATTGTTTCGATATATAATGTTTATTTTATATTTATAGAAGCTGGCTAACATCATATAAGGCGATTGTAAATTTTTTCCTACTTTATGATGCTTTGAGGGCAGCTTTGGCAAATTTAAAGGATTCTGAAGAGCCTGCCACTTCCACTATGGCTAGTGCTATAGTCTATAGAATAGAAAAATTTGATTTTATTTTATCACTATGTGTTTTGGATAAAATATTGTTGATAACAAGCTTGGCTTGTACAAAATTGCAAACCATTTCGAAGGATATAGGGTTTGCAATAAATCAAATTCAATTGGCAAAAGATTGACTGATTAATATGAGAAGTATAATTTAAATTATTATCTTTTATTATTTTATAATCCTAAAATAGATAATAACACTGAATTTTTGGATGTCTTTTCAAAGGCCCAAGATTTTATGAAGAAGAGAAATTTACCTTTTGATTTTGAAAGTTCAAGACTTCAAACATTACAATCCAAAAAGGAGAGGTATATATATATACTTTCATCATTAAATATAATATTTTATTTTAGCTTTAAAATCAGTGTTTTATGCTGCACTTGATTTAATTATTATGCAGTTTAGTGAAAGATTTAACGATGAATCGATAAAATTTTTGAGTCAAACATCATTTTTTTACCCCAAAGGGAATGGCGGAAAAGGCAATTGTTAAAGATGATCAAGGATATTTGTGAATTTTATCAATTAAATACAAGTCAAGTTTTTGAGGAAATGTTGATGTTTAGAAATATTTATAAAATGGCTAAAACGGGGGACGTAATTATTACTCGTGACCTAGAGGTTAAAGAAGATTTGTCAGATTCTGAGAATTGTAAATTTATTTAATTAAAAATTTTTACTAATACATTATTTAGCTTCTTCTGATGATGATAATAATTCTGAGATGAATGATTCAGACTGGAGAAACTATTCATTTATTTTACCTTATCGTCTGCTTATAAATTTTTCTGCTTTCCCAAATTTAACAATTTTATATAAATATTTATTAACTATTCCTACTACATCATGTACTGCCGAAAGGGTCATGAGTAAAATTAAACTAATTAAAACAAGACTTCGTAGTGTCATGAAAGATCCATTTCTTAATAATTTAACCATTTTATCAATGGAAAATAATTTATTTAAACAATTAAATATTGATGAAATTATAAATTCCTTTGCTTTCTCTTCCCCTTATTTATCTAAATTATTAATTTAAAAATAATATTTTTAAAGCATATATTTTTTACATTATATTTATATTATAATAAATATTGATGCAATAAAAATTATTTTTGAAATTTATTGGTGTCAAAAAATAATTTACAATGGGGGGGGGGGGGGGGTATTCTGCTTCTATCCCTCAAAAAGTGTAGGGGTCACTGGATAAAGCTAAAGGTAACTCTACCTAAACCCAAGTGTAAGTGATGTTGAATTTATTTAGCTATCAAAATTTTATCAAGTCAAGTCAGTTAGAAGAAAAGGATGAGAGTCTGGAGCTAACCACAAACTGTTTTTACACGGATTCCGAAATGAAATCTTAGATACGTCATTGATCTATATTAATTTATACTAAATGTTCATTAATTATATCTAGAGATTGATTAATTGATGAAATGGTTCCCCAAATCGTACAATCATCTAGATACCAAACGTGCAGATTGGTTTGCACGAAAGAGCAATGCCACTAAAAAGATGCTTAAGAGTGTAAGAAAAAAGCAAGGGTCCTAATGGATCTCACTGCTGAAGACCTTTCGTCGATTTAATTAGCAAATCATTGAAGGATTTCGTAGCTGAGATGAATATAATTGTGATAACCAGGTTACGTTTTTTAAGAAAGTATCGATAACATTATTCTAATTAATAGAATTGGATAAGTAAGGTCATATAACAAATTCCTCTGGTTTGAGGCTGGATAAAACTAATCGGCTGCAGTGAATAGCGGTTTTACATCCTCCTTTCACTCCAAACCCAACTTGATACGGACTAAACTTGAAAAATAATTTTTGAAGTAGCTCGGCGGTAGAAAATTCATATAGCTATTGGACGTACTTGGTTTTCAGATTTTCTAAGTGCAATTAATCCATCACCAAAAATTACTGGGGCAAGATTATGTGGCAATTCAATTTAAGCACGAGATACCAACTTTTAGATAAACACCCAGAATCAAAATATCCACCATAAATACTGCCCTAATAAATACAAGTTTGAATATATCTTCAGGAGAAGTTTTAACAGGTATCAAAACCGATCTCTTGGATTTAGATATTCTGAATTCTTATTCAATTCATTACAAAATTTTTAATTTAATTATCAATGGAAAATTGCCATATAATCTTGTCCTAGTAATCTTTGATGCTCGATTAATTGCACTTGAAAAATCTAACCAAATACGTGCAATAGCTATAGAACATTAATAACGTCTAACTATTTCAAAAATTATTTGTAATGGCCTTTAATTAACCATATTTTTTTAGCTCTGTACCAAGTTGGGTTCGGAGTGAAAGGAGGCTGTGAAGCCGTAATTCCCTGCCATCGAATAGTTTTATCCAACTTTAAATCAGAGGAATCTATTGTAAAACTTGACATATCCGATGCTTTTAATTCAAATAATAGAAATAATATGAATGATGCCTTCTTAAAAACGTTCCCTGACTATCACAATTGCATCCATCTCAGCTATGGAACCATTCCTTACTTAAATTCAATGATTTGCTTATTAAATCGGCGAAGGATCTTCAGCAGTGAGATCCAGGGCACTTGCTTCTTTGTTACACTCTTAAAACACCTTTTTAGTGGCATTGCTCTTTCGTGCAAACTCAATCTGCACGTCTGGTACCTAGATGATTGTATGATTTGGGGACCATTTTTCAGCAATACCTTCATATAATTAAAAACATTTTAATCAACTCGACTATCAAAAAATGAGAAATTAATTCATCCCCACCCTCTACTAACTCCTTATTAGATAATTTTCGACAAACACCCCTGAGGAGCCCCGTTGAGAGGTACAGAAGGAAATTTTTAAATAATAGCCTGCAATCATTATTCCTCAAACTACCAGTTTTAAATAAATTACCCATTTTTCAAGCTTATTTTATCCTCAAAAATGCCTTTTTAATTCCGCAAATGCAATATTGTTTAAAAACCTCAAGTGATTACGCGTTTGAAATTCTTTTAAAAAAAATATGAACAAACATTTTTATAATGATGCAAGAGTTACGAAATATTAAATTCGATTCTAACTCCTGGCTTCAGGCAACTCTTCCTTGCAAATCGGGAAGCTTAAGACTTAGAACTGCTATACTATTTCCATCCTTTCTTTATATACTTCTACGAAATTTGTGAAACATATCATTTCCCAAATCATTTCAACTGATATTGATAGTTTGATGAAGGAAGCCTTAAATTGGTGGATCAGCATTGCCCAAAATACACCTCAACCAGAGTCATCAAAGCAAAAAGACTGTGATCTAGGATTGGTATCTCGTTCCTTCGCCTACCTCAACTTAATCGATGTCATCAATACCCTCCTCAGGAGGCTTAATTTTAACAATTCTGACCATGAGCTTGATTCCTACCCCAGTATTTTAAACAGTCAACTAATAGATAACGACTCTTTTCGTTATGCAATCAGTTTGCGCCTGGGCATACCATTTTAAACCAATCGCTTTCAATAAATGTAATCAGGTTGCAGACTGTTTTGGACACAATGCGCTCCATTGTAAATTCATATCTAAAACTAATCGACATAACAAAATTACACTTATTGCAACATTTCTCAATAAGGCAAATCTCTCGTGCATTCTTGAACCCACGTTCAACATAAATAAAAAACGCTCTGACGACAAAACTATATTCCCCTTTGTATCTAGCAAACCCTTGGTATGGAATTTTACAAGCAAAGACCCCCTTGCCCGTACATGACCCTCTACTCAGGGTGGAGTTATTAGAATGTCAAAAATATTCTTCCCTTTGTTCCCATCATACCTACATCATCCTGCTCATTTGGGCAAGCCACTTTTTCAAAAAGGTTTCCAAATCCATAAGGAAAAAAACATATATATCTCCCGCGAATTATTCACTTAGCATTTTTCATTTTAATTTTTCTATAAATATTTGTTCGTTTTTTAAATATTTTTCATTTTCCTTTTTAACATAGATTTATGTAAATTTATAATGTATATTAATAAAAAAAAGATTAAATTTTATATAAAAATTATTATTTTTTTAATATTATACTTAATTGAATAATCGTTTATGATATCTTCACTTTCCTCGGGTATCGCGGGTATAAAATTTGTAGTCTCTATCTCTTTAATAATTGTGTCCCATCTTTTTTGATTAGATAATATGTTAGACATTATAATGTCAGATAATGGGCTATTAACGAATCGATGCCATTCGGCGTATATAGGTAGCACGACGTATTCTAAAAAACCTTTTTATAAAAAGAGTTATCAAGTACTTTGTTATGGATAAAATATATTTACAATTTTTATCGAGGTTGAACCCTTTACTAGACTGTATTTGTCATTTCATAATATTTTATAATCCTTTATTATCAGAGGCCTGCAAAAAAAGGTATGCTTATTTTCAGACTAGGCCTGGGTTTTTAAAATAAATATTTAAGCCCAGCTTATTTTGTGGTTTTTTTTTTAATTTGATGACTCAAAGAGCCGGTCGATTTTTTAAAAAGATTTTTATGATTTTTTGATAGAGAGTCTAGAAAATACGAGAAACAAAGGGGGCCTTTATGAAAGGTTTAAAAAAAATCGTCCCAGAGATTTTTAAAGTATTAAATGGGACAATGGCTTTTTGTTGATATACAGTTCGATTTTTAAAAACGCCAATCCAATATTTTAGTCATAAAAACATTAGATAAATCTGGAGATTTTGTTCATAGATAGCATAAAGGTTTGAGCATCTATTACCGAAATCTTGAAGCTTGCATAATATAATTTTGGCTAAAATCTTAATTTAAATTTGGCTGAATAGAGCCCTTTAATAGCATCAAAGTGAAGTCACTAGATTTTCCAAAGGAACAAGGGAGCCCATGTTTAAATTATCCAAAAAATTGAAGGTGAATGGAAATTTTTTAAAGTTGCTGGGGGTCTAAAAAAAATCTACCTTCCCAGGTTTCTCCTATTTTACTATATTTTGATATTGAATCCTAAAGCATGCATGCATAGTCGTTCTGCTGAGTATTTTATTAAATGAAATGAAGTTATTATTGGAATAATTTAGTTTGTTAAAGGGTTCGATTTATGTCGATTTTCAAAAACGGTTAACTCATTATTTTAGCCAAGAAAAATATTGCCTACGTCTAAAGATTTAGGTAATAAGGTGTCCAAACCTTTGTGTCATTTATGAGATCTTTAGACCTGCGTAATACTTTTCTGGATAAAATATTGAGTTCGCCGTTTTTAAAAGTCGGCTCAAAGAAATAAAATTTCGCAAAAAAAAATACTTACATCGATTATTTATTTATATAATAAGATTTGGAAAGTCTAATTTTAAATTCCAGTATATGTAGAGTAACTAACCCTGTGAATATTAGATTATTTTTGCCATTAGATTTTTGTGAATATTTTCAATTTATATAGAAAATCTAAATAAAAATGTCAATAAATTAAATGTAGTTCAAAAGTTAATGGCAAAATTGTCTGAAATTCACAGCGTTGGTACTCTCTATGTTGATAGATTCCAAATCCATATGGATTTCATATCCCAATACGATATGACATATATAATTTAAAAAAATAAGCTGCGTATATCTTTAAAAACCTTCTTGCATTTGAGCAATTGTGGTGCGAGTGCGATCACAGAAGGCGGTAACTGGTATTTTAATAAGTCGTTCTATATCTCCTTGATTGAAAAATTCTTGACAAATCATGCGACTCCATCTTTGGCTGATAGTCCACTGTCTAGCGGGGTTGCTTACATCCGAACATTTCAGGGCTATCTGCAACAAAAAATGTCGATCTGGAAGACGATTTAAATCGAAATGGCTTTTATCGGCCTTAAGTAGCAGGCTTAATCTTTTAGGATCCAATTTACTAGGCTCGTTAATTAAGTTTTGATTGTTCGGAGTTGAGATCACGTGGCTGCATAAGATATCTCCTTCGTTTATATCTATTTTTGAGCGAAATTTGACTATATAATCTTGATGTAGTTTGATGTTAGTTGCCAAAATGAACGATTTTATTTGAGATAAAATATTTTGCCTGTAAAAATTTTAATTTAAAAATAAATTAAGTGTAAGTTAGGTTGATATGATTACTTAAAAGCATTAATTAATTATACATTCAAAAAAATCATTTACAATCTTAGTGTATTACAATAACATTTACGTGTCAGTTGCATGAAAATATATTAGTGCATAACGAAGAGTTAAAAACAGATTTGGACGTAACTGTCATTTGAACAAGTATAACATCTAAGCAAGGTTAATCAGGAATAAATTTTATATTCATTCATTCAGAAAAAAAAGCAATTTTTAATTAAAGCTACATTCTAATTTCGAAATCAAATTTTTTTCTCGATTCCTTTCAAGTGTTAAAAGTCAACCAGGCCGATATCAGATCATGCCTAGGGCAGATTAAATAATTAGATTTCATTTGGTTTTCCATCCATATGCTTAAATGAAATACAGCTGAGTACTTTTAAAAAAATCAGACTGCAAAAATTTAACATGAATTATTAGTATTATTATTTATTGTAAAACCTCAAATCAATGGACAAATGATCTAACAATTTGGATTGGTTGAGTAAACTAAGTGTCATACTCCAATGATGATTTTCGAGGATAGGCTCTTCCTAAAATAAATATAGTACATAGTTTCGCGCTACTTATTGGTAAAAATAATTTTTTTTTTAAACTTTCTGAATAAGAGAGAGTAGATCGCGAGTTTCGAGCAAAAAATGTTGGTTTAACCCGGGATGATTGATATCGTGACACATCGCTGCTATAATGACGGAAAATATATCTTCCGGCTTTAAATACTCGTACCACTATACATTTTGTGAGTAATTTATTATATAATATAACATAAATAAAGTTTATTACCTTTTCTTCTTGTATTAAGCAATGTAAAGCTTGGGTAACATCTGCGGCGTGTAAAGAATTATGATAAGGATTGGCTTCCAGATAATTTTCGAACACTGAATCTAAAGGGGAGGGAGTAATTTTTGAACTTTTATTATGGAAGAGGCTAATTTTAAAGGAACTTACAAGTTACAATAAAGTTAAAGGATCGATAGTATAAAAATAAAATTCTAAAAAAATTTCAAGCAATTTCTCAATAAGCGGGCGTTAAGGCTATAAAGTGTTAATAAGGGTGATTGTTATCCTATATTTTCACAAATAAATGTTTTATAATGTGTCCTAACTAATTTTTTTTGTCATACGATTTCGCGACTTATTGCTGAGTCGCACGATAATATTAAATAATTTAAATATTAATTTTGAGTCACGCTACAAAGTATTATCGGATTTTATTTTCCTAGATATCTCTATCCTCAATATTATGTATTATTTAATTAACTTATATGACAAAGTCGCGCTCAAAATAGCTGGCTAGAAACATAGCCAACCCCGCAAATTAAAATTATTTAGAAAAAAGAAGAATTAACCTTAATATAAAATTAAAAGGTTTATGTGAATTAAGAAAGCCTTTTTTAAAAAAAAACAAAATACGTGATTTAGATTATATCGGATTCTAGAAAGTGTCTATTTTGCAAATAGAAAATTCCCACATCACTCCCTCATTTATAACAATTCATATCTGATTGGTTGTTGTTGTTATACAACTCTTTAATTATTAGAAGAAGAAAAATTATCATTATAATTTTAAACAATTCTTCATTATTTTTTAAATTAGGAACTCTAATAAAAAAAATATATTATAGTAAAATTTTATGACCGGACATATACATACACAAAAATAATGTAAGTATATCTGTTTGATAAAATAGAGCAAGTCATATCAGTTTTGATTTTACAAAAGGGAAACTTTTGTATCTAATATCATGATTTGAATTCGTTAGACTTATTTAAATATATATATATAAACTAGTGTTGTACGAAGTTCGTTTTTTTTGAAAAAAATTATGAACGGCGTTCCTTTTATTTTTGACGAACTTAGAACGTAAACGCGTTCCTTTTTTATGACGAACGCGTTCCTTTTTTATGACGAACGCGTTCCTTTTTTATGATGAACGCGTTCGAATTTAACGTTCGTTCAATTTTAAAAATATTTTTATTTTTATTTATTTGAAAAATTTAATATTTCCGAATTATTTTAAAAAATGTATTATTTATATTTTTTTAATCGACTGTGTATTTCCTTTTCACATTAAAATTTTTTTAACACAGAGTTTATTAATTTGAATATTGTTGTTTATATTTTAATTTAATAGATTAGCATAAGCATGGATATTATTATTTAATCCTCATCATCTGATTCTGAAAATCCAAAATCAGATGAATAATCATTATGTCCAAATATGATAAATGTTTTACATTAACATCCTATATTGAAGGAACTAATCCAATGCTTACCAAGTGTAAAATGTGGCCAAAAAGTATTATATTGTCAAAATCTTCAGGTTCCAATTTAAAACGACTTTTGATTTTAATATTAATTATTTGATTTTATATGATATAACTAAGTTAAATCATTAAATTTGAAGATATAATGCATTTGGGATATTTGACCCCAACAATAACGATAGTTATTTTAAAATTAAAAAAATTAATGGCCTCAAATATGGTCAACCATTGATAGACGCCGTATTAAATGGGATTAATAAAAGGTATTAAACCTATCACTCTCAATTAATTACATATATTTTATTTATTTAAAGATTTGAACATATATATAAGAATCAATATGTTCTTTCTGCAATTATACATCCAGCATTTAAAGTTCAATGGCCATAGATTAAACTTCCACAGAACGAACCAAAAAAAACTTATAGCGTTATATTGAAAAAAATGCTTTGAAAACCCTAGAGAACTGTTAATTTCGAGATATCCTTTTTTTTGTCGAGAGTAGAGAATGGATTGGAGGAGGATAACTTATATCAATTTTTTGCAAATAACAAAACAATATGTTTTTAATTAATTCTCCACGTTAAAAGAGCTGTTTATTAAGAATAATACCGCAATTCCCTCATCTGCCCCTGTATTAGGCTAATGCCGTATTAACTGCCAAGTGTTCCTGTCTATCAGATAAATATTTTGAAAACAATTGTTATTAAATTTAATAAGAAAAATTTTTTATAAATAAAAATATCTCTTTATTCGCTATATTATATTATATTTTATTTATAATTATATTATCAAAATAAAACTATATTATTTTTTAACATGGCTAAAATATATTGTATTAAATAAGTTTATTTATATTAAATTAAATTTGTGAATGCGTTCCTTTTTTTTAAACATGAACTTGAACGTAAACGCGTTCGATTTTTGTCAATGAACGTTGAACGCGTTCGATTTTTTTAGAAATGTTTACAGCACTAATATAAACTGATTATTAAGGACATATTAAAAAGTAAGGCAGTGCCGATATTAAATATCAAATCGAATCGGCACCGATATTTAGCTTTTTCAAAAAAAAATGGAACCGATATTTTTAAAACCGTACCGATATTTGTTATTGTTTTTGATTGTATATATAATCATATAATTTATTTATTTTATAAATAATTACATAATAATAAAATTTGTTGTAATGTTTAAAAAAATAGTTCAAAATTTAAACTATTTTTTGTTAAATTATCTGCAACAAGAAAAATAACGAGTCACATTCAGCTAGTGTTGTTAAACGGCTTGATTTAGCCAATTTCTAAAAACGTTTAGCTCAATTTTGACCAAAAGTAAATTACTCAAGCTTATTGATTTTGCCCATAGATGGAGAAAGGTTTGGATTTCTATAGGCAAAATTTCGAGGCTTAGGTAACATTAAAACAATGAAAATATTATAAATGAGAATATTCATTTTGGAGAATAAAAAAAATACATTTAATCATTCGTTAAAGTTAGTTGGTTTTTAAAATAGAAAATATTGATATTTTTATGACATTGATACAAATATAAATGGTAAATAAAAATCAATATAAATATCGGATAGGTGTCGGATCGGTTTTTTAGCAATAGAAAATATCGGATCGGATGGGTAAAAAATTTGTGGATCGGCATAGCCCTATTAAAAAGCAAAAAATATTTGAATTAATTTGATGCCATTATAGTTTTCCCCAATTTATGCTTATTGTTATTGGAAATCGGGAAGCGATCAATTTTTATCGAATTAAAAAATGTTATAAAGACCAGCGATATTTTTTTATTAAAATATAAAAATATAATTCCAAATTATCATTTTTTTGCCTTAGTATATATATATATATATGTTTTATAATTAAATTACGATTTGATATGATGCGAAGCAGATGCCTTAACTATAGAACTTCCCTGTCTTTTAAAAAAATATCTTTATATAAACTATTACGTAAATTAGAAGTCGGCTTAACCCGCCTTAAATGTATATTATCAATTTTTTCTGGCCGGTTATGGTTTAGCTTAAGCCACTTAAACTTTGAAATATCTAGAACATAAATAAATATGTTACTCAAAAATTGGTGGACATTTATGGGCTGTAAATTAAATTTCTTCCAAAAATCGTAACTTTCAAACAAATGCAACGCTAATATCACGAATCCTTTACCTATATTATTTATTCAAAAAAAATAAATTACAATTTGATGTTGCGGAAAGTTAAACGCGTAAAAATTACACACAACTTTAAGGTATTACATTTACACTTATTGTGTTGTATTAAATTTAGAGATATTTACATTTTTTATTTTACAATAAGTAATTCATTTAAATTATTGATGAATATAATTTGATTGCTTTAGTTTTTTTTAAAAAAAAGGAGGCTTTCTCAAAGAAAAATTATGTCTTCAAATTAAGGTAGTAAAGTTTTTATAAAAATTATAAAGGGGAATCAGATAATACCGATTAACCTAACAACCGAAACTTCTAATAATTTTAGTTTTTTAAAAAAACATATTTCCATAATTGTAATTTAAGGCCATTTTATTTGAACACTAAGGCATAAAATATTTTGTGACAGCCCAAAATTTTTTTGACCGGTTAGCGGGCTGCACAGATCCCTGATTAGGATTCCTTTTTTTGTTGAGACTGTTATTAAATTTGAATTTTGGTTCAAATCAAAATTTATTTTTAAAAATTGAGATTACGTATTGATTTTAATTTTTTTTTTTTTAAAAAGGAGAAATTTACCTCCGCAAATCTGATCAAAAAAGAATATGTTGAAATCCCAATTATTCACTTTTTCGAGAAGCGTCTAAAAATGAAATATAAAAATTGTATAAATCATTTTTTTTAAGTATATAATCAATTGGAGATTTATGAGTTTGCGGGGAAAAATAAAAATGTTTATTTGTAGATAGAACAATTGAATGTTATAGTTTTGATTCTGATTTGGGAGTGAAGACAAAAGTGCAATTCTAAATAAGGGATTTGTCTAACTCCCAAGTAGAGTTGTGCCGATATTAAATATCGTATCAGAGCCAATATTTGGTGTTTTTTGGATCAGGCCAATATTTTTTTTAAAAAAAACAATCCGAAATAAATTAATATTAATATCGGTTATCGGGTTTGTAGTAATATTGGGAAATAAAAAACCGGATCGTATCGGTTAAAATTTGTGATCGGCATAACCCTACTTCCAAGTGATTGTGGATAATCCTTTAAATGTGTTTTTCCGTCAGTTGTAATGTTTCGATATTATGATTTGAGCGCTTTAAAAAATTTAATATGATTTTGCCGGAAGTCCCAATGAATCTTAGACAATATATGCCATTAACTTTTGAAATCTTTTTTAAAAAAAACTAATATAAATTAAAAGAAGCTCAAAGGTTCATGATTTCTTCTCAAACGCGAGAATAGTTATTTTAAACTGCTGTAATACATTTCAAGTAAAATGACATTTTTTTCAAATTGACAAATAACATATTGACGTAAAAAAAATTTAAAACTAATAAATATTGGTTTTGAGTTATATTTTACTTTTTGATACATAAGATTACTCAACGATTTTTTTTTTAAATCCTTACTTTTAGTAAGATCTGAATGAAGATAACGAAAGAGTAAAAAGAAAATAGCTTTAGATTTTTAGGGTTATAATAAATATAAAAGAATATTAAATTAGCAATAAAGACCTTTTTATAGCTCAAACCAGGGATGCGAACCCGACTAAATTTTTGCCCGGGTTCGGTTCGGGGTATAAAAAAAAGGTGGGTTCGGTTCGGGTTCGTTCAGGGAAATATTTTTGAACCCGGGTTTGGTTCGGGTTCGGGTTCAAGAATTTTTGAGTTGATAAAAAAAATTCTATATTTAAATCATAATAAAAAACTAGACATAAATTTGATATAAAAAATAAATTTTTTATTTTATTTATAGGCAAATATAGTTAAAAATACAAAGCATATAGTCATGTATCAATTTTAAAAATTTTATTTAGACGTATTAGCATAATATCTTCCAAGAGTTGTTCACTCATCCTCGATCTATGTGGTGAAAGAATGAATTTCAAATGTGAAAAAGATCTTTCAACGCTAACCTATGTTAAATGTATATTTATATGTGAAAATATGATAAATTAACTTGGGTTGCAGGAACAGCAAATAAGATTTTAGATAAAATATATAATTCAGGATGTTCCAGCTTAGCAGACTCCCAAAAATGCAAAATATTTTCTTTTTTATCTAATCTTTTATAATCGCTAAATCCAGTAATTATTGTAAGGATTTATATTGTTTATATTTAAATATTCCATAAAATAACAATTTTAATATAAATCTAAAATAATTAATTTACTAAGCTTTTAATTAACCTTGTATCTTGGGTCCAGGTATATGGCACCTAAGAGAATTTCGTTCTTTATAAACCTTTCTTCTCTGTTCTTAAGACAAGAATATAGTAATTGAGCAAAATGGTATGGATTTTTTTCCAGTTCGATGCAGCATCTTAACCATGCTGCATAAAAATCTGTCAGTGTTAACTGTTCAGATTGGAATTGTTTGGTTGCGATTTTTAGCGGTTTTAAAATTTCAACAATCGTTATTATCTCTTTCCAATCTTCAGTCAATAAATAATCAGATTGCTCTGAAAAAAAATCTTCGATATTGGGTTTTAGTAAAATCAGCCTTTCTAACATATCATGGGTTGAATGCCATCTGTGGCAATCTAACACAGGCTTAGGGAGTTTCATATTTTTTAATAACTTTTGGTAAGTGGGATGTCTTAATTTTAAATTTAGGCTCCTAGCTTTGGTGATAATTTTATAGCATCTTGAAGTGCCAGCTGAAGTGTGTGAGCTGCACACCGTACCGGATAGGATATAATAGTTGATAAAAAAGTATTTTGTATATCATCAATATCATATTTATATACATTTACATTCATATTTTCCTCATCTGCTGATTCACTCCTTATATCATAATCAGTTTCAAGTTGCAGTAGCTTTATAGCTCTTAAAAAATTACAACCATTATCAGAAGTAATTGTGTATATTTGTTCAATATTAATTTTAAATTTTAGTAAAGTTTTTAATATATTCTCTTTTATATATTCTCCTGTACATCTCTCTTTCAGCTCTACAATTCCAAGAGTCCTCAAATTTATAATGAACTTTGATATAAATTGAAAATTTACACCAAGAATTGACCTATCTAGTCGTTGAACTGCATCAACTTTTAAACTTATTAATTTTCCTTCTATCTCTCTCGATATTTTGTCTCTAATTGATTGGGCTGTTTTATTAATAGTTCTGGATAAATTTTCTTTGTTTATAACCAAATTGAGCCCAGATAGGAGTGGATTTATAATTCTTTGAAATCCCGAATCTTCAATAATTGATAAAGGCCGGCCATTTACAGTAACAAGTTCTAGTATAGAACTCATCAAATCATTAGATGATATATTTATACTTATATGCTTTTTTGGAAAAAAGGTTTCTATATTAATTTTAGGTTTTTTTGCCAATAAAAATTCCTGATATTTGGTTTTTTCATTTAAATAATTTAAATATTCATTGTTGTGATTTCTTTCCAGGTGTCTTTCTAAATTTGACAAGTGATTACCAGACATTTTTACTTTGCAATATGAACATATTATTTTTTTTCTATTGTATTAAGGGTAAAATGCTTATCAAATATGACTTTATCTTTAATCTTAAATCTATAAAAAGAGAACAATTTTTTTAAATAGCAATGATTTCAGAATTAAAAAAGAGATATTTATAAATTTAATTTCATTTATAATATGCACTTCATTAATATCTTGTAAAAATTAATCTGAACCAAAAATAAATGATTAGCATATATAAATTTTAAAATCATTTTAATAAGTTCACAAAAACTGCCCTACATTTAACAATTTTTAAGTTAGATGTTTAGAATTTTTTAAATTAACAATATAATAATTTTTACTTTGATTTGTTAACCATTTTCTTCTAATTAATAATCTTTAAGAATAATAAGATAAAAATTTAAAAATAAATGGCGTAAATTAATTCAATTGTTTAATTTTTTAACACTCCAATAGGAATCGAGAATAAATTAAAAAATGGCATAAATGAATTAAGTTGTTTAAAATTTATTAACACTTCATTTAATTGGAAATTTTAAAATATAATATTTGTATTTACATATATTAATATATGATTTTAAATAATACACTGAACCCGGTTGAACCCGGGTTCAAATAAAATTCTTGGGTTCGGTTCGGGGTTTTGAAAATTTTATAAATGGGGTTCAGGTTCGGTTCGGGTTCAGAGTTTTTTTCTAAAAACCCGGGTTCACTTCTCCGGGTTCGGGTTCGGTTCGAATCCCTGGCTCAAACTATATTTTATTAATAATTTTTTTTTCAAAAATAAAATAATTATATAAGAATATACGTACAATTAAAAAAAAAATCTAAATAATTTTTATTTAATATTAATTAATTTGTAATAAGAAATTACAAAAATGTTTCGGAAATCGATTTTATTGAGAAATCAAAATATTGATTAAAAGTTTATTTTTGCTTTTTTGAGATTCTAGACTTAACCCCTATTTTGTTCGAAATTTAGCTAGGGATCCCTTATGTCCTTGTTAAACGGCTCAAAATAACCTCTTTCTTTCTTTTACGCTCTTAAATTCTCATAAGTTAGTAAAGCAAAGATCATCCTTGGGACTCCTTATCTTAATGATGTAGTCATATTTTAACCATTCCTTTTAAACATATATGACCTCTCCTCTTTCTCGACATTGATAGGAAAAGGAAGTACAAATAATTTATATATATGATTCTTAAAAAAATTTCCGTTGCCTTGCTTTTAACAATGTTTGGAACAGGAAGCAGAATTTGGAATTCTTGGAACTTAAAATCTGAGAACTAGATCCTTTTTTTTAGAAAATATTGAACCAAAACTATTTCTAGTTCAAATTCCAAACTCTGATCTTAATAAAGCGGATAAAATATTTTTTTATTACCCACAAAATAATTCTTAAAAAAAAACATTCACCTTCATTACAATGATAATACACAATAGGCTAATAATTAAAATTAATCAAATTCAATTCAAAATGTTTGAATTGAATCAGATTGAATATATTTTTTAAATTGCAAGAAAAATAATTGATAAAATAAATAATTAATTATCATCAATATTTTTTTTTAAAATAAAGTTTGAATATTTATCATTAAAAAAATAGATCCTTCATAGTATAAATTACTATTTAACTGATGACATGCGGTATATTGGTAGATAGAATTACGATCATCAGTAAAAAGGTCAATAATATCGAATCGAACACTTCAATATTCGTTTTAAATGATGGTGACTAATAATTTATTATTCGTATCCGCCGAGTAAAAAAGTGGAATACGAATATCAATTAATTCGTATCAAATATTTATTTTGAGGTCTAGAAACTACATATTGTATTAATATAAATTATAAACACATCATTGTCCATAATATAATTTATATTTATTCGATTAGTCCTTCAATATTTACTGCCACTTAATTAATATCGCAATGTTCGGCCATTATGTGAATTTTTAAATTAAAAAATTTAGCATATCTTTCAAAACCATGTTTAAATCATTAGAAGGAACAAAGATCCTCGAAATTTTTCACAATAGATTTTTAGATTAATACTTGGCAAAAAATTTACTATAAAAATGAAAGTCTCCTACCACCTTAAATGAGGCTCATTGTGTTGTGAGAACCTCGGTTATCCCCCTCCTTAAAATTAAAAATAAAATCAATTTTAAATATATTATGTAATAAAATAGTTATAATGATAGCCCGTCAATGATGGTATAATAATTTATAAAATAGCTATCCTTACAAAAATTAATGAACGAAATTTGAGATTATAAAATAAACTCTGAAATAATGAAACGATCGATGATACCAAATTTAAGGCTATAAATACTAACTCAGATAACTTTTCTTTACGCTTTTATTTGGCTGCTGTCAGCTAAACTGAATTATCGGTTGAATCTTTGAAGCATGGATAAAACCCGATCGTGATCGTTAATCGATAAATAGATAGTAACGTGATTATTTACCGAACCCAAACCTAACCTGAACTATTAAAATGTTTCACCCTAACCTCTAAAAAGGAGTTCGTGATCCGGGGGACAACCTTATGATATCCTAATTATTTTAAAAGTTATCTATCAATCAATTGATTGATCAGTTTCAGCCGCCATTTTTATATATCTTTGCAAATTTTTATATGAGTGCCTGCTATCTAAGTTACATATATTATATATGATAATAAGTTTGTAGGTAAAAGTATTCGAACCGAATTTTAAAGGTTCGAATTAGTTGAAAAGTTTGGAAAACAAGCCAAATGTTGCGTCTTAATATGAGGTTCAGTATATAAAATTTTCGAAAGGACAGTCGTGTAGTCAGCAGAAGGGGGGATGAGAGAGGGGGAGAAATCCCCACCCGATATGAAGATTTTTAAAAAAAAAATAAAAGGGATACATGAATTGTGAAAAGTAATCTATTTTAAAAGGTTATATTCTATTCTAAATATTAACAAAAAGTGAAAATTAATATAAATATTTATATCTTGTACATTTTATCTCAAGAAAAAAAAAATTTAAAGTTAATTTTCTTACATTTTTAGAACCTTAAACACTAATGTTTATAAAAAAAATTTATCAACTAAAAAAATTATATTTAATTTACCTCTTTTAAACTATGATTATAAAATATCTAGAGTGTATGAAATGTTCAGATATCCAAATAGACAACATTTGCTGAATATAATTATTACGGAATACGGAATAAAGCGCATACGCCCTCTCAATGTTGTAGGTACAACAGAGCTACGCTAGGTTTTCCTCATTTCCATCTAATTGGAAGATTTAAGTTAGGTATAAAGTAAAATATGAGGAGCCCTTCACACGTTTGTGGGCAAGCCGCACGTACTTGTACGCATAATAGTTCATAAACTATTATTTAAACGTCTGTGGGCTGGAACAGATAGGGAGGACCAAGAGAACAGCCCACACCCAAAACCTACGGCCCTATTAAAAAAAGGGACGGGGAAGGTACTCTAGAAATATAATTTAAAACCTAAAATAAGAAATAAATATATGATTAAATTAAATTCAAAGTACAAATACAATCACTTATCAGTATATATCCATCCTTGAAGATAATATCCATATTCATCACTCGTACCAGGCCTTGTGCTACAGGAAAAAAGAAACTGCAAAAAGCCACAAGATGGAACCTACGACATCAAGCTGTTACATCATTTTTTGGTAGAAGAGCCTATTTTGTATACCTTTGAAGAAATATCAGAATCTTCTAATATTTCATCTGAAGCTGGTACATTATTAAATTTAATATTGCCGATTTTTTTCATTGAAATGTATTAATAAATTATTTATTATACAACTTATTTTTCAAAAAAGGATTTGGCTGAAGTTATGAGAATCGCGAATGTTATTTATTATATTACAACAGCAGCTCGAGATTTATGTGATTGTTGAGGTGAAAGCGAAATTATATGATTTTGAGATTCACAAGCCTCGACTTTACCGATAAACAAATCTTTCATTATTAACGTATGGTCCAATTAAGGATCATTATAAAATATCTGCTTTATTCCACTTTTGGATTTAATTTTGACTCAAATCTGTGATTTATCAAAGGTCTCTATCTAATTTACAAATACTAAATCTCATAACTCCCTCTGATCTGAGGGTATATGAAATCTTAATATTGAAAAATTAAATATTTATGTAAATTATATTCAGAGAATATAATTGTATCTAAATGCTAATTAGTTTCAGAATCTAAATTATATGAAGGATTCATTTTTGTAGATAATCCTACAAAAGATACAGTGGAAGCATTGCATATTTTAAAATATATTTTATAAGTTTTTCAAATATATTAAAATTACTGTACATTTTGGCAATGATACCAATTAGTACAAGCTCAAATGAGACGAACTTTTATTCAAGAGAATAACCTATATTAAAAGTATGCCATCTTAAAATTGATTGAATAGACTAGCTTTACTCATCAAGATCTAAGCCTCAACACAAACAAATAAAATATTGGCGCAATCGCAAAAATTAGATTTTCATTTATGAACGATATTTTGACCAAATTTTTAAATCATTATAAAATATTTATTTTATATTTTATTTTGAATTACATACCGGTTTAAGGCCATAATATTTTTTTAAACGTATATTCACTCTTAATATTTTGTATTTTCTTATTTGTGTTGGAAATTATCATATTTTCAAATATGATTGGTTCAAATAAATTTTATATAAGATTAAACTTAGCGGTTATGATAAAAAAGGGTATTGTTACATATTTTTTTAAAGTAAAATAAAATAAAGGGGTAAATAAGAAATACTTCAAACAAAAATACCTGTTATGAATTTCCCGCAGAAGGGACTCGACGAAAGGCCGAACAAATAGAGATTTGGGGGAGACCCCCTCCTACTTGGAAAGGATATAAAATGATGGTCATCATCAGGCATATTAAATAAAATATAATAATAACAATAATCACAATGATCAGCTGCTAACCCCCACCGAAGAAAAATAGCATTCATCTATAAGAGCATAGGATTTAATCCTTTGTTGAGGTACAGCGATAAAATTGTTAATTGAGCCCTCTGGCATTCCTGATAATTTAGATCCATATACCATTCGGACAAAGGGATTTAGAGAACTTGAATTGCGTATTGAATCATGGAAGTTATTGAAATCTATGGCACCTTATGTTTATACGTTACAAAAAAATAATGCATTATATAGAGTTAATATTTATTATATATAATTTAAGAGGTGGGCGCGGGCCGTGAAATTACGTGTATTGAAATGGGTCAAGGCGTGATTGTGAATAAATTTTAAATTATTTGGTGTGATTGGGCGTGATGGATCCCCCCCCCCCATTTTTCCCAGGCGTGATTAGGCATATGCATAAATTTCCCGTGAATCACGGAAATTTTAATTTTTAAAATTGTTTTTTATCTATATTATAGTATATATTTTCTAATTTAATTCTTTTTGATGGAATAATTTTTTAAAATATTACGCATTTAATAAATAACATTTTATCCCCGTCCTATAAAATTTCATTGAATGGAAAATAATTTAAAGTCCCTCAACTAACGTTCAGCAATATAAATTTGGTAATAAATTTAATTTAAATATGTTCTATTTTCATCTATCTTACTGTATACTAATCATTTGCACTAAAATTATAATCAGTCAAAATTAAAAGGAAAATTAAATGACTTATTGTTTAAATTTTCTCATATTTATCTAAAAACCTAAAAGATAATTGATATAATTGAAGTATACATGCTGTTTAAAATGTAATGAATATAAGTGCATTTAAAGATGGTGAAAGGATATCATTTTTATTCCATATATTAAATCACATAATGCATAACATTTTTGATAATTGCTTACCTGAAATAGCTTTAAGTATAAATGATGAAAAAAAAAGTGCAATATTTTAAGCAATCTGTAGCAAACTGCAAGCTAAGCCATTTCATCAAACAGGATATAAAAGCGAGAAGGAACTCTGTATATTATATTTTGGTCTGCAAAAAAATTTTGAGAAAATTGGTCCAAATCGGGCGCTGAACCCAGGGGAATGTCTTTTCGAGTCAACCAACATGTGCTAGGACAGGTCAAATTGGTCCGCGCCGGACTCATAAAAATATACTGCATAAATGATATTACTTTTATCCTTAAATTTATTATTTTCCTTATCACGTTTAGCGAGATAATTTTTGTGAGCGCTCGAAGATTTTCTCCGTTGATTAGAAATTAGAGTAGTGGTGTACCTAAAATTATTAACGATACGCATATCATTATCCTTTGAATCGTTAGTCTTAGTTTCCGAAAACTTAACCTCCTTCGACGATAGAATAGAACTTTCTTCCCTGTTAGGATCAGAAGATTTCTGCGAGAAGGGGATCGAAGTGGCGGAATCGATGTGATGATGAGGTACATTTTTGATATTATTTTTATTGTCCATCATACGTACACTCTAACAAGTTATTTTCATCGCCTCTAGATGCCGATTTTAGAGTGTCGTTCATTTCCTGCTTTCAAACTTAATATTTTCGATCAATTTCATTTTTTCTATTTAAAAAGGAGAAGAAAAAATAAAAAGTTTTTTTTTAATAATTATTTTGTCTAATGTTATTTAGAAAAAAAAATGAAGTATATTAAAGTTATAATAAAACATTATCTTTTTTACAATCATGGGTTATTAAATAATCATAATTTGATTTAGAAAAAAAAATAATAATCGATATTAAAAATTATTAAATAAAATAAAAATCAATTGTATAAAATATCTACTTTGTTAATATATATCAAAATCGATTTCAATTGGTCAAAGGGTAAGTAAAATGAGGATGTTTTAATTAATTTATGTAATTGAATTCAAAAATTATTTTTTTAAAAATAATTAATAAACATTCACTACAAAGAAAAAAAACAAAATTGTAAAAATATTTTTGCCATACTTTTTTCAAGAATATTAATTTTTTAGAATAAAAAAAAGTCAGGGAAGAATAAGCTATATCCGAGGAAGTTTGAACAGAACTAACATTTTTAATCATTTTAGCTCAAATAAAATTAGAAATTATCTGATGTTGCAATCGGTCAAAGGATAATAAAATGAGACGTGCGCTTTAACTACTTTATGTAATTGAATTCAAATTACTTTTTTTTATAATTAATAAAAATTTTACCGCAAAGAAGAAAAACATTAATTAAAAAAAAAATGAAAGTTTGCTATAATACTTTTTTCAGCAATATTTATTTTTCCGAATATAAAAATTTAATAAAGAATGAGCTATGTCAAGGGAAGATTGAGCCTCTATACATAGATTCTTGTGAAATTAATCATTTTTGCTTTTACAAATTAGAAATTATTTGATTTATATTAATATCGGTGCCTGGTGGCCCAAACCCTCTCCATCATTATGTTATAATGTTTTTAAAGTTGTCTACCCTTTTTTGTAACATTCTGTTTTATTTTTAATATTTAAAAATAATTGTAATCGGTATCTAGTAGTAATTAACAATCAATTTTCTGTAATTAATTTATAAATATGTAGGTAATAATCAATTTTCTAACCAACAAATATTTTTAACAGGCCGGAGGGAGGACATTTTTTTTAAAAAAAATTTGAGATTATTAGGAAGAGTTAAAAAAATTACACATTTATCAAAATTAATCTTAGTAAATGTGAGAAGGGTCTAAAGAGTTAACCTACCCCCCCCCCCCCAATAATAAGATAGACTATAAATTGGTGCTCTAGGTCGGGCCAATTTTTCAAACTCATCCCGAACGATTTATTTTATTTGTCCCGAAAAGCCCGACCCGAAATAAAAATCCTTGTACGCCCGGCCAAATTTATTTAAAATATAAAAATCAATTTATTTTTTTCTTCAATATAGTTTTACACTTTTATGAACAAAATCGTGATTGGCGCCTTATTTCTTTGCAAAAATTTTAAAATATATCAATTTCATTTCAAAATTTAAGCCCGACCAGGCCAGAACTTTTTAAAAAATATAATTAAGTCCAACTCCAACCCAGCTTTGATCATTTTTTTTTAATAAGCCAGGGTTCGGCCGGGCCCACTTTTGCAGATCTCTACTATAAATCATCTAAGGGTGAATTTTTCCGGGAAAATGATTAATTTTCCCTAGGAATATGGCCCATTTAGTGGTCCTTAAATCAAGAGATAAAAGTAAAAAATCAAAACGAAGAACATATAATCCGTTTAGGTATCTATTTTCCAACGAGTTAGTTGTTATTTATTACTATATAGTTCAAAGTAATGTATTGTATTTTATATCAGACAGGAAAAAAAATATGTCCAAAGTTAAACAGTTCGATTTATCCGATTATTTAGAAAAATCAAAAAAATATTACCTAATCCCCGAGATTTCAATAAAATTTCCCTCTCTGTTATATATG
Source organism: Gordionus sp. m RMFG-2023 (assembly GCF_954871325.1). Taxonomy (NCBI): domain Eukaryota; kingdom Metazoa; phylum Nematomorpha; class Gordioida; order Chordodea; family Parachordodidae; genus Gordionus; species Gordionus sp. m RMFG-2023. Next base: position 79,240,222 of record NC_088775.1, read on the forward strand.
AGAAAAATCTTTGAGTTTGCGCAATATATTTTTTGACAAAAATATCGAGTTTGACTTTTTTAAAAAAATCAAACAAATCAAGCCGTTCAAAACACTACAAATTTGGGTTAATATAATATATTATAATAAAAATGGATAACTTAAACAAAAAAGATTAAAAAATCCTATGAATGAGATAGTTGGCAAGGTTAATCATTTCAAATAAAACTCCTTTTTTTCTCGACCATATCAATAAATATTACAAACCAGTAATTATTAAAATGATATATGACGTAAATTTACCAAAGCCCAAATTTAGTGTTTTGTAATGAATAGATTTTTTAAAAAGGGCTAATCCAAGTTTTTGGCAACAAAAATTTACTTACTCAAGTTTGGAGATTTTTTACTCATATATGGTAAGAAAAGTTTGCTCGAGGTTTACATAATATTATTTTGGCTAAAATCTAAATTTATAAATCCGCGAAATCGAGCTGTTTAACGGGTTATAATATATATACAATTTATTAAATTAACACTTCCACTAAAAATTCCAAGCGCACACCACACATAATTTAGAACAAAGATAATTATTTTAGATTCATCTAGTCGAAAAAATGTTGACAAATCTTCAATATATAATAAACAAAACTTCAATTACAACAATACTGCCCAAATTTTAGTAAAATGCAATAATATAATACCCATTTCTAATATATTATTAACAAGGGGCTAAGTTAATGCAACAAGTCTGAAATATCACATGATTAGAAGGGGGGGGGGGGGTGATTACCAGAGGGACTCATATTCTTAGTATCCTTTTTTTCTGAAATCAACCAACACGAGAAGTTATATAAGGGTTAGAGGGATGATGGAAAAGTTAGAAAATTACGGAGGTAGAGTTAATATACGAATCGCTAAAATAAAAAAAATATATTATCGCCTCTATATTATAATAGTAAAAAATCATAAACATAATTATATCACAAACATAAATATATCACATGACATACTATTTTTTTTTATATTTAATATCTGGCAAAAATATGTAGCTAGTTAAATTAAAATTTTTTTAAAAAATCAAAACAGAGATTAATTCATAATCGATAATAGAGTAAGAGGAAATAAATAAAAAGATTCCTAAGGTTGGTTCAGTGTCAGTCTTTTGTCACCGATCCCTATATCTTCAGGAAAAAATTAGTGACTTTGCTATAAAAACGTAGGTATGCTATGAAGATGATTTGGTTAAATAAGTATATTTATATCTTATATCGATTGATTTAATGTTAAAAGGTAGGGTAGGATATAGCATACTGCAAACAATAATTAATTTTTTTCTTCTCTTAAATCCAATTTCCTGGTTTTCAAATTACTTTATTAATTCATTGTTATTTTTAAAAAAATTCAATTGAAAAGCAAATTCGAAGTAATCCGCATTCTGTGGTAAGAGTTATTTGACAATACCGTAAAATAAATTAAAGAAATTATAGAAATTTTAATAAAATATATATAATATATTTGTTAGTATCTAATAATGTTGTTAAAGGGCTCGTTTTGAGCCGATTTAAAACGGCTAACTCAATATTTTATCCAGAAAAGTATTTACGTAAGCCTGAAGATCTTTCTCATATATAGCACAAAGGTTTGGACATCTATTAGCGAAATCTCGAGGCTAACGCAATATTATTCTGGCTAAAATATTGAGTTGAACCGTTTAACAACACTAGTATCTACCTTATTCTGTTAAATCGATATTTTATTGAATGGAATGGAGCGATAGATTAGGGGAAGAAAATTGAATCCAAAAAATTTAATTTGATAAATGAAAACTTTACAGTCCTCTGAATGTCAAAATTGTAAATTTCCCAGACCTCGACCAATAAAAAAAATCGTTTTTTTAAAGTTCATTCAATCTTATTTTTAATACTAACACTTTTTTAAATATAATTTATAATAAATAAAGAAATACATCATTGGACTCAAATAAAAAAAATTCATGATTAAATATGTTATAGGAAATGTTGATTAAATTTTTTTAAAACTATAAAAGAGGTTGGAAATTTAAATTCACAACATTTACAGATGAAGGCGCAAATTGTTCTGAATTTAGAAATTGGCGGTAGTAAACAATTTTATTTTTATGGGTTCTCTCTTCTTTCTTTTTTCTTTCTCTTTCCTTCTTGATCTCTGGCTTTAAGGAAATAACAGAGATTTCCAAATATGTAGAATATTAAAAATGATTTCGGATTCGAGAAGGTCACAATTCGAAATTAAATTTTTTGTTTTGTTATAACGCTCCGGTTCGTTCCTAGCATGAATTAGTTCTGCTTGAGGTTAAAGAAATTATAGTGATTATACAGATGTTACAGTTCTTTATAAGTCCTTGATTTAAAAAATAATTTTTTTTTTTGAAAATTATCAGAATTAGGAAACGTTTATTTATTCAAAAGATAATTATAATAGTAACCTAATAATTAATTTATTCTAATGATATAATAAAACAATATCGATTTTTAAAAACATAAAAAATTTAAATAATTTTATTAGCTTTGTAGTGGTATAGTTGTAATGTAATAACCTTATCAAAATAAAGAAGAAAAAAATTGTACATATTTATTATTATACAGTAAAATAAGCAAAACATTTAAAATCTAATTTTGCGTTACCCTTAATATAATATTTAAATACCCAATTAAATTTAACTGTTTCAAACCCATCTTCTTTCTTTTTAACGCCCATAAGCGTTTAATCATAGAGCTAATCAATATGTTCGCAGAGGTAACTGCAGCCTGCCCAAAAAATCATGCTTAGCTTTGTTGTTTTTAACAACATGAAAGGGGGATGCGCTTAAGGAATGTCGAGAATGATGACATAACCAGAAATTTTTAATTAAAGTGTCATCGAGGAAGGAGGGAGGGCATATTTTTTGAAAATATCTGTATTATTATTTAATATGAATATGTTCTGGACCAAATTCGGGTTAAAGAATTTTAAACTATATTTAGTTTGATAACAGGAATTAAAAGAGGTCGGACCCGCCCCGGATCCAACCCTGGGTTCGATGGGTTGTTAATTATAAAAATTCTTAAGATTAATAATAAAAAACTTGACAACCTAAAATTAGGGGGAAAAGAAAAGATTTAGAAGAAATTATTAATGTTAAAAATTTTGAAATTTATTCGATTTCAATGTAGAGGGCTGGTCATCGTTCAATCGATTAACAATTTTATAGTTGGTTTTTTTCTTCTTCATGATAAAATGGAAAAGAAGATGATATAGCTAATATTGTTAAACATCTCGATTTTTAAAAATGGCTAACCCAATAAAAAATATAGCGCAAGCCTGGAGATTTTGCTCATAAATGGCCGAAAGATTTGGACATCTATTAACTAAATCTCGTGACTTACGTAATATATATTTTGGCTAAAATCTTAATTTAAACCCTACAATAAAAATACTACAGCAATCAAATCCATGAGGAAAAAATTGAAGTTTAAAAAAATTTAATTAGCTCTTCAGCAAGTATTATATTTTAAAAAAATTAAAACAACTTTATAACTTTCGCAATAGAATTACAATATTGAATCAAAAGTGTCATAAGATTTGAAATATATTTGTCATTTAACCCATTTCCCCAAATAAATCAAAATAATTTTTAATAATATCCTTGAAAAAATAATTAATTTGACATTTTTTTAAATAATGTATTTATAAATTGTAGTGTTGCAAGATCTGTAATGGAAAAAATAAAAGTTTTTAATTTGACGTGAAAAAACAGATCTCAATTTAAGTATAAAGTGCAAACAATAATTCGAATCTATGACAGAAGAGAGAGAGGAGAGATGAAAATGCATATTTAAGAATGTAGACAAAATAAATGGATTTAAATTGTGGAGGGGGGGGGGGTTCGTTAGATAATATGCCTATTCAGAACTCTGAGACTCCTATCCCCCATTCTGATAAATAATTTAATATTTAACTATAAAATTACTCCCAACCTCTCCCCCGTGTTAACTCCTTGTAATTTTAATGAAACAATTGTCTCGAATAACATATCCTATATTTGATGAATTGAAAGAATCGAGGAATTAATAAAGCGGCGGTAGATAAAGAACAATAAGTTTCAATAAAGTTTAAGATAATGGATAAATGATGACGACCACTGGGTAGCAATAAAAATTTGTGTCGAATCTTGAGAAAAAAAAATTAACATAAGCCAATTTTTTAATTTGGTATGCTGAAATAAGTACAAAATATTTTAGACGTACATATATATATATGATTAATTCATTGGCGTACGCAGCGGGGGGGGGGCGGGGGGACAAATCCCCCCACCCCCAAAGCCAAAAAATGCAGATGCCGGATATATTTTTCAAAAATATTATTGTTTATATTAATTTATATTTGTTAATATTTATTCGTATCTCATATTAAATATATATTTTATTACATTTATTATCACATTCATAAGTTATTTTATCAATTAATTTCGATTTCAAGTTTTCCGGCGTAATATTTACTTATTATTTTCAAATTTTTAGTGGCGTAATATTTATCTACCATTTTCAAATTTCTAGTCAAATAATAATTATTTCTGAAACTTCTGGTCGGGAAAAAGAAATTGCAACCTTGTCCAACGAGATAGAGCCTCTTCCATCAAGCACTAACAGCTATTAAGGAGTTAGAAGAGCCAATTATTTGCTATTATTGAAATATTACAATGGCCTGAAAGAAATATTTCCTCAGAAGCAAGAAAATTATTGGATTCAATGCTTATTCCAAATTTTATTTCTCATTAGAATGTATTATTTAATTATACAACTATTTTAAGTATTACTTTTCAAAAACATGACATTAATTTGATTAAGAAGATGAGAATAGCGGAGAGCATTTTATCAGAACTCAAGGAAATTAGGGATAATGTTGATGAAGAATTTCACATTTTATATTTTTGTTGAGTCAAAAGCAGAGCTATACGTGTTTAATATTTGTCTCCTTCGACTTGTAGCAAGGCAAGCTCATCGTTAAAACATTAATATAGGATCAGTAGAAGAGTATATCTTAGATGCAGATACATTTATAACCCAAATAAATGAATTTTTAATATATCATGCAGCACTTACATCTGCAAATATTACTTCCACAAAAGACTTCCCAACCTTTTTCAGATGGTGATAGAAAAAAAAATATTTGTTAGATTTTTATTATGAAGATGTTAAAGTATCTTATGATGCCTTATTAGGAATAACTATGTTTATAAGATTAACTATAGTTGATATAGTCCCCAAAAATGCTATGGATGCTCTGCATTATTTCAAACACATTTTAGATTAAATTCCCAATGTATTAAAAGGGTTTATAAACTCTTCCCATTAGTAAACTAATGAGAGAACTCTTTTTAAAGAAGAATAACAGAGGCCTGCAGAAGTACCATTTGCAGGGCACGACCCGGATTTTTTTAAAGATTTTTTACGCTTTTTTTAAAAAAATTTTTAGGCCGCTCGGCTTTTTTTTAAAATTTACAGGCTCAGCCTGGCTTTTTTTAAAATAAAATTTTCAGGCCCGGCCCGGATTTTTTAAAAATAAATTATATTTATTTTTGATTTTTATAGCTAATAATAACGATTTCAAATATAGGCTGTTTTAAAAAATACAGCCCGGCTTGAGTGTTTTTTTTTAAAAAATTCAGGTCCGGCCGGGGTGTATTTTTAAAAAAATTTAGGGCTCGGCCCGGGTATAATTAAAAAAATTAAAATACTGTCCGGCCCAGGGGCCGGGCCTACAGCTCTCTGAAAAACATACCAAGAAGTACAACATGTGAAAGTAGATTGAAAGGTTTGGATTTTTTTAATATTCATAGGCATTTGACGACAAGCAAGGATGAGATAATTGAAAAATTAGCTCAATTCCAACGAAGATTGGATTTTACATTGTAAATATATAACATACAAAATACAATTATTCCTAAGAAACTTTTTGTGTAAAGGCTCAAAAAATTCAAATTTCTATTTTGGGTCATTTAAGTGATTCTTTACATATAATTTTTTTAAATTTCACATTAATTTAAAATTGTGTATTAGGAATAGTTATTAGTCCTAATAAATTTATGCTTGATATTTTTAAAAAACAATAATATTTCCAAAAAAATTTATTATCCCCCCCCCCAGACCAAATTCCTGCGTACGCGCCTGGATTAATTATCTTTATTAAATTCCAAATATATGAAATGATACACAGTAGTAAAATATATCATAACACAGTATAATTAAGTAAATGAATAATTAATTTTTACCCATCATCGGAGAATACTGCTATTCTTTGTCTCAGGTAAAAGTCTTCATTTAAATTTTAGGTATTCTATGTAATGTGATGCCCTTGATCCTTGAAGAAGACTAGGGCGTAAGTGCCTAAAGAAGTTAGCGTTGTATCAATTATTGGTAGAATAAATGGTTGAGAAGTAAAACAGGAGAATATTTGCAGATTTACTTTGTTGTCAACAATAGCGTCATTGCTTAAGTTGGAGAATGCGAGTGGGTCTAAAAATCCTAATTTAAAAATTTGCCATTCTTCCATGATTTTGGATAAACCATCGAGACGTTTATCATCTACATTACAAAGTTTAGGATCGACTAGGGCAGAGGACTTCCAAAGATCTATGGCCTGAAGGAGTAAAGGATCTGAGTGAGTCGTTAATTTGGTGATGATTAGATCACATGATAAACGCAAAAATATGAAGGCATTAACGGAGAGTAGAGAAGGTGATCGTATTGCTTTGGTGGGTAAGGTAGCCTGTAGCCAAGATAATTGTCCAAGCTTAAGATTGATTATTTATTCGGTCAATATTTTGATCTCTTGTTCGTAGGTATGTAGGTAGAAAGAATGAGGATATTGAAAAATAGTAATTGATAGTAGGGTGCAAAGTATCTTTGAAATTACAAGGTAGTTCTTTAGCAGGAAAAATAACTGGTAAGCCGGGAGATACAGTAAAATACCATGCATTTGTTTAAGTTTATTTGAGGTATCTGCAAAAAATTTAGTGAAGGAGTCTACATTACCTAAGGGTGACCTTAGATAAGTAACGTACTCTTTCTCAGTACGATTAAACCCGAAATAATTTTGAAAATTATTGTTTAGGGGATAGTATTCACTCTTAAAGGATTTATTGTTATGCCCATATTTTCATAGGATTTTAATATGCCAATTACCATATTAACTTGGTCGGGTGAGCCAGCTAGTATATCATCAATATACCAGGTAAAATTGCTTGCATTGGGTGTTGATGTCTCTTATCATTTTAGGTGAAATCGATTTTGACAAGGATGTCATTAGAGGGATTGGTATCTAGATATATTCAAGCCATGTGAAGGGCTGCTTCGCACCCGCAAAGGAAGAAGGGGGAATACAATGCCATGAATACTAAAGAATTCCTTTATTAAAAGGTAGCATGGTTTCGAACCGAACCGCCAAACCGGAATGAACTGTTATAATTTTCTGAACCTAACCGAACCGTTATAAAGAAAATATAAAAAGAGCGAACCGAACTGTTATAAATATTTTAAACCGGTTCAAAACGGTTTCAAAAAATAATTAATTTTAATTAACCTAAATTTGAAATTTGAATTTTCCTTGTGGTATTTTTGAAGAAGGGCCAAGTATGTATCATTATCGCAAGGAGCCAGATTATCTTTGGATCTGGCAAGTCGTATGGCAGATCGAATATTTAAGTTAACTTGTTTGTTAAATAAAAGACTTACTCTCGTTTTAAGGGCGTTATGACTTTCCTTTTTGAAGCAATTTTTGTCATTTTTTAAGGACGTGGGCCATCGATCTAAAGAAAGAGGATTTTCAAATGCATCTTTAACTTGTTGAGATTTTTAACTAAGAGGTCAGGTGTTTGTAAGGTGCGGAAAGAGTACTATAAAAATTAAAGCCAGTAACTGACTGACGAGAAATTATTTAGCAAAGATGTTGGATTCTTTGAATAAGATCTTTCTATTTGAAGCCTTGCACCTTTGGGTATGCGAGATATGGCGTGAGGTTTGGGGGCAATGAAAAATGACTAAAGCATTGGAGTCAGAGTTTACTAGGTTTGTTATCATTGTTGTATATATAAAACAATGAATATCCAAATAGGGCATAAATAAAGTTTGAAAATAAATTTTAAAACAATAACCTTTCATTCTAAATTGCAAAAAAAAAATATTCATTTGAGGTAAAAATCAATAATCAAAAATATAAAAAAAGGACAAATAAAATATTATAAATAAAACACGTGTTTAACATAAAAACAGCTAAATAATAATATAAAGGCTTACAAACATAAGAAAATAATATTGATACCCGTCACTGACAGATACAATCATGAAGAATTAAACGAGTTTTAATGGTGCGCATGAAGACTGTAAAGTAGTAGAGGGATCATGCGGGGCTGTGAGCGCTATGTATGAAATGGGTGTAGGTGGGATAGATACATACATTCTCTATTGGTGTCATTTAATTTTTCTAATATTGTGGGATGGCAGGAGGCCGGCTTTGGTTATTTGAACAATTTTATTGCACAATGGGTAACTCTGTTGAATGGGCATATGATATATGTATATGTATTATTTTATTTTTTTTAAGAATGACCGATGCAAAACTGAAAAATATATGAGGCGATATGAAAGCATAAAAATTGAGAATGGAAAACATGAATTATTAATATGCGATGGAGACATATTTAATTTTGCGTCAATTAATGAGTAAATCTTTCATAATATAGCGAGAATAAATCAAAATATGTAAAGGCGCGATAATAAATAAATCGGAAACTGATGCGAGATAAATAAAATATTAAAAAAACCCAAGCAAAGTGAGTAAATAAAATTGAGAGCGAAAGGCACGATTTATTGAAATGGGACAAATAAATGATTAATTTTGCGAGAATTTAATAGATAATTAAAATTTTTGATATTTGGAACTTGAAAGCTTGTAATATTTTATTGTTCTCATCTCATCATTTTTTTTATTCATATTCATTCAAAATTTATCCAATAATTTTTTTAAAAAAATGCTATAAAATAAATCACTCATATCAAAATTCTTTAAAATTTATTGCTGCAGTTTTTACTTTTCTTAATATTTTTTTAAAACGTTTGAATGAAAGCTGTGTTTCCTTTATAGGAATCTCAAGGATATATTAAGATAATAAAAATATTTCAATTGCATTTACAAATTTTAAGATAAATTTTAGCAACAACTACCTAAGTGGTAATATAATTTATATTTTTATTTAATTTTTTTTTAAAAAGTACTAACATAACAAACAATAGTATAATATAATAACAGTTACAATATAACAAAACTGTAGAAAGATGTGTTGCTTATTTTATCATAACCATGATATTTTAAGTCCACATATAGTTTAAATAATTTTACTTTGATTATTTTCAAATATTTACAGAAATGTCATGCGATAATATTTATATTGGAATTGGACAAATTCTACTATAATATAAATATTAATTTATAGAACAGGATTTTATTAAAGAAGGTTTGGTATCAACAAACTGGTAACCTTTATAATTATTTTATAAAGGAATCTGAAGCCAAATTAAGCTAAACAGAGATCAGGGGGCATGGAAGATGCTTTCTGCGCTTTTTTTATTGTCAAGCAAGGGCAAATAATTTTTTAATATTAATTGTGGTCAAAATTTTCTTCAAAATCCAGTAGCATAAGAGCAATTCTCCGGGCCTGGTTTCAAACTTTTTGTCCAAGCTTATAGATTTTAAAAAATATTGTGACATTTGGAGGTATTTTTTGAGAATGAAGATTTTTTTTTCTCGCTTTTCCTAATTCCTTAAAATTGTGTATTTCGATAAAAATTAGTTATTATTTTGCAAATATATACCCTTATAATTATTTATCTCACCTCTCCCTAAAAAAAAGTAAATCAGAATAACAAGCACCAATGTTTTTAAAAAATAGATATATAATTAAAAATTTTCAGAAAACAAGCATTTAAAAAAATTAATATTTTAATATAATCCCACCAAAGGCAAGCAAAAATGTGCCTAAAGGTTCTCCACTAATATATGGGGATCCATATAGCCCACCCCCTCTAGGAAATTCCTGGCAATGTCTATGGGATATTATATCAATTAATATTTCATATAATTTCTTACTTGACATTTCTAAAACAAAAATCCCAGGCAAATATTTATCCAAAGAGCCAAGCCTAGAGCCCTGCTGTGCAAGTTTGCCTGCATACTCAGACACAAAAATATTTAAAAATTCAGCTGGTAAAATTTTTTAAAAATTAATAATTTCTCTGGGATTGACAAAGCAATTGTAATTTTTATTTTACCTAACTTAAAATTAATTTATACTTTCAAATAAAATTTTTGGTCCTGACTCTAAAAATTTTGACATGAAAAAAATTAAATGTACTAATCTATAATGATCACATACCCCCTCCCCCTCATTATGGAGTATCTTAGTGAATCTAGTACAACTACACATGCAATTGGAAGGCCAAAAATAAGTTTTAAAGACTACTATAACTCCAGTTATACATAAGTTATATTTTATGACTATTATTATCTACAAATGAGGTTTTATTTTCTGATGATTTCATTAAATTGAGAGCTATTATAATAGCCTTTTCAGAGGTGTAACAGACACACCAGTAGGATGTTCAAGTTAAATTTTACAGATTAGTGTGCCTGAATAAGCCTCAAATTATGGATAGAGGAAAGGAGTGGGGGAAGATTTTTGCATTATGAGCACAATCAATTTTTGATGAGATTTTTTTGTTTTTTTAATTTTGTTAAAAGCATAGTGTTGATCTATAGCCTTCCTATTTTCCTGGTCCATCCTTTGAGTCTGATCCAAAAAAATTATATTTTGATTGATAAATTTTTTTTAAAATGATCTCTCTTATTATAAATTTAAGTAAACAAGAGATGTTATTATTAAATTAAAATAGCAATATATCATATGTCATATTATTAGAATAAAATTATTCTGCAAATCATCTAATAATAAAAAATAAATAAATTACTATAAGAAATAAAAATATATCTACAAAAATATAAAAATATATCATTTTTGAATAATTTAATAGCAAATAAACGGCAATAAAATGCTTAAAATTATTTTAATCTTACCTTATATATATATCATCATATCATATCAATCAAAATTTATCCAATGAAAAAAAATTTTTTAAATTTTAAGCACAGATGTTTATATAATGAATGCATGAGATATATTTTATAGAAAGTTTTGAAAATAACAGTAAAAAGCTATTTTATAAAAGTGATCTATTAATTATTATATAAAAAAGGATATCTAATTTTAAGAATATACTAACATAAATCTATTTTAATAATAATAATAATATAACATATAAAGAATATTATAACTTTTTTTTTTCAATTTTAATAAATATTAAAAACAAAATCATAACTAATTATAAATGTAAAATCAGGGGTGTAGTTACGTGGGCGGTGTTACAGGAACCAAGTCAACCCCCATATCCCGCTTATTTTTATTTTTAGCTCTCCTTCTAAATTTTGAGAAGCGGTTTTTTTATTGGAATCTAATAAATCATTTACACAAATAATATTAATCACAATTAATCCAACAACAACATAATAATACAATCACAACAATATAAACATTGTCATCCCATTTCATAATCCCCAACACTCATGCTAGAACTTTCCTTCATCTCCAAAACCCAGCGTCTACATGACAGGATTTTCACTGGATGCAAACCCCCTTCGAAAACCTTTGCCTACCCCCCTAAAAAATCGCCGCCTTCGGCGGCGGTGACTCTTTATCATTATTTTTACCTATTTATTTATTGATACTCTTTTCAAAGAATTTATAAAGGATAACCTAAATTAATCTATATCTACTACCAACTATCTATATTTTGTGATTATAAATAATTTATTTTTTAGATAATAAATTTAATTAAAACCTCCATTATTTACAATTAGTTATCATGACATTATGAGCTTGCTAAAATATCTAAACCTTTTAAATTACATTAAAAAGGATAGTTTATTTGGAAAACAATGTATATGATTGTTTGCAATATATAGATTTGGTCGATGAATTGTATTATAATAATACTATAATAAAGTAAAATTTTTACAGCAGAAAATTTTGTCCTATTTCATCTCAAAATTTAATAGATAACCCCCCCCCCCCAAAAAAAAATTTATCCTACCCCCAATAAAGCAGCTTACCTCCTACCCCCTCAAAATAATAGGATGCAAACTGCTCCTACCCCTCCCGCTCATGTAGACGTTGCCAAAACCATATGATGCGGATTCATTATTCTAGTCTGTCAATCCCCGTAGTTAGTTGCTAATCACTACATCTCTCCTCCACTTCCTTTATAATCCAAAACATCCACTTACAGTCGCAAACCTTGGGTGGTCTCAATGGTGTTAAACATTGTACAGTTCTCTAGGATCCGGTTATCGCTTGAACGAGAACTTGGTTACCATCAATTCTGCACTCACCATTATCACCAATCGCACTCACGTGGAAAGTTCCTGGATCGATGGGCCTCATTAATGGACTATCCCCTTTTTACTTGAATCTTGGGCAAATATCACAAGCAGTAACGTCGCTAGGGGTGAAGGCGCAGGGGCTCGAGCCCCCTGAAAAATTTGAATAGCCCCCTCAAGCAAAAAATTTTTTTTTAATGACTTAATATCCCCTTGAACTAAAAATAAATTTTTTTAATTGCTCCCTGAACTATTTCTTTTATAATTCTATTGAGTAATATATAGATTTCATTTTATTATCTAAAAATTAATAAGACTATCTTAATTTTTATTAAATGAGTACTATTTTAATTATTAGATTAGATTAATTCATATAAATTATATTTTCACTATGTTAGCTTGCGATCAAATTCTATGTTAAAAATATATCAATATCATTCACTAAATATTAATTTAGCATTAACAGTTGAATCTTAATTGACCTTTATTATTTTAATTATTATATAACTATAATCATTTATTAATTGAAAATTAATAAATTTAATTTTAGCCGAGTATAACAACACTAATCAACTATATTATTGATTTTTAAATTTAATTATTCCGGTCCGACCGGTCTTATCAGACTTTTCGGTCCTAGGGACGGTCCCGTCCAACAAGACGGTCCCACGGTCCGGTCCGGTCCGAACGAAGACCGATTTAAGAATATAAAAGTTTACTATAAATTGCTTTATAGTTAATGTGTATGTACATGAACATATAAAATATGATTATTTAATGCCTAACACTTATAATATCTAATTCATCGTTTACTTTTTATATTCTTCCGTTTCATTAAATTCAATATTCATAGTTTACTTTTTATATTCTCTCGTTTCATTCAATTAAATTCAATCGCCTTCAAGTATTTTAATTTAGTAGGGTAGGTAGTATTATATTTTATTTTTAGAAATGTATATTGAAATCATAGAAGTTGATATTGAAATGCCACACTCTTCAAGGGGTGAAAGAATGACTATTATTGATGAAAATCAAAAAAATTCATCAAATTCTTTAAAAGATGTTAAAGAATTATACAATTATAAAAAAGAGACTGGTCATAAGATTTGTAAAATCTGTTTACAATCATTTTCAAATACATCTAACACAAGTAAATTAAGCATATATACTATTAGCTGGGAACCAATATTAAAAACCCAATATAAACAAAATATTATATTGATATTGGTTTAAACAATATTTTCTATTTCTTGTATCTTGTATTGGTTTATATTAAATTGGTTCAAATTCAAATAACTAATTAAAAAAATAGAAATAAATAGTGATTATAAAACCCTTTCATTATCAATATAATGAATTGTTATTATGCCCATAAAGGGTATTATATTTGGAGAGGACCAAATGTCCATTGTTAAGGAAAATTTAGATGTAATGTTAGAACGTACAGTTAAATTGATAAAGGAACTATGTTAATATTTCATAATTTCTATTTTTAATCTTTTTCTAGAAAGTAATTTTAGTGAGGGGTTAGAATATCCTATTAAATTTTTAAAAGTGATATTCTCAACCATTGAAAAGGCTGTTATTTTGTATTTTAATATTCTTTTGACTAGGCCTTTGTGTATAATATAATAAAAATGAATTGATGATATAATTGAAATATTAATAGGGAGTTTAACTATTCATTTTTAATAAATTTAAATGCAGAATAAAACTTTTGTAGCTTTATAGAAAATTTTTTTTAGACGGTCCCATGGTTCGGTCTCAGACTTAACGGTCTATCGGTCCGGCCCCATTTTAGAGAAAAAAGACCGGACCGGACCGTTGCAAACACTATTAATTATCATGTTTCTTTCTAAAATTATTTTCAAGGCCAAATCCAAATAAGTATAAGAGATTTATTTATAAATATGTAGTCATATAGGTTATAATCCTCTATTATATATAATTATTTATAAAATATTAAATAAAATGCCACTTTTGCAGACGTATTTGACAGTTATATAATATATTACAGTTAATATTTTTAAAATTTTACTAATCAATGCTTTTGATAATAAATATAAGTAACAATTTGCATTCAACTATTTAAAGCCATTTATTTATTTAAAATATTATTATAATTAAACATCATATTATTCATTCCACAATGGATGTAATAAATTCGATATCTTTTCATCTCTTTTTTTACGTGTTTATATTTCTTCTTTGAAAAACAGTTTTGAGTTAAATTTTTAATACGAATATATTTTAATACTATTATTTTAAGATATAATATACCAACTAGAGATGGTGCGACAATAATATATAAAATTTTAATTGCTTTCATGATATCACTCTGGTTCTTATTTTATAGTTACAAAATGTTTCATTTCTGATATGTCATCCTTGCCGTGTAAATAACTCAAGGCTTCAATATATTTGCATAATTTCTTCTAAAGATTTTTAGTGTTTTTGTTTCATCAATTCTAACATAATAAATTTTGATATGGGTTACCATAATGAGTGTCATGGCTATGACTGTAAATTAACCAGCATCTATTATTTGTGTGGGTATGTAATTTAAGATTATAACTACAGCTGCTGAGAGCATATGATTGCATATTTTAGATATGCAATAATGGTCTGTAGTCGTTTATATACCATTAAAAATGGAAGATAATCTTTTAAAAATTTTATATATAATTTTCCCGATTACTTATCTAGCTTCCATCATGTCATCTAAGAGGAAACTCTAACTACCATATAGTTTTATGATTTGGATTGGTCGTTTATATTCTATTCTTCAAGAATTGTTAATTTGGTAAGGCCTATAAATTTTTTCTTATTAGTCCATTCTATAAAACATTGTCTAAAATGGTAACAGAGAGTTATATTAGTTTCATGACATTTTGTCAATGTAAGTTGATAAGAATTATATAGCCTTATGTGGTTTTTAAAAACCATTATCAATTGAGGCATATATATGAATTAATTAACCTTTTTTTCATTTGCAATTCTTTAAACGCAAATTTGGTTTATATCAACCATCGAAAATATTTTATACTGTAATAAATAGATTTTGTATTAAAAAATATTATTTTTAGATAAGTCTTGTATTGTTTTAATTATTTATATATTTGTTTATTTTGTATGCAAAATATAATAAATGACATAATATGAAATTCAGAATAATTGTTTAGAGTTAGCAAATTTTTAAAAAGTATAATATATTAATATAAAAGCAAATTGGGGGTACGGACGCCTCTGACTGCAAGTATCTTCGATGAACAAAATCGATTCTAATTATATTCCGAATAGAAGGTAGGGACTATGATTGCGAATTCATAGCCCCACTCATCCTCATATTTAACCTCTATATGATGACTATGGCTGATAACCCAGAGTCTTTTGTAATTTTTATAATTAGGTCTAATTTGGCAGATTCTTCTATCAGTAACCTTTTTTGAATGTTCAAATTAGCCAGGTTCTTTTATCAGAAACCTTTTTTCCAATAGCCAAATTAGCCAGGGTCTTCTGTCTTGTCAGTAACCATCCCAATGTTTAAATTAGCCAGAATCTTTTATCAGTAAACTTTTACCATGTGTCTAAATTACCACAGATCCATAATCCATAAACCAAATTACCATGCAAATGTCACTATTATTAGTATTTATGTTTTCAAAATATTATTTCCCAAAATGTTCCATTTTTTTACTGTCATCAATTCCCCAAAATTAATTTATCACTATTTAAACTAAATCCCCAAATCAATTATCATAAATTATTCATAATCTCAAATTATATTTTAATCCATTTACCACTTTGTTCATGCCAGATGGCTCTTCATATTTGATAAATATTTTTAATAATTAATAAACCCAATCATTACCCAAACTTAATAATTATTCAATTCATTCATCATTTGTACCAAATTAACTATTTCTTATTTTATCATTTTCTTCTTTTGTCAATACATTCATCACCCAATTTTTATTGGTCAGCAATTATAATAATTTATTCGTTATCAGAACCATTGCATAATCATAATTCATTTCTTACAATATTCCATAATCTATTCATTGTCTAAATTCTGATTCACAATTATATCTTTATTCCAAATTTAATTCATGAAATATCCAATACATTGATATTGCGCAGCCTAATATCGCATGTATAAAATAGTTCATGTTGTATATGCAAATTCGAATGTTAATTTTGAAAAGTGATTATTCATAAATAAATGGTAGACGAAGATAATATTTTTGGGGTAATTTGTCTATGTAAATAATCTTAAATTGAACATAATATTTTTCTATAAATTTTATATATATATTCAAATATGCAAATTTTATATATTTAATTCTTCGAAAATTGTTTAATTTTTGTATATATATATATATACATTGTTAATTCAAAAAAGTTCAGTTTTTGGATAATTTGGATTCTTCGAAAATTATTTTATTTTTTATTGACCGATGATTTTTTTGATTATTAATTTACAGACGATATTTTGATTATTATTTTGGATTTGATAGAAGTTGAATAAAGAGTAAAAGTAGTGAATTAGTATTAGAAATTATTAATAATTATATATTTATTTATTTATTATTAGTTCCATAGATATTCAGTCTCTCTCACTAGCCTCAGCAATAAATATCAATCCCATATTGGTACAGTGGTGCCTTACAGCGATTGATCCAGGCTTTAGAAGATCAAAAGTCAGTCTAATTATGCATTGGAACAAGGTAAAAAAAATAATAAAAAATATATATAAATTTTTGATAATTTCGGTTCTCTTATTGATGTTATATAAATTTTGGATCTTGGTATTGGTTTTATTCGTATGTTTATATTTATTTAATTGTTTAAGATAAGTTAAAATTATTTTAATCAAGTGGTTATTGAGTACACTTTAATGTATATTACGCAAATAAATTTATTAAGTTTAATACTTGAAAATATAAGTATAATTATATTTTTGGTGCTAATTTTAAGTTTCACGTTAGGTTTAATTATAGGAAGAAATACGACTTACGTTAAGATAGAGATTAAAGAGTTAGAAAATATTAAGAATATATTAAGAGAGGAAGATAAGAAAAGAAATATAAACAACTTCATACGAACGGATAATTACAGACAAATAATTTGCTATAGTTGTGGTCAGCCGGGCCACATGTCGCGCCAGTGTGAGATAACGAAGAATCTAAGATGCGCGAGGTGTGGCAAGAATGGCCATGTGGCTATAAGTTGCAGAGTAAACAATTCAATTGTAAGGTGCAATAATTGTGCCCAAGAAGGACACACACAAGAAAATTGCAATAAATGACTAAGAGAGAAATATTTTAATTTTAATGATAAATTTTGTAATGATAATAAT
Organism: Gordionus sp. m RMFG-2023; assembly: GCF_954871325.1. NCBI lineage: Eukaryota > Metazoa > Nematomorpha > Gordioida > Chordodea > Parachordodidae > Gordionus > Gordionus sp. m RMFG-2023. The sequence goes on from NC_088775.1 coordinate 79,258,064, forward strand.
TTTTCTAAGGTTGATAATTTTAATTCAGTTAAGAATAAATATTTTAATTTTAATGATAAATTTTGTAATGATAATAATTTTTCTAAGGTTGATAATTTTAATTCAGTTAAGAATAAATATTTTAATTTTAATGATAAATTTTGTAATGATAATAATTTTTCTAAGGTTGATAATTTTAATTCAGTTAAGAATAAATATTGTAATTTTAATGATAAATTTTGTAATGATAATAATTTTTCTAATGTTAATAGTTTTAATTCAGGTAAGAATAAATATGTTAATTATAATGATAAATTTGGTAATGATAATAATTTTTTTAACGTTGATAATTTAGTAGAAAATAAGAATAAAGATTTTAATTTTAATAATGATAATTTGGATAATGTTGATAATGCTAGTGCAAGTAAGAATAATTATGGTAATAAGAACGAGAAATTTTGCGATGATAAAAAGTGCTTTAACGTTGATAATTATAATTCAAGCGATATTAATAGAAGTGATATAAAGATAAAAAGTAGAGATTTTGAAATATATAGAATTAAAAAGGCAACTAGGGTAGACGTACTAAAGATGGAATTAGAGAATTTTTTAATGAAAAATAGATGCCCTAGAGTAAAGATAAACATGGAGGAAGCAGAAATTTGTTTTTTATTAGATACAGGAGCAGAAATTAGTTTAATAAGTATAAAGGATTTTATGAGATTTTGGCCAGAGAAAGAGTTTGTTACTAAAAAGATAAGAGCCAAACAACTGGATGGTAGCATGGTGAAAATTTTAGGGTATTATAGGGTAAGGTTACCAAGAGTTAATAAAAGTATAAATTTGTGGATAACGACGTTGAAGATTGAACCGATTTTAGGATGGGATGATATAAAAACGTTAGGTCCAGTTTATAATTGGTGGAAATTTTTCGATACTATCCCTGTAAGTAATGATGAAAATAGTGAAAGGATAGATTTCGATAGATTTAAGTTACCTATTATAGAGGATAAACAAGAATTAGTTCTCGATAAACTTAGAAATCGAACACCAGAATTTTTGATTAAATATAGAAGCAACTTAGAAGAAGATAAGAAAACAAGAGATACAAAGACAATAGAGGTAAATTCAGTCGAAATTAAACAAGAAATTAATAATATGGTAGACCAGAATGTTGTTGAAGAAATTGTTGACAAAGAAATAAAGATTATTTTGAATAGGTATAATGAAGTCTTTAAAGAAGAATTAGGTACTCTGAAAAATTTTGAAGTAGATATACGATTAGAAGAAAATTATAGGCCTAAGTTTTGTGGCATAAGAAGATTACCGTTTTCCTGGATAGAAGAGATAGATAAAGAATTAGATAAATGGTTAAAAGACGGAATAATAAAACCAATAGTGCATAGTGAATGGGCAACACCTTTAGTGCCCATAAGAAAACCAGATAACAGTTTAAGATTGTGTATAGACTATAGAGTAACAGTTAATAAGTGCGTAATAAATGAAAAGTATCCACTACCTAGAATAGAACAACTGCTAGCGAATTTAAGAGGAGACACCCTGTTTTCAAAGATTGATTTTTCGAATGCTTATTTGCAAATTAAGGTGAGTGAAAAGACAAGTAAGATACTAACGATTACAACTCATAGAGGTTTGTTTGCATTCTGCCGATTACCTTTTGGTTTGAAAATATCAGCGCCAATATTTCAAAGAACGATGACGGCGTTATTTCAAGGAATAAAAGGAATAATGTATTATTTAGATGATGTTTTGATATCTGGTAGAACAGAAGAAGAACACAATTCGAGATTAGTTAAAGTGTTAGATATTATATTAGAAAATGGTTTAAAAGCTAATTTGAAGAAGAGCGTTTTTGGAGTAAAAGAAATAAAGTATTTAGGACATGTTATAAAGGGAAATGAGATTACGCCAATTGTAAAGAATATAGATAAGATCATGAATATGAGAGCCCCGAATAATAAAGCGGAGGTACAAGCGTTTTTAGGAGCAACAAATTATTATCATCGGTTTGTTCAAAATTTTGCAGAAATTGCTACACCGTTGTATGATTTATTAAAGAAAAATAAAAAGTTTGAATGGGGAGAAGCACAGGAGAAAAGTTTCGAAAAGTTAAAAATAAAGATGGTAGAGAAGCCTATTTTAAGTTGTTTTAATGAGAAATTAAATATTATTTTAGCAGTAGATGCTTCTAATGAAGGTATAGGAGGAGTTTTGTTGCAGATGATAGATAATGTGGAGAAACCTGTTTTATTTTTATCGAGACGATTTAATAGCACTGAGAAAAATTACTCAACGATAGAAAGAGAGGCTCTAGCAGTGAAATTCGGGCTTACGAAATGTAAGGAATATCTGATAGGAAAAAGGTTTTTATTGTATACGGACCATAAGCCGTTGGTAGATTTATTTAAAAAAGAGAATAAGGAACTTATGATTTCACCCAGGTTGCAAAAATGGCTAATTTTAGTTGGTAATTTCGATTTTGAAATAAAATTCAGAGAAGGTAAACAAAATTGCTTACCGGACATTTTATCAAGATTGTTTAATAAAGACATTGAAGACAAAGAACCAGTAATCAATAGTTTAGAATATATAGAAGAAGAAGAAAATGTAAATGGTAATATTATAAGAGCGGTGAGAATAGATACAAGAGAAAAACCTATAACATTTGATATAGTAGATAAGATATCCCAAAAGGATGAAGAATTAATAAGAATTAAAGCTTGTTTAAAAGGAGATATAGAATGGAAAAATGAAGATAAAGCGTTTAAAAAAGTTAAGAGTGAATTAATAGAAGACAATTGTTTATTGAGAGGATATAGATTAGTGATACCGAATAAATTAAGAAAGGAAACCTTAAATGTAATACATTCAGGTCATCAAGGCATAGAAAGAATGAAAAATAAAGCGCCTAAGATGAATAAGGAAATAGAAGAGTTAACAAGGAGCTGTGAAACCTGTAACATGTGGGCTAATGTTCCAGCAAAGAATAAGGAAGATAAATGGCCAAAGACAGAAATTCCATGCGAAAGAATACATGTAGATTTTTTAGAATATGAGAAGAAAAGATTTTTTATCATGGTAGATGCAGGTTCAAAATGGATAGATTGTCAGCAAGTTTCAGGTTTATCAACAAGAGTAGCTTTAGACAAGATAAAGGATTTTGTAGGCAAATATGGTTTGATGAAGACGATAGTATCAGATGGAGGTCCAGCGTTTAAAGGTAGAGCATTTGATAAATTTTGTGATAGGTGGAATATTAGACATTTATTATCACCACCTTATTACCCAAGAAGCAATGGACAAGCTGAACGAATGGTAGCTTTAGTAAAGAGTTGGTTGAAAAAGGCAAAATATGGAGAAGGTCAATGGTGGTTATCATTGTTAGCATACAACAGTACGGAAACAGCAAAAGGAAAGTCACCAGCTGAAATATTTTTAGGAAGAAAGACGAGATCAGAATTAGATTTTTTAAAGGAAAAAGTGATAAGGAGAGAACAAGCAGAGAGTGAAAGATTTCCAGTAGGAAGTTTGGTGTGGGTATTGTTGTTTGATGGTCCTATTAAATGGGGGAAGGGGGTAATAAGCAAAAATATAGGAAAGAAAAAAGTAGAAGTAAAGATTGAAGGACAAGAAGGAACCTTTACAAGGCACCTGAAGCAAGTAAGGTGTAGAAGCTTAAGGCCTTAGAGAGAAATGAGAAATATACGAAGAATTAGAAAGGAATAAATTGATGATAGACATAGTAGGAGAATCATAATTTAGAAAGGAATAAATTGATGATAGACATAGTAGGAGAATCATAATTAGAAAGGAATAAATTGATGATAGACATAGTAGGAGAATCATAATTTGGAAAGGAATAACGTGATGATAGACGTAGTAGGAGAATCATACGTTGTAGGAAATAAAAGGGATGTTAGACTTAATTAGGAGAGTTATATTTTATAAAGAGTTAGAGAAGAAAGTCGAAGAATATATATATATGTGTATAAAGTATTTGATTTAGATGGCCTCCTATGTTAGAGTGGGTAACAAAATAATGAAGATAGAGATCCGAGAGGTTGACGGTTCAGAAGAGTCCAACAGATGGGTAGAAGCCGCTAGGAACGAAGCAAAACAAAGATATGGAGATTGGCTACAAGAGACGCCAACGAGAGGGGTTCACAGGATAGCACCATATAACACAAGAAGGAAAGTGGAATGTTGGGCTTGTGGGGGAGGACACAAGTTACGATATTGTCCCAGTGTAGAGTTGACAGCGAACAATAATACGAATTTACCGATGCGAAATATGGTTGAATCAGCGAACACTTCGGGGGCAAGGGAGATCTAAAGGAAGGAGGTGTTGTATATGCAAATTCGAATGTTAATTTTGAAAAGTGATTATTCATAAATAAATGGTAGACGAAGATAATATTTTTGGGGTAATTTGTCTATGTAAATAATCTTAAATTGAACATAATATTTTTCTATAAATTTTATATATATATTCAAATATGCAAATTTTATATATTTAATTCTTCGAAAATTGTTTAATTTTTGTATATATATATATATACATTGTTAATTCAAAAAAGTTCAGTTTTTGGATAATTTGGATTCTTCGAAAATTATTTTATTTTTTATTGACCGATGATTTTTTTGATTATTAATTTACAGACGATATTTTGATTATTATTTTGGATTTGATAGAAGTTGAATAAAGAGTAAAAGTAGTGAATTAGTATTAGAAATTATTAATAATTATATATTTATTTATTTATTATTAGTTCCATAGATATTCAGTCTCTCCCACTAGCCTCAGCAATAAATATCAATCCCATATTGGTACAGTTCATACTTCAATATGATTTACTTTTGATTTGATCAGGTTAAACCCATGACGTCGCCAATCTATATCAATTCATATATATATATATATAATAACTTGGATTTGCAATTATTCTTTATTGTAATCTAATAAACCATTTATATAAATAATTCCATAATCCCTGACAATCATTCTCGAACTTTCCTTCATCTCCTAAACCCTATTGTCCTGATTGGTGTTTTTTTAAATATTATTTTGATATATATTTTTGTTTGTAAATTCATTATATTTTTACGCGCAATAATCTGGTTTGATAAAATTGGCGCATTTGTTTGACTTTAGATTGTAAGACTCAGGATGAGTTGCATATTTTATAGAATTATTTTTTATTTATTGAATTGTAAAGTATAAAAAAGGCCGTTTTACTTTTCTTTTTTATTTTGGATTTAATAAAATCTATTTTCCACAAACTGTTTGATTCTCAAAATCATTATTAGATTATTATTGGAGTCATAATGCAATACTTATGAAATGATGTGGATTGATCATTCTTGTCTGCCAATCCCCGTGTTAGATAGCTAATCACTACAGGTAGTATGTATGTCTATGTAATTATTTCCTAAAAAATAAATAATAAATTGGGATATTTTTTTTATCAGGTTCTTAGAAACCATTTTTTTTATAGATTGATTATAATATAATATAAAAATTATTAGGAATATTTTCACTATAATAAAATATTATTAGGCAGCGTCTACATGACAGAAAAAATAATGGAAGCAAAACCCATCCGAATTTTTGCTCTACTCCTTTCAAAATTTTCGCAAGCTTTGGACGCAATATTTACTCGCCCATTATGCTTTTAGTAAACCTAATAGATATTAATTTAAAAATTTTTATAATGAGCCACCATTTAACACCTCAAAACAAATTCTAATTATGCTCTTTAAGGCCTCATGATTATTTAGGCCAGGAATACAAATAATAATCATTAGTTGGTGATATTCAGTTAGTTGTTAACCATATAAATATCAGATCGAATGTATATAACTTCAAAATGTACAAAAATGTTATCTGTGAATGAATGAGAAATAACTATTTACTAATAAATTTAAATTTATTCCCTTTTGAATGTCTACTCCCTTACACCTTCAAAAAATTGGTGAATTCAGAAATACCACTTTTAATTTAAAATAAAAATTTAAACCTAGTAAGATTAAAAATAGATCAATTTATAATTTCTCTTGACAGCATCATACAGTCTCATATATAGATTTGAAAACGAGGGTAGAATGATTTGAATAAAATTTAATAAATATGTGTTTATTTGAGTAATTGTATACGATATATATACTTTATTCAAAATGAAATTGGCATAGGAATCTAGATGCGTACTGCCAAAGAATAAAATTTAAGAAATATGATGGGCTTCCACAATTAATGAAAAATTTAAAAAATTCCTTAACTTTGGGGATGTTCTTAAATATTAATGAACCTTCGATAACGGATCGGATCCAGATCCATGTGTTAAAATATCGAAAAGGAATTATTCCTGGCGGATGCTATCTGAAAAACATAGTCCAAAAAGCAATAAATGAAATTTTTTAAATTCACATATATATTTTAATTTATATAGATATCAGCGGTATTAAATTTTCTACATTTTATTTGAAAATATAATAGAAATAAAACATTTATTTATATTCGTAATAAAAAAAATCTATTTTATATCATTTTTTTTATTTTCTCTTTAGCTTTCACCTTTTCTGGTGCTTTGCTCCTTTAATATCTCTCTCCACTTTATGTTATTCGTGCTATCTCTTTTATCTAATTTATACTTCTTCATATTGGCTCTAACTTTATGGGCAATTGAAGTTTTGGCCTTCCTCTTTAACGTTTTCTCATCACTCCCAAACTCTCAACTTTTTTTTTATATGCCTTCTCATTGTGTGCTCATTTCACCTAAGTCAGTTCACCATTATCTTAGTCTTAATAGGCACACCTTTAAACTTCATAGTATTTTTTAACTTCGCACCTTATCCTTTCTTGATACTCCAGCAATCATCCTTAGCATTCTCATCTCCATAGTTTGTAGACTTCTCTCGTCTAATTCTTTGGTTGGCCATGTTTCCGAACTATATAGAATAGTTGGTTGTACTATGGAATTGTAAATTTTTCCCTTCAATTTGTGTGGGATTCTTTTGTCAAAGAGCACTCCAGATAAAGATTTCCACTTTAATCACTCTTGATTAATTTTACTCTTTTTCTCCTTCTCTATTGTACCGTTTGTTTGTATAGTGGAGCCCAAATATTTACAGCTTTCAATTGCCGATATTTGCTATTCATTTATATCAATGATTTCTGTTTCATCTCCTCCTATCACCATATAATCCGTCTTTTCGTTTACTTTTAGTTCATGCTTTTCAAGGATATTTATCCAACTCACTAATCTTTCTTTCATTTCATCCTTGGATTAGTCAAGTATCACATTATCATCTTCAAATATCATACGGGACTGTTTGCTGTATAGACTGTGATAATACTTCTATTACTGTTATGAAGAGAAGTGAGCTGAGAGCCGACCCTTTATGAACTCCCTCGGCTATTGTGAAGCCTGTTAAAATACCAATTGTGCTACGGACCATTGTGGTATGGCCCATATACATATATTATTCTTATATATTTTTCGGGAAATTTTTTGTGGCGTAGCGCTCAACAGATAAGTTTTCTTGGGATTCTATCGAAGGCCTTTTCTAAATCGAGAAAGATCATGTGTAGCATTTTGTTCTTTTCCCTCTATTTTTCGCTCCTTTGCTTAATTGCACTTTACAAAAAAAATCATAGAAAAAAGATTAAGAGACATTGTCGAAATAGGAGAGACTCAGTTTGGCTTTATTCCTGGAATATCAACGACTGATGCAATCCACGTATCATATTTTTTAACGCAGCCTTCTCCCCTCACAGGCTATTTAAGCAGTATATCACTGGAAGACAATACTTAATTTGAACCAATAGGATATAGATAAAATGGAAGAGTTTTAGCGAATTTCAAAACAGATCCTTTGTCGAAGATAGAATACTTCGTTGATATATCCAGTAAGAAATCATTTCTTAGTGACACCCATCAATTATTAAAACAACAATTTTATAAAAAAATTACTATTTATTAAATATTAATTATTTAGCTATATATTAATTTTTTAGATTTTTCTAAAATTATTTATAATATATTTTTAAATGCAATTATATTTATTTGGAAATTCCCTAATTATTTATAAATATTTAAGAAAGAAAGAAAATTACATTCTTATTTCAAAACCTATACAGAACAGTGGAAATTTGTAATTATTTTGGGGAGTAGAGAATAGTATGGTCATCTTCTTAATAACAATACGCCAAAATAAAGTGGTTGAAATTTTTTATTATTTTCCTCGTGGGGTAAATAATAATAGCAGGCCGATTTAAAATAAATTTAAGCAGACTCATCGAGCCTACTCTGAAGCCGACTCATAAAGTCAATTCATACGACTCAGAGCCGCTCAATTTTAATTAAATGATATTCTCAAAACTCGAATAGAATTAGCTAAGTCGACAGCTTAGCCGTTTGATAATGCTTATCGAATAGGGTTAGATTATCATTTAGAGAGTACGATTAAAAATTTAACTAAAACATGATTTTCCTATCTTGTTCAAACTGAAATATTCATTTAAACAAGCATAAAATATTATAAGTAATGGGAAAAAATATTTCCCGAAAAATTACCTAGAAAAAAAGCTCCCGTAAAATATATCATAGAGAAAATGTATAAAGTGGGGAGGGGGGGGGGATCTTCTGAAGAATAATCTCAAGGAAAAATTTTAGAAAATCTCAAAGAAGATAAAACCACCAGAAAATTGGAAAAAACCGTGTCGTCTGAGTATTGATCCAATTTAAAAGCCTGATTTGAACTATAATTGAAAAATATTAAATCATCTTTTTGTTTAATTTTGCCGGAACTAAGTGCGGTATGAGGCCTGGCAGGTAACTCATTGGTTAGTATTATTATATCCTAGACACGACGAACTTATTTCATAGATTAATTTTAATAATTTGAATATGAAAGTTAACAGAAAAAGAACTACCATTTGGCTAAACTTTCATTAAATATATATGTCGTATGATGGATATGGAATCCATAGGAATTCAAAAAAAAAACCTCCGATTTAACCGATAATATATATCCAGCTTGTATAGAATATCTTCCTCCTTTTTAATTTCAGACAATTTTCGCCAAAACGTATTTATTAATTTATACGAAAAATCAATATGAATATATATAACGAATTGGTTCGAAAGTTCAATGTTTAATTGTTCTGAAATTCACAGTTTAGATAGTACTCTATATATGCTGAAATATATTTCCGGTCAAATCAGATTTTTAAAATTTGAATATGTAACCGAGTAAATGCTTTAAAATATTGGGAGATTCCTTATTCCTATAGATTCCATATTGAAATTCAAAATCGCTCCATTTGAACAGAATTTTGAGAACGGCTAGCTCAATATTTTAGAGAGAAAAATATTGATTAGCCTCAAGATTTCGCTAATAGATGTCCAAACCGATGTATCTATGCGCGAAATTTCCAGGCTTGTTTAATATTTTTCAAGATTTAAATATTGAGTTCGATATTTTTAAATTGTCTCAAAAGAGTTATTTCGCATCACTAATTTCATATTCAAAAACGACATATAAAACCTTTACTTCAATTTAAAAAATATATATTATAACTCGTTTGGTATTAAAAATATATCAATTAAATACATTTTGTATAGTTTGATGATAAAAAAAAAATCATAAAAAGGTAAAAATTGGAATAAAATATTAATATTGCTTAACTTCCAATCTATAAAAAAGGATTATTTTATTTCTTCCCACATCTTGGATGATTTAGGGTAGAGTTTCAAATAGCCAGATATTAGTAAAAAAAATATTTTAATACAATTTTAAGACTAAATTAATTCTTTTCCCCCTTATATTTTTTCCAGACTATGGAACCTTTTTCCAGAAATCATGTTATATTTTTCCTAAAAACAGAATTTAAAAAAAAATACCAATTTGGAATCACTTCATACACATTGATTATTTTTATTAAAATATTTAAAAATAATCATAGTTTTCTATTTAATTAATATCTTCTTTTTCATATGTTTATAATATCAAAGTATTTATGATAATAATATAACCGTAGGCTTTAATTATAAAAGAATTTGTCTGTAAATTTTTTTTAGATATTGTTATTCTTTTCCATAATTTATGATAATAAAAGTTTACAATTTTAAATTTCTTTTATACCTTATAACGGCATATTTATTAATTAGATATTTATCAAATATTCGTAATTTCAATGAAGTATTTGAAAAAAATAACAATTTTTATCAATTCAAAGATAAATATTTTAGGATATTTAACAATAGCAAAATAAAATATCTGATTGAACCTAACATTGAATCCTTTAAATTTCATTCCAATAAGCTTGTTTTAGTGATCACAATATTCACAAAGGCTGAGGATTTTGGATTGAGAAAAAAAATACGAGAAATATGGGTCCAGAATTTGTTAGATCTAAGTCAAGACTATAAATTACTCTATGAATCCCAATTTCCGAGGAATGAATCGAGATATTTTCTTTTGAATGATATTATTACAAAATATAGCTTTATATACTTTGAAAAAAAAAATTTCCCCCCTAGAATAAAATTATTATTCGTGATCGGTTTTTCTGACAAAATTATTATTCAAAAGAAAATTAAAAATGAATCTAGAGCGTTCGATGACATATTGCAAGGATCATTTTTGGATACGTATAAAAATTTATATATTAAAACAGGAACCATGTTGAACTGGTTGGGAGAAAATTGCAGAGGGGTGGATTTCATACTTAAATTAGATGCCGACATCAAGGTTAACGTCCATGTTTTGTCAGCTATGCTTTTATATATTCATTATTGGAGTATTAAAAGGGAAAACAATATCCGATTAATGCAAGAACTTTTTACGAATACAAATGAACTTGATATAAAAATTCATAAAAACGATTCCTATGTCCAACTCGAAAAAGATTTTCTGTATTGTAGTATATGGGATAAAATGCTAGTCATTCGTGACCCGAAGCAAAAAAACTTCGTTAGTATAACAAATTTTCCTTTCAAATATTATCCACCGTATTGTAGTGGATGGGCATACATTTTGAAACCGTATATCGCAAAAAAACTCTACAGACAAAGTTTAAAATATTTATACAGTTCGATACCAAATGAAGATGCATTATGGACCGGGATTATTGCTTCGAATGCTAATATTAAAATAAAAGCCCTTAACGAGTACTATACCTATAAAAATATAAAGCTATCCACCTTGATGAATAATCAAGAATTATATCGTGATTTATCATTGAAAAGATTTATCACAAGTTATCTTAAATTACATAAAGAGCCCTTAACAGCGGCACTCTTTTCATCAAATAGCTAGAAGTATATACACACCGATTTAAAGTTATAAAATAGGTTTTATTTACAAATTGATCCAAGTAAAAGTAACTATATTTATTTAAATATTTGATTTAAGGCAGCACCAATAGACTCCCTATTATTATTAACCAATCCATTGTTAAACCAACCAAACCAATATCAATTAATTGGGAAACAGAACATTTTCCTTTTTTAAAGATTTTATTCATTATAAATATATAATAGTTTGTAATTAATTTTTCTCATCTATGCGTCTTACTCTCTATGTGATATCTGTGAGAAAATTTTTAGACTATTCGGAATAAGCTAAACTGAAAAGTTTAAATTAGTCAATAGTCATTTATAATTCTACAAAACACTTTCTTTCTTTTTTTTTACTTTTTATTTTTGTAATGGTCATTGTTGTGTTTTTTTTCTTTCTTTCTTTCTATAAAGCCATTAATTTATTTGACATTATGAGCAATTTTCTCGAGCCAATATGTTAGGTTTAAAATTGATTTATACTTTTATTAGTAAATACAAATAAATAACTTGATTATTTAACAATTTTATATAACATAATATTTGGGGATAATAAATAAAAAATTATATATTTGTTTATTTTGCATAAAAATAAAAGTAGAATTTAAGGTAATAGCACCACTATAGATAAAATAATATGTAAGCTTGACTTTCAAAAAGCTTTTAATAGCCTCATAGTCTATAGGAGAAAATCTCACTTTCACGAATATTCTACTAATTATTGAAAGCTGCTTGTTATGGAACCAAAATTACTCTTAATTAAGATCCCTTTTCCTTAGATGGGTAGGCATTCAACAAGGAATACCCTTTAAACCTCCCTTTTATTTAATCTCGGTATTCATTCCTACGTTAAAGATCAAACACAAATTTTATCTTGACATAAATATATGGTATTTAGATGATGGTATTATACCTAATTTTCAGTGTCGATTATATCGATTCTGTAATTTCTAGTATTGACCCATTTTTGAATAAAATAAAACCCAAAATTTCCTTTCTAAGATCCCAATAGGTTACTATGTTGCCTTTTAAGGTTATTGAACGTAGAATTCTTCAATTCAAAATTTTTAAATAATATATTATGAGAAGTTACACGAATTCATACAAATCTAGATGAACTATATAAACATTAGTTAGCATTCCTTATTTAAAAAAGTTTCTTTTTTTACTCAATTTTATTTACAGGTTTAGAAGTTAGGCTGCCATTCCCAATTATCAAGACGCATGGGATTGAAGGAACAATTTTTGAACAACTTTTAAACTTCAAATTTAGTGATTTCGGTTGAAAATTAGAAGCCTTCGTTATGAAAATAGGTGGACTTGGTTTACTTTTTCTTCATTAGTTTTCTATTATCTAAAGGTACCTAAGAACCATAGGCATATCTAGGATTTTGCTAAGGAAGTGGGCATTATTGGAGAAATTTTTTCTGCATGGAGTATACTCATTATTTTAGAAAATTATTACTTTTACTTATTTTTCTTTCAAATTATTGTTTATGTTTTATAGTTCGTATTTTTGAGATAGGGAGAGGGGGGGGGGGGGTACGGGGATTCTTTTAATACAATATATTTGAAAAAAGAGGGAAATTTCCGAATGGGGGAATTTACACCTCTCCACTTCCTTCCCATATGGCTACGTCTATATCACGAACTTATGACACTAAAAAACCTATTTCTCTACCTGATCTTCCTTATGTTATTGCTTTATAAAAATGAAAAAAGGTGTCTATCCTTCTATATTTACTCCAGTAATGAGCAAAAAGTATTTTAAAGCCTTTGATTAATGTATTACATAGTAAAATTTTGGAGATTACCCATACCAATAATATCTTTTTGCTATGTTTAGCTCAAAATGATGAAAATATGTCATCACTGGCTTGATCCTTAGCTAGTCAAAGCTTAGGGATGTTGTAAAGAGATGAAAAATTAATAATTGCAGTAGAAATCTGCCTAGGATGCGATATTAACACTGCTCCACCAATGCGCTATATGTCCATAATAGTCGATAGTAAAGGTGGACATTACATTTCTTGTTCTGATTTAACTGGCCCTTGTCTCTTGTGACATAGATAAGGCTGACTTTCTAATTAATATAGCACTTTTAACTAATATACGGAGATGACTACTAAACTCCTTGGCATAGAAACGTGGGATTACTTATGCGCAACTGGAATCCCTTTCACATTAAATATGGATTTCAGCGACTCAGCCGAGAACCTTAAGATAAACAAATATTCATAATTCTCATCAGAATTTATTTTCACACTACTTATTTCTAATCCATTTAGATATTTCGGTCCCAAATTTAAACTATTTTTAAAATTAATTGGTCAAAACTAAAAGTTATGTTAAACGACTCTAATCATATCTTACACAATTTATATTTTTATTCAATCATATATTTAAATGGGAACCTGATATTATAATTTTAACATTTCGTTATATAATATAAATTTTGTTAAAAAATTTTATTTTAAACCCCTGCTCATCATACTTTTTAAATATTATTAAAAATTTTACAACAAAGTTTTAGATTTTTTTAAATCGTATTTTCGTATTTTATAACATTATAATATAAAGGATTGGGAAGGAGTATTTTTTGAAAAGAAATACTTAAATTGTTTTGGAATCCTTGTTTATTCCAAATTTGGTTGACTCCTAAACATCTTAAAAATTTGAGAGTCCAGGCAACCCCTCTGGCTGCCCGTAAGCCAAGCTCAACTATATGTCTCAAATGTTTATTTATAATTTTAAAATATAAGAAAATTTTATCCGTTTATTGGCGTTAAATGATAAAATACATTTATATTTAAGTGAAAAAATAGACTTAATTTGAAATCATCGGGCCTAATTTCCCAAGACCGGCCCGAATTGAAAAATTCAATTTTTTTTTTATTGTAAAAACATATATTCAAAAAATAAAAAATATTAGCGCCTTGTTCTTATAAGAATTTTAAAATATAATATTTATTTGACAAAATGTAATGATATATTAAAAAATTTAAGCCAGACCAGGCCCGAAATTTAAAAAAATATATTAGGCCCGACTCAACCCGAACCAAAAATAGACCCGGCCCGGCCAGAAACTCGTTCGGGTAGGTTCGGTATTTTATAATTGACTGCTCATTTTATAATTGACTGTTCAATAGCTTCATAACGAAATAAGGATCGTAAACAATAGTCACTGCCAATTTTGATCAAGAACAAAAAAAATTTTTTGTTTAGACAGTTATTTTTTAAATATAACTATATAGTAACATTTAATTTTAAAAACACTCGATAAACACCCCCTTATTCATTTGTTTGAAAAATTATTGTAAATAAATTTTTCTTACTTAAAGAATGAATTAAAAATAAAAGATGGCAGTAGAAAAAAAATAATTTCGACTTGGGTTAAAATGTGATTATAAAAATTAAGAAAAGATGCGACTGCCCGCCTACACAACAACGTCTGGTCACATTAATAAAGGAACATAAATTAAAATTTTAATTAGAAGTGATATTTCGACATTAAACTTATAAATATAATATTGCCTAATCTTTAATACTGTTAAAAAAAGATTTAAAATTTGATATTTGATTGGTAGAAAATTAATATTACCGCAAAAATAATTACCTTTGGGTAGTACTTTCAGAAATAGATTTATAGACTTATATTCATTTGCTGACTCGTTTATCCAACTTCAAAACACTTTAGATATGAAATAATATTTTTATTATATAACAAATTTCACAACTACAGAGATCAATACGTGAGTATTAGTAAATTGCAGGATTGGGAAACAATTAATTTCTTATATAAATTACAATAATTTTTTTAAATGAGTAATTGCATTTAATTACAAAGAGAGAGATAGAAAAAGATGTAATTTACAATTTAAAAAAAGTTGAAATGTAATTAGTAATTTAATATGATAATTTTATATAAAAGTGGATTTCATTATTTTCAAATTTTATTTTCTTATCCATTCCGCCCAATTTTTATTTCTTCCCTAATTATTTTTTTTAAAGTTTTATGTAGATGTTGAAATTGATTTTGAAGATTCAAAGTTATCAATAAACGAAAAATTTTAAGTATGTTGAAAGTTGAGTTGTTATAAGAATATTTCTACATTTTATCTACTTAGAGAACGTGTCCAAAATTATAAAAAAAATACGCTTCCACCTATTTTATGGAAATAAAATTAATGGCCTCAACAAAAGGTTTGCTGATTATATTTTTGAAAATTAGATTAATTTCTGAGATCGTGCAAGCTAATCAATCCTAATCTAATCTAATCCCATAAATAAAATCGAACTTGAAGTTCTAATTTTCTCAAAAAAGATGTCAAAGTTAGATTTTACTTACAATCAAATAGATGTTATCGAAGCGTAAGTATATTAGAAGTGCACAATGGACATGTTTAAAAATATTATTTTAGCAGACGGTTAAACGGGTTTTTTAAAACAGTGGGTGGATGGGCTGGTGAATTTAAAATATTTTTCGGGTGAAATAGGCAGAACGGACTTATATTTATTGAACATTTTTTTTATAAATAATAAGCCAAACGAACCAACCAAATAATTTTTATATATTGATCGGGCGGGTGGGTTAAATAAAATTTTTAGATAAATTGATAGGTAGTATTATATTTAATGTAAGACGTTTTCTAATAATGGTTATGAATAATCTTTATGATTGATTATCATACGAAATTTATACCATTTTTTAAAACATTATTTTAATTATAAGAATTAAATATTTAATAGTAATTAACATCAGTAATCAATTATTTTTAAAAGTAATTGTGCCCAATCCTGCTAAAAATTGCATTATAAAAAAATAATTTTGGATTTTATTTTAAATAATGTAAATAATATTGATTTTAATATATTAACTGTAGTATTTTATTAATTTCGGAAAAATGATAATTTTAGGACAATTCGCTGATTGGAGCATTTTCTTCCCACAATTTATGTATAAAGTTGAACATTTTATCCGTGACTGATACCTAAATAATATAAGATATTAGTATTATATTATTAATATAAAAAATGGCATCTTACAGTAGGTTGAGGAGATAATAATAAATAATTATATTTTTAACTAATAAAATTTATAAATCTTATCCCTTTAATTGCTGTTAATAAACCGTTTGATTTGAGCAGATTTTTAAATATGTTTAGTTCATTTTATCCAGAATATATTATGCAATTTGTTCACAGAAAGAAGGTTTGGATAACCTATGCGAAATCTAGGCTTAAGCAATATTAAGCTGGCTAAACTATAGAGTAAACTGATATAAAAAATCGACTCAAATCGAGCCGTTTCATAAAAATACCTTTAATTAAAGCAAAATAAAATTCTATGTAACTAATATTTTTTTAGGTAAATTTAATTGAATTGGGTGTTTAGTAGAAAATTTTTATAAGAAGATTATATAAAAGTGAAAATTTTAATAACAAGATAAATATGGTTTATATCTATTCATATTTTATAATCATATAGATCTATAAATTTCTGAGAATGTGTAATAATTTTTTTACAATGAATACTCCATATCTATCTAGATTATCTAATGGCGTAACAAAGAAGCAGAGTTGTTCAAAAATGTGGTATTTGTATCTGTACTAGATACACTTTTATTTTATATCTATATATATTTTTAGAGGAATAATTGAATTCAATTCATTAAATGTTAAGTCCGAATTTATTTCATTATAAAAATAAACCAGACAAATTTTATATTCAAAATGGATGACATTAAAATATTAACATTTATATTAATTTTAATTATTTTTATATATCATATCAATATTACAAGTGATGATGAAGAAATAGAAGAATTAATCAACCCGACATCAGGGGGTTCAAATATTGAATTTTCTTGACCAAACGCCTAATAATTAAGATATATCCTTGAATATGTCGGATATCCTAATATAAAATTGTTATTCATAACACCACACTGCCGTCAATCCCGAAAAAAAGACTTTTCAGTGTGACTTAAACTGTCTTTAAACAGGGATATGATAGAAATTTTGAGAATGTACTATTACTAAAATTTAAAAATTATTATTTATTACTTAGTTATATATACATATAAAGAAGTGGTCAAAGTGAAAATATCCTTCCTCCCCACTTATAATTATTTTCCTTAAATAAAACAAAATTCTATATTATAAATATAATTATTCTTTGATACAATAAATGATGTTCGTTTGCAAGAGGTTTTTTGTAAATTATAAACAAAATGATGCCCCCCCCCAATCATCTTTATCCCAATTCAGGGTTAACCTTATTTAAATCTTGAGATATATGGAAAGGGGGGGGGGTATAGCCAATCTTGAATTTGTTGTTAAAACTTATGTGTATATTTACGTTTATAAATACTTTTGAATGCATTGGAAAAAAAGAAATAGTTTATTAATCGTGGGTTTCATATATTATGAAATCGATTTTTAATGGGCTTTGGTATAGATCAAAATCGAAGAAAAGTAGTTTTGATTGAAGATTGTCCGTCTTGATTATAAGGATTTAAATTATGAGAGGGAGGTCCTATCAAATTTGCCAGGGGGTTTCAATATTCTTAGACCCTTCCTAGTGATTTTGAAATATTCTTTTAATTAAAAATAAATAGTTATTTTTGTCTAAATATTTACCTTCATTTAAAAAGGTAAATTTTATTAGTATATTTTACTATACTAAAAAGTAACTGATTTTATTATAATGAAAACATAATATAATGTATTTTTTTTCAAATACATAATAAAACTTTATAAGGCGTAGGATTTAAATGTCGCTTGTGATCTTGACGTAACGTTGATAAATTTTCTTTGACAAGTTTTCTGACATCTTCAATGGAAGGAAGTGGTATCTGCAGCTAGTAAAACAAATATTTGTTTATTCGGGTATAACTTAATAACATAAAAAATTATTAAAAATAAAAATACGAAAAATACCTCGCCATCTTTCCAATATAATTTTAAAAGTGATTCAACCCTTGTTGGATTTACGTACGTCCTAAGTGCCGCCTGTAATAATAATGCAAATAACAATTTTTTTTTGAAATGGGTAGGCCCCTTTATTTAAATTTTAAACCAAAAAAATTTATAAATTAATAATATTATAATAGTGATTCCAAATCATTTGGAAAGAGAAAAAATGCGAACTGGAACCCAACATCCGAAGGTTCCAATCTTTAGAAATATGGATTGGCCAAAGGTAAACGTTATTCGAATATATTTATAATTTTTTAAAATTAACCTATAAACATGTCAATTATGCTTTTCTGTGAAAGGCATTATCACGAATGTTGAATTCCCTGACAAATTATTACCGTGAATGCATTAGCGCGAGGATATTATTTCTGTTTGTGATATAGAACTTAATTAGGTTGGTCGAAATAAAAGGTGAATAATAAACCATGCTCCTTTAAAAAAATATATAAACCTAGCCATAGTCCATGTTTTAACATTAAATTTGCCAAAATAAATAAATTTCTCAAAATAATAATTGCAAATTCGCTAAACAATTGACCAAAGTGCATCGGTAATGCATTTGTTATAATATTTAACATTAACAGTGATGCATTCGCGGGATTTTTTTGAGGATACTTCACTATAAAGCCTCTCACTGAAAAGATTGACTTGGCATCAGATTTAAATCCAGATAAACAATCATGAGTTTTTTTGAATGTCTATAAAAAGGAATTATAAACTAAAATTATAAACTAATATTAACCTAATTCATAATTAATATAAAAAAATTAAGTAAAATAATAACTTATGTATCAAAAAAAGAGATGGTTTATTAACTTGGAATGGGTGGCGGCATAATATCTTAGTATGAGGTTCGATAAATTGGTTTTCATTGCTCATTTGAATGAGGTCTAAAATGGCTTCGCCTTTGATAAAAAAAGAAGTCTTTAAGCATTTCGCATATATCAGATATCTACAGGCCTGGTACTAAACTAGGGTACAGGGGTGGGTCGCATTTTAATTTTTTTAAATATACCCGAGTCTGGCCTAAAAAAATTTATAAAATGCCCGGCCCGAACTGAATATTTTAAATTGGCATTATTATCTATAAAAATTAATGATGAATATAATATATTTTAAAAAAAAAAATTTTTAATTCCGGGAAACTAAAAATATAAAACCCGGGTCGGGTCAAAAAAAATTTTAAAATCAGGGCCGGGCAAATGGTACCTCTGCAAGTCTGACATATATATATATTGATTAAATACCATCTTTTCCATATAATCTATAAACGTTTTTTTGGCCAGGAATCGACATTTTTTCAACATCCTGCGTTAATTTCATTCGAGGCTTACCCTGTATTTGGACTAACTAAAATATTTAATTAGAAACGATGCATATTATAGCAAATATGGTATTTTTTTGACAATTAGTGAATAATAAAGTAATATGCAGTATTATCGATTTAGTAGCTTGATCATTAGAGAAGTCTAACTCGATTTCGAACTCAGTCCTCCCCGTATTGATTTTTCACGAGTCACCCGGCCCGTATAAAAATAATTTTTGTAAAGAAAACAATTATAAATTTTTTGATATAAAATTTTGACAGCTGCCGTCATCCATGAAAGTTTAGATAAAATAAAACTTTTTTAAAAAAAAATCAAAAAATATATTTTAAACACGTATTTTACTGATTTTAATGAAAATATAAATTAAATGTTAGCCAGATAGCATGGTGTTTATTTTTTTTAAAAAATCACTTCTATAAAATTGGATAGTTTATCATAAGAAAGATTTTTAAGGATCTAGTTGAAAAAATTTGTGAAAAGTAAGTTTTTGGATAAAATCTAATTAAAGCGATAAATAATATATAATATAATATATCTGAAAGAGTAAACCATAAAGAATTTTTTTAATAGATTCTCCATTACAAAAACATGATCATATCTTTTTTTCAAATAATGAATTCGATTAAAATTAAGTTGTGATTATAAAATTCTAAGAAATTTCAAAAAAAAAGACTTCAAAAGTGTTAATTCGTTTTACAATTTAACCTGATTCAACAATCGAAGAGAATTTTCAGAAAAGTAAAAATATGCAGAAATGTTATCAGGCGAGAGCGGGAGTGATAATACGCCTGTTAATAAATCGCTATCATCATTTGGCGATAAATTAGGCAGAGTAGCGGATGACTTTTTTTTAAAAAAAAATAAACAAAAAATAATATGGTATAATTAAAAGAGGGCGTACAGACTTAAATATACTAAAATTTCAAAAATAATTGTTCAGCCTTTCAATCTAGTTAACACATTATGAGGACGACCCATTTTGATTGAATAAAGGACACAATTTGACTAAAAACGTGAGGCGATATCTATATATGTAAATTAAAGAGAATTCCTACTTTATAAACGCAACCTAGAGCCGGTTGTTGTTGACATGTAACTAGGTGTGTACCGATCCCATAGCAATCGATTTCGTTACCCTTTTTAAATTTTCAATTCAAATCAATAGGTATTAAAAATTATAAGCAGTGAATACTTGTTCATTCAAGGAAAAAAGAGTCCCTTCATTTATATCGTTACTAGCAACGATTTTGATATTTTCAAACCAAGGAATGTTGAATCTTGAAGAATAAAAAAGAGTAGTCACGTCATAAAAAAAATTGTTTTAAAAAATAATATACTTTTTGGAAACTTTAGTAAATTCAGATCGGCATTGTTTAGAAATGTATGACAGGTCTCCACTATCTATTCTAATCCCGATCGCTCGATATCCCATATCATTCAAAGCCAACGCTACAGAACAAAAATTGGGTATACCACTCCTGGAAAAAAAGCAGAAGAGAGAAATGAATTAAAATTTATAAATAAATAAAATTTAAACTTAAGGACATCGTAAGTATCCACCAGGGCTAAAAAGTGGTCAGGAAAGGATAAGGCGTAAGCGGCGAATGCAGTTAATTCTCCTTCATTAGTTTGACACACCTGACCATCGATTATTTTCGGAAATATTGAAGTACAAACCTTGGTCCTCCAATCCAGGCAAAGGTTTAAAAAATCGGGAACCTCTTTTTCATTGTTGAAACTCACAATTTTCTATTATAACAAACAACAAAAAAAAATGATCCAATTATTAAATGAGTAAAAAATAAAATTGTATTTTAACAAAAAACTTTATTTTTGAAATCACTGGAATGTGTGAAAGATGAGACAAAGGCATGCGAATGCGTACCCTCTACGGGTATTCCGAATAATTTTCCGGCTAATACATTACTGGTGCCGTCAAAACCTTAATATAATATAAATTGTTTAGATTAGCAAAATTGTTTACTTTTTTCTTCCTCTCTCTCTCTCTCTATTTCCCTTTGAATTTTTACTTAGTAGTAATATTATATATAGTGGGATACGAAATCCGTGGGGATAACGGAATCTCTCGATTTTAAATTATTTATAGAGGGAGATTTTAAAAAATTTTTATTTTATTTACCCGGGACCCGGGAAATGTATTCCCCTCATTGGAGTACCTACCTAAACCTATAAAATTTCAGATAATTTTAGCTATAAACTTTGATATCTTTTTTTTAAATTTATATGTAAAAATTGATTTAAAAATCAGTACAAATTAAAAGTAGTTTCTAAAGTCCAAGGCAAAAAATTAATGTAAATTCATAATATCCCTAATCATCATGGATTTCATATCCCAATATGACATATACACTATTACTAAAATTAATAACTGATTTATCAATGCCTGTTATTTTAGTGTAAGAAACAACATTTTAATTTGGGTGTATTGTGAAATTTTGAAAAATTTTATAATTTCCTCCGGGTATCCTTATTTAGTTATGCTTTTTTTCTTTTAAGATAAATAAGATTATAAGTTTTTTTTAAATCAGATAACATTATTTAATTATAAAAAAATATATTAGGCTCCTAATATTATACTATTAGGTTAAATTTTTATTTTAGTCACAAGTGAAAATTTTCTAACAAATTTTAATAATAAATACATAATTTGTGTTTAATAAAAAAAAATGTCTTTATATAAATATTTTTATTTTATTTTATTTTTAAAAAAACCATTAAATTTTAATTTGATTTTGAAAAATAATGGACAAAAATAACTAAATTATTATTTTTTAATTTAATTTGAAAAATATGATTGCAAGGAGGTTAATATACATTAAAAAATTAAGTTAATCGATTAAAAAAAATTGTGTTAATTATGATCAAATATTCGCTCATGTCCAAATCTTAAAAGGTCATATTAATAAAAAAAATTAATCTGGCCTGTGTTCAACATTAAATATTGACGCATTACCTCCTATATAACAATAGCGAGACGCGGATAAACCCCCATCAGGACCTTGAGCTCGTCTAAGTCCAAACTCTAACAACCTCTTCTTTGAACCTGCAGCTATCCTATATCTTGCGGCATTTGTTGTCACTAAGCTTGATAAAATTTTAGGTTATCATAATATATAAATAATATTTTTTATAAGATAATATCAAGAATTATAATAAAATTAGGAGATATAAAAAAATATAAAATAGAGGTAATATTTTTAACAATTTAATCTCTCCAATTTAAATTAGGAGATATAAAAAAAATATAAAATAGAGGTAATATTTTTAACAATTTAATCTCTATCGTGAAAAAGATTTCGTTAAAATTTATGATTTGAAGAACCAGATCAATAAGGCCACCAGTAATATTTACTGTTAGGGAGGGGAATTTTTTTTTTCAGTTTTATCTTTAATATGGTATCCATCCTAAAATATTCATTAGGTGGGGAATAATAGAGCTCGACGCGACCAGGGCTAAACCGCCCCGTAGAATTTTTTTTAAATGTTTTTCGGTGTCCGGCCGGGCCCGTAATAATTTTTTTTATAAAAAAAAATCATAAATTTGACTAAATTGTAAGGTTAACATTTCATATAAATATTTTGTACAAATTGTCCGTCTGGCCAAAACACTTTTTGCCCGGCCCCTGGGTTGGGCCTCTAAAATGGACCACCAACATTCTAAGGAATATTTAAGATTATACATATTATCGGGGAGAAACTTATTCCGCTAAAAGACATTACCGCGAATATCGATTATTATTTTTTTTAAAATCTTTCCAAAAATGCGATACCGCATCGCAAATTAAAGACCTAAGAGTACGGTGACAGAATTTTTTTAGGTCTAGGTCTGGTGCAGCTTGTTTAGATGTCTTTTATAAATAGAATTAAGAAAATATATTTAAAACTCAAAATATGTATTCAGTTATCTAATCTCTATTTCTTCTCCACCTTGTTTTAATGTTATACATTTTTATAAAATATATATTTAGCAATAACTCCGATAAATAAAAGTTCGATGCAAACTTTCGAATATCGAAAAAGAAGAAAGGCCGTGTCCTAGGTCGTCTTATTACTTAATGACCAAAAACGAAAAAAAAAAACGAGAATAAAATACAAAAAATAATATTTCCACTAAATACCTAAAACAAACCAAAATAGAGTGTCCTAGTTCAAAAGGTTTTCCGACTTTACTAAAAAAAGCAATTAAGTATCCAAATTAAGTCAAACAAGGACCACAGCCAAATAGCTTTTTTTTAAATAAAATAAAAACATGTCCAAAATATAATTCAAGATAATTCTAGAAAAAATAACACGATTTCATTAAAACTTAACATACGATTTCATTAAAATTTATTATGGTATAAACCTTATAACAAAATAAAAAATGTTATAGGAAATGAAATATTATATATTTGGCACTTCCTAATTTTAAATATATTTATTAATTGGATCAGTCAGAAAAAAAAATAGAAGGGAAAATATAATTTAATTTTTTTTCGAGCTGCAAAAGTATTACAGCGAGGAAATGATCTGTCATTTTGTTTTCCATTAAAAAGATTATATTTTAGATGTATTATTATTAATTATTATTTACAAATCGAGCCCTAGATCACCATATCAGGCTTTTAAAACCGTTACCTAGTTTAGTTTCAAGCAAGAAAAATAATTATTATTTATTATTATTCTAACCCAATATCTAATAAATGATAAATGTTATCTGCCACCCCACCCCCACTCCAGGACTTGCCCGATTGTGGACCTGACTATAGTATAATAATTAAAATAGGCCTAACCAGAAGTAATTAAATAATTATTGTGAAAAATTTTCTTAGATATTAACTTAGTTCTAGTATTCGGTGAAGAAAATAAGAGATTGGTAGAAATCAGTATAAAAATTTTCGTATTTATTTTCAAATCGTATATTTATATTATTCGATATCGCATGGATAATCAAAACATTATTCGATTTGATTCGTCGAATATTAGATTTAATTCGAAAATTGAATTCTTTAAAAATATTATGGTTAATAAAATTTAAAAAAGAGGTAGAAAAAAAATAAAAATTCCCGTAGGTAACATGTTAAATACTCAAGGATAATTTTCAAATATATATGAATAAATTAAGATATTTATAAATAATTTCGAATATTTTGAAATTATTTCGAAAATTTACAAATTAATTCGAATATAAGAATAATTCGATCGAATAGATAAAAAAAATTATTATATTTCCTATTCGTATTCGATTTGAATAATTTTGTTATTCGTAAAATATGAATCGAGGTGTTTTAGATTATAACATAAAATATCGAATGTGATTACGTGATTCTGTTAATAAATATTAAATAAAAGTGGGTCTTATTTAGAAATGCACCGATATTTTTCATCGGATTGAATCGGATTGATTATTTCTTTTTAATATCGGTTCCCACCCGAATTTTAGTTAAAAATGATGTATTAATTTTAAAATTTTAACAACATTTATATTTAATTTTTCAAAATTAAAAAAAAAATATTTATTAAATGAATATTCTTATAAATTGCTAAAAAAAATATTAATAGACATAATTTTATTTTAAAAGGATGTTTGTTTATGAAATTAAATATATCATTTTTTTAAAAATTAACAATTTACAATTGATAACGATTAAATGAAGTCTGAAATGGGGATCAGGGTCGTTTTTTTTTAAATATTATATTTATATAAAAAAAATTAGTTAGGCAAATTATTATCCTTTGTTTGTAAATAAATATAAAAAAAAATGCTTTAAAAACCGCTTTGAAAAAACGTTCTGTCTGGAAATGGGCCATAGAAAGACTTTTACAAAAAAAAATTACAACGATTTTACTATATAAATAAATAATTTATCAATATTTATATTTTTATACAATGATGAATATATCTGAATAAACATGCCAAAATCAAAATGGGTTAATTAAAATTTGATAATAATATTTGTTAAATGACTTATGTTATGATTATGGTATAATCATAGATAGTAAAATATTAATAAAAAAAGGTAGATGTGTAAATCAGAGACATGCAAGTCTAGCCCTAAGCCCAACCAGGGAACATGAACCAGGCAGTATTTTAATTTTTTTTAAAAAATCTGGGTCAAACTATGCAAATGGTACCTCTGCAGGTCTCTGGTGTTGATTAAAGAATTAAAGCATATTAAAATCTATAGCAAACAAAATCAAATTAGTGATATTGGTAAATAGCCAATATCAATAAAAATTGGCAATATGAGATTGGACCTGCCCCCAAAATGTGGTATTGGTAGTAGAGATCTGCAAGCCTGGCATGAGCCTTGCCATATAACATCTGAGAAAAAATTATTTTGGCAGGATTAGGCAAAAAAAATGGCCAGGCCAGGATGGGCGATTTTTTAATATATATTTGACGAATTTCGATAACTTAATATTATAAACAGTTGTTTTTTTTGTTGTTCAACACATATATTTTTTTGTATTTAAAGGGCCAAAATTTGGGCACATCTGGTTGGTAAAAACTAAATTCCCAACCTGCATGGTTTGAAAATTGTCATTTGCAGGCCTCCAACTGGTAGAGCCCTAGTCTTCTGAACTAAAGTGCTGCAAATTTATTTTTTTGCCAGCATGGTCTAGATTACAAGTATTCTAAATAATTTTAGCAGGCCCAATTATAATTAAACATATAAATTAAACAAATTTTTATAAACATAAATAAAGTAAAACTCACAATTTCCTAATAGCAGATAAATTCAAATTTATATTTAAAAACCAAAAAAAAACTACATTTTCTATATTTATTAAAAAGTTAATATTTTTCAACCCTAAACACTCCCAATTTTTAAAAAAATCTATAAACCCAAGCCCAACCCAAACTTGAGCATTGATAATAATAATTTTAGAGTTTTAAATTTATTATCTAAAATATAAAAATAGTAATTAGTGTGATAATTGTGAATGCCTAAAATAAAACTAAGAATATTTAAAATTTGATTCATTATTTAAATAAATATAATGATGTTCAGTGAATAATTAAAATTTAATGAAGGTAAACATCCTTTCCATGTTATTTGCATTAAAATATAATGTGTATTATAGAGATAAAATACCTGGCAAAATTAACAAAAGTTAATAACGGTGTTTCTAAAAGTTGAACTATTGGTAAAGGTCCTTCAATGCTAATAAGGGGAATGCGGGGGAAAACTATAGTTCCTTCAGGAACAGCAGATAGCTTTATATCCTTTGTGTCAATATTTTTTAAATATGTAAAAAAGTCATCCTCAACATATTTTGGTAAAATTTCCTTGAGATAACTTATGTCTAAAATATTTAAAAAATAATGTATTTTGATTATATCTTTTAATACCGTCAGCTTCAAAGTAAAAATTCTCTAAGAGTTTTATACAATCACTTAAACCTGAAAATATTGTAAATTCACCACCAAAAGGATTTTTGCGGAAATATAAATCAAAAACTGCTATTTTATCTTTTGATTCACTCTTCCAATAAGCATATGCCATTGTAATTTGATATAAATCTAAAAAAAATATATTACGCTAATAGTATTGTAATAACCTGTGAGTAAAGGAGTAATTATCCTTATATCACGTTCGTTTACATCTGCACTCATTTTTGAATTTTTATAAGGTTGTTTAATAATGCCCATATGTAATTGGATATCTTCTATATAATGAAAACTAGAGTTTGGCAGTTTATCAAATTTTTGCATTATTTTGGGAATTAAAATATCGATATTAAATATAATATTAGAATTCGATTAGAAACGAAATTAATTAAAATCAGCGAATAATAAACATGATAACTCGATTGAATACTAGTAGAGTTATACATTTGTTCAGAATCTTTGCAGATAGTAAAATTTAAAGATCTTTTATTTCTTAAAAATATTGAGGAATAATCTTTAAGGATCGAGATCTTTATAGATCAAAAAATCTTTAATTTTTGAAAAATTTTGAAAAACTATCTTTAAAGATTGAGATTTGTGATAAAATTAAGAAAATATTTTAAAAATTTTGAGTAACGATTTTGTAATGTCGAAATATATGAATATAAAATTTTAATATTTTTATTTAAAAATATTTTCGATCAACAAATTTCGAAAATCTTTCTTATAAAATCTAATTTAAGACTTGGTATATTGTTATTTTTATAAAAATAAAAAAAATTTGATGTACAATTAAAGTACAACAATTAAAATTTCAAATGTAGATATAACATAAAAAAGTGACATTTGTTGTTATCGTTATTTTTATAACTTGTTTGAATTTTTTGACGCAAATGGATAAAAATATATATTGTTAGCATGGCATCTTATATTTATTATTATCTCGGGGGGAAAGGGGGGGGGGGGGTGATTGATAGAATATCAAAAAATATGCGATTGCCTATATAAATTCTTCGTTTATATTATATTTTATAAATAATGTAACAAATTTAATACCACCGATATATCCAAATTAAAATATATATAAATATGAATATAAAAAATTTGCATAAATCTTTCATTTCGTTTTCTTCGGACTTTATTTTTATTTAAAAGGATTATTCACCTACCTTGATTCCTTTTCGATATTTTGACAGATGGATCCGGAATCCATTCCTATATGAAGGTCCCTTTATATTTATTAAGTATCAACGTCAACGCAATTAAGGTTTTAAAATTTTTCATTAGGAATATCTTCATCGATATACTCGTTATATTTATTTTTTTTTAAATCTTTGACAGGCTCTTTTATCTGCTTTTCGTTAAATCACGCATCTAGGTTTATAAGGTATATACCAAGGATGTGAACCCGAACCCGAACCCGGACCCTGAACAGGGTTGCCAGGTCAAATTTTTAAATTGCGGAATAAATTTGGTATTTTGCGAGAGAAATATAAAAATTGCGGGAGAATAAAATTGCGGTAGAAATAAAAGATTTGCTAAAAAGATGGCCCGCAAGATCCCGGCCGGGCCGGGATTTTGAATTGACTTAATTATCCGCCTATTATTTTTTTATAATTAGTTTATATAAATACATATTCGATAACTATTTTTCAAAATAAAATAACATCTTGATTTATTAAAATATTAATTTATAAAAAATAACAAACGATCCTTTTTAAATATAAAAGAATTAAACAAGATAAAATTTTATAAAAAAACAAATGATTTTAATTTTACAATGTAAAAAAATATATTTTATGCGAATGTCCCGCAGAACATCCACAATTGGAAATCTACCTTGTGTGTGTATATAACATTATACTGATAGGCGTTTTATTATCATATATCACGTATGAATACGTAATAAGGTAATATTGTACTCATTTCAATGATAATTATTTTATTTATTATTGTTCATTCACATTATTATAATCAGTGGAGGAGAGTGTATCTACATCCATTGCAAAACAAAAATATTCTCCAAAAATAAGAAATAATACAGATGCATACAATTGGACCAATTGTAATCACTTATCTTGTAGTACAACATTCACAGAGCTACTTAACATTACAATGTGGGTAGAATCTTTCCCCATAATATTTAACTACTCCAAGATAAATGAAAACTTTACTTGTAGAACAAAAATGAGCAAGGATATCATCAATGTTTTTGAACCTGAATTCAGGAGGTCAATTCTTAACGATTTGAAAGATGGGAATACATATGCAATTCTAACAGATGCATCTAATAAGGGAAATATTAAAATATTTCTTTTGATCCTTCGCTATTTCAACAAAATTAAGGACGTTTCAAGAAAACTATTAAATTTTTTCCCCTCAAATAATGAAAAATACAAATACATATCTAACCATATAATGATAAATATAGCTGATTCGGGATTATCAATAAATTGCATGTCAACTTTCTGATCTGATAATGCCTCAGTGAATTTGGAAAAAACCAGAGTCTATTTACAGAATTGAGTCAGCACAATGTTGGTTGCGATATGTTCCTAATACCCGCCACCTATAGAATTTTAAAATTTTATAAACCTTTAAATATTTCTAAAATAAAGATTATAAAAGCTGTCCTAACATTTTGAAAATTTTTTTCAGTAATGAATGGCAGAGGTATATTTAGGAATGATTTTACATGTAGGAAATCTACTGCATACTGTTAATGTGCAGTGGCAATCAGAATAATCTTAACAAAGATTCACAAAATTATGCTACAGATGTGTTAATCTTTACAGTTAAAAATTGATAATGAATTTTATGGCGCCATTGCTAAAACTTAGAATGTTCAAATATTTTAAAAATACCGATAGACATTGATGTCTTGTTTGAGGATATTGTAATGCTCTCTATTTTTGATTTACAATGTAAAAATATATTTATTTTATGCAAATGTATAAATAAAAATATATGGAAAATTAAATATAATGTTAATTATATTTTATTTGAGATTTAAATAATTGAACTAAATGTTTACCGTCGTCATTGAGATATTTATAAAATTCCTGGCATGACATATTATAAATTTGTTTAACCATTAGCTCAGCCTCTAATGTTGTTAAACAATACGTTTTCCAGGCAGTCCTCATCAGGCTAAAAATGCACTCGGATGAGGCATTAAAATGAGGTAAGGAGAAGACATACTCGCAATTATTTTCCAAGCATGGGGATTTATAATTATTATGAAAAAAATCTACCCGTTTCTCCTTTGCTTTTAGATAATCTAACTTTAAGTATTCTAGCGAATCATAAAAAATAAAAAGAATTACAATCTCCTCAAACAAGACATCAATGTCTTTCGGTATTTTTAATATATTTATTAAATTACACAAACCATCAATTGACGGTTTCTGTTCCAAGGTCATATTTATACATTTGTAAATAGAGTTATTAAAATCAAATTTTGATTGTAAATATTCTAAAATTGTCTTAATAAAAACATCTGCTTCATTTAAAAATGTATTAATTAGAGTATTATTTGAACATATAATATTTTTAGCAGTAGCGCCATAAAATTTATTATAAATTTTTAACTGTAGAGATAAACAGAGCTGTAGCATGATTTTGTGAATCTTTATTAATAAAGAATATTCTGATTGCAACTGAATATTAACTGCATGAAGTAGATTTCCCACATGTGAAACTAATCCCAAATATGCTTCTGCCATTTCATACTTGAAATATTTTTTTTAAATTTTAGGACAGCTTTTAAAATCTTTATTTAAGAAGTATTTTTTTAAGGGTTTGTAAAATTTTAAAATTCTATCGATGGCAGGTATTCATGATAACCACTGATAGGTACATATCGCAATAACTAACACCATTTCAAGTCAGACCACTCCACCAACTCTTTTAATTCATTAACTCTTTTAGTTAAATTAAATTTGTTAAAACATCTCATCATAATTATTATGACATCCACAAATAGTACATTCATTGCCTTCTTGCAAGAATCATGTAGTATATGGCATATACAGTCAATTGGTATTAATTCATTATTGTGCTGCCTCAATTCGGAAAATACACTTTGGTTATGCCAAAATTTACAGAGGTATTATCAGCGCAGAAAGCTGACATGCAATTCATAGATAACCCTGAATCAGCTATATTTACATTATGTGGTTAGCTACATCGTTGGATTTTTGACTATCCCAGGAAAAAAATTTAACAGTTTTATTGAAATGTTCTTATTCTTGTTGAAATAGCGAAAGATCAAGGGAAATATTTTAATATTTCCCTTATTAGATGCATCTGTCAGAATTGCATATGGATGCCCATTTTTCAAATCGTCTAGAATTGACCTCTAGAATTCAGGTACTAAAATACTTATGATTTGTTCTACCACAAGTAAGGTTTGCACTTATATTGGAGTCGTTAAATATCATGAGAAAAAGATTCGACCCACATTGTGATGATATAGCTCTGTGAATGCTGAACTACATGATAGGTGTATACGATTTTCGCAAATGTAGTTGAATCTGTATTATTTATTATTTTTGGATAATATTTTTGTATTGCAATCGATGTTGATATACTACCCTGTACTGACTTATATGAATGAAATGAAGCAATATTTGTGGATTAAAGATACAATTAACTATAAATATTTATTTCTCATTCATTCACAGATAATATTTCAGTACAGTACAGTTTGAAGTTATACACGCTTGCGGCTGATGTATAGAATAATATTAGTAACAACTAATTCATTATCAACATCTAATGTTTATTTTTAATTCATGGCCTAAATAATCATAATGTCTGAAAAAGTTTTATTAAAACTCATTATAAAATTTTTAATTAATATCATAGGTAGAGCATAATAAATGAGTAAGCCCAAGACCTTAAAATTGAGTAGGGGTGGGGGGGGGGGGTATCAGAGGGTATTAGCATACTAATAAATTTTCTGTCATGTAGATTCTGGTTGTGGTTTAAGGTCAAATTTTTTATGGGTTATATTTAAGGATAAATATATAGTGTTGCGTAATCGGCTAAAAACTACGCCTAAGCCTAATTAGGCTAAGCCTAAAAATCGGCTAAGCCTATTAGCCTAAGCCTAAAAATCGGCTAAAACTAAAAATCGGCTAAGCCTAATTAGGTTAAGCCTAAAAATCGGCTAAGCCTATATAAATCTGCTAAAAATTAGTCAAAATTCTGCATCGATGCTTAGTATTAATTATTATTTATTTATTTTAGTAAAATAATTTATTTTATTTTATTTAATGTAAATATTTTATTATTATCAACAAATAAACATGATATGATTTAATATTTTTAATTTATATTATTATATTTTCAAATGAAAATAAATTTATTTATTTGATGTTATTTTAATAAAAAAAATAATATGCTGCTATATTGTAAAATTGTAATATTCTTTTTAATATAATTTATTAGTGAT
Source organism: Gordionus sp. m RMFG-2023 (assembly GCF_954871325.1). Lineage (NCBI taxonomy): Eukaryota > Metazoa > Nematomorpha > Gordioida > Chordodea > Parachordodidae > Gordionus > Gordionus sp. m RMFG-2023. The sequence continues at coordinate 79,290,566 of NC_088775.1, forward strand.
TTTCACAATCTTCTTTATAAATACATCTTTTATTGAAGAATTATATTGTAAATTTTATTAGATAAATAAACAATCTTTTAGGTGAAATCTTTTATAATTTTTTTATCATTTTTTTTAAATTATCTTTTTTATTAAATGAGGTGGATTTTATGAAACTTTTTTGATGATTTTATATGATCTTTTTAAGGATAATATTTTAATGTGACAATTGTCATAATCGTTATTTTATAAGTTTTTTGAATTTTTTTGAAGAAAATAGGTTAAAATAAGTATTAATAACATGTGTAAATATAAATTTAGTGAAGATGTACCAATGAAAAGTGACATTTGTCATAATCGTTATTTTTAAAGTTTTTTGAATTTTTTTGAAGAAAATATGTTAAAATAAGTAGTAAAAACATGTTTAAATAAAAACTTAGTGAAGATGTACCATAGAAAAGTGACAAATATCATAATCGTTATTTTATAAGTTTTTGGAATTTTTTTGAAGAAAATATGTTAAAATAAGTATTAAAAACATGTTTAAATAAAAATTTAGTGAAGATGTACCATAGAAAAGTGACAATTGTCATAATCGTTATTTTATAAGTTTTTTGAATTTTTTTGAAGAAAATATGTTAAAATAAGTATTAATAACATGTTTAAATAAAATTTAGTGAAGATGTACCATAGAAAATTGACATTGTCATAATGGTTATTTTTAAAGTTTTTTGAATTTTTTTGACGAAAATATGTTAAAATAAGTATTAATAACATGTGTAAATATAAATTTAGTGAAGACAATGAAAAGTGACAATTGTCATATTCGTTATTTTTTAAATTTTTTTGACGAAAATATGTTAAAATAAGTATTAATAACATGTGTAAATATAAATTTAGTGAAGATGTACCAATGAAAAGTGACAATTGTCATAATCGTTATTCTTAAAGTTTTTTGAATTTTTTTGACGAAAATATTTTAAAATATGTATATATAACATGTTTAAATAAAAATTTAATGAAGATGTACTCTAGATAAGCGACAATTGTCATAATCATTATTTTTCAAGTTTTTTGATTTTTGTTGACGAAAATATGTTAAAATGAGTAATAATAACATGTTTAAATAAAAATTTAGTGAAGATGTACTATAGAAAAGTGACAATTGTCATAATCGTTATTTTTGAAATTTCTTTGGTGTAAATGGGTAAAAATATAGATTGTAAAATTAAAATTGCCTGAGTATATGCCATAGAAAAACATGTGGTAATAATAGATTCTTCCCCAAAAACAGGAGCAAATTGGCATTTTATTACATTTGTTCATCGGGTCAGAAATTAATATGTAAAATTTATATCATAATATCTAATCCTAAGTTAGAAATTATTATTTTTTTACCAATTTTCACCAGACAATCTTGTTTAAAATTTGGGTAAACTTTTTTTTCTATTTTAAAATCCATATCGATGCAAGTTAACTATTTTCGTCAAAAAAAATTAAAAAACTTTAAAATAACGATTATGACAATTGTCACTTTTCTATGGTACATCTTCACTAAATTTATATTTACACATGTTATTAATACTTATTTTAACATATTTTCGTCAAAAAAATTCAAAAAATTTTAAAAATAGCGATTATGACAATTGTCACTTTTCATTGGTACATCTTCACTAAATTTATATTTACACATGTTATTAATACTTATTTTAACATATTTTCGTCAAAAAAATTCAAAAAATTAAAAATAACGATTATGACAATTGTCACTTTTCTATGGCACATCTTCACTAAATTTTAATTTAAACATGTTTTTAATATTTATTTTAACATATTTTCTTCAAAAAAATTCAAAAAACTTTAAAAATAACAATTATGACAAATGTCACTTTTCATTGGTACTTCTTCACTAAATTTATATTTACACATGTTATTAATACTTATTTTAACATATTTTCTTCAAAAAAATTCAAAAAACTTTAAAATTAACGATTATGACAAATGTCACTTTTCATTGGTACATCTTCACTAAATTTATATTTACACATGTTATTAATACTTATTTTAACATATTTTCGTCAAAAAAATTCAAAAAACTTTAAAAATAGCGATTATGACAATTGTCAGTTTTCTATGGTACATCTTCACTAAATTTATATTTACACATGTTATTAATACTTATTTTAACATATTTTCGTCAAAAAAATTCAAAAAACTTTAAAAATAACGATTATGACAATTGTCACTTTTCTATGGTACATCTTCACTAAATTTATATTTACACATGTTATTAATACTTATTTTAACATATTTTCGTCATAAAAATTCAAAAAACTTTAAAAATAGCGATTATGACAATTGTCACTTTTCATTGGTACATCTTCACTAAATTTATATTTACACATGTTATTAATGCTTATTTTAACATATTTTCGTCAAAAAAATTCAAAAAACTTTAAAAATAACGATTATGACAATTGTCACTTTTCTATGGTACATCTTCACTAAATTTATATTTACACATGTTATTAATACTTATTTTAACAAATTTTCGTCAAAAAAATTCAAAAAACTTTAAAATTAACCATTATGACAATTGTCACTTTTCATTGGTACATCTTCACTAAATTTATATTTACACATGTTATTAATTCTTATTTTAACATATTTTCGTCAAAAAAATTCGAAAAACTTTAAAAATAACGATTATGACAATTGTCACTTTTCACTGGTACATCTTCACTAAATTTGTATTTACACATGTTATTAATACTTATTTTAACATACTTCCTTCAAAAAAATTCAAAAAACTTATAAAAGAACGATTATGACAATTGTCACATTAAAATATTATCCTTAACTAGATCATATAAAATAACATCAAAAAAGTTTCATAAAATCCACCTTATTTAATAATAAATAGATAATTTTAAAAAAATGATAAAAGATTTCACCTAAAAGATTGTTTATTTATCTAATAAAATTTACAATATAATTCCTCAATAAAAGATGTATTTACAAAGAAGATTGTGAAAATCACTAATAAATTATATTATAAAGAATATTACATTTTTACAATATAGCAGCATATTATTTTTTTTATTAAAAAAACATCAAATAAATAAATTTATTTTCATTTCAAAATATAATAATATAAATAAAAAATATTAAATCATATCATGTTTATTTGTTGATAATAATAAAATATTTACATTAAATATAAATAAAATAAATTATTTTACTAAAATAAATAAATAATAATTAATGCTAAGCATCGATGCAGAATTTTGACTAATTTATTTTAGCCAATTTTTAGGCTTAGCCCATTTTTAGGCTTAGCCAATTTTTAGGCTTAGCCGATTTTTAGGCTTAGCCGATTTTTAGGCTTAGCCTAATTAGGTTTGGCCGATTTTTAGGCTTAGCCTAATTAGGTTTAGCCGATTTTTAGGCTTAGCCTAATTAGGCTTAGCCGATTTTTAGGCTATACCTAATTAGGCTTAGCCGATTTTTCCACCTAAAATCTCGGCTAAGCCGTTTTTAGTCGGCTAAAATTAGCCGATTAGCAACACAATATATAAAAATAAGGGTTTATATACGATTTTTCTAATTAAAAATGCCATTTCTTTTTTCAAAAATCATTTATAAAAAAACGTTTTGCTTATTTTCATGAATTAAAAAATTTTCAAGATGAAATCAAAAATTTTGATTAAAAATTTTTTTAAAAAAAATCTTTTGAAAATCTATTTCTTAATCTGTAAAATAAAACTTAAAAAAAATTAGTTTAGATAAAACTATCATTTAAAAAATATGTTATATTCTAATAACACATATCTCAAACTATAACTCTTTAAAATTTTAAACTCAGAGGTATTTATATGCCTCAGATATTTTTTTTCCCTCTTTAGCTTTCACCTTTTCTGGTGGTAAGTTCCTTCAATATCTCTCTCCACTTAATGTTATTCATACTATTTCTTTATCATATTTACTTCTTCATATTGGCTCTAACTTTATGGCCCCATTGAAGTTTTGGCCTTCCTCTTTTAAGTTTGCCCATTACTTCCAAACTCTCAACCTTATTTCCTATGTAGTTCATAGGCCTTTGTGTGCTCATACCACCTAAGTCTGTTTACCATTATCTTAGTCTGGGCACTACCTTTAAACTTCCTAGTATTCTTGTACTGCGCACTTTATCCTTTCTTGTTACCCCAGCAATCATCCTCAGCATTCTCATATCCATAGTTTGTAGACTTTTCTCGTCTGATTCTTTGGTTGACCATGTTTCCGAACTATATAGAATAGTTGATTGTAATATGGAACTGTAAATTTTTCCCTTCCATTTGTATGGGATTCTTTTGTCAAAGGGCATTCCAGATAAAGATCTCCACTTTAACCATCCTTGATTAATTTTACTTTAATCTCTTTCTCTATTGTGCCGTTTGTTTGTATAGTGGAACCCAAATATTTGCAACTTTCAATTGCCGATATCTGCCATTCATTTATATCAATGCTCTCTGTTTCATCTCCTCCTATCACCATATACTCCGTCTTTTCTCTATTTACTTTTAGTCCGTGTATATTTATCCAACTCACTAATCTTTCTTTCATTTCATCCTTGGATTCGGCAAGTATCACAATATCATCTGCAAATATCATATTCTACAGGACTGTTTGAGGTATAGACTGTGATAATACATTTTTCCTATAGTAGGTGTTGGTTAGGGCAAGGTCGAAGGCTTGTGCAGATTTCAGTACATGCTCTCCTTCATCATTCCTTTCTCCGCACCTAAAACCACCATGATGCCTTTTGAAGCAACCTCTTGCTTTTCCCATATGCGCATTTAAGTCACCACCTATTATGACTAGGTCATCCTTAGGGATTTCTATTACAGTTTCATCAAGGATAGCTCTAAAGTCATCTACCCGTTTGAGGAGCATATACTGAAATGTAGTATTGATTGACCAATGCAGAGTTTTATCTTCATTAGTCTATCAGAGATAATGTTGACTTCTACTATTGAGGAACTTAGATCTTGACTGAGGATGATCTGACACCATTCCTATTGCTAACAATTCCATTATAGTACAATTTATACCTATCTCCAATCATTAAAGTCTTCTGACCTTTCCATTTCGTCTCTTGTAAGCACACTATATCAACTTTTATCTTGTTCAACATTGAAGCCAATTCTCTCGTCTTACCTTTAAGTGTTCCAATATTCAAACTCGTCAACCTTGTATTTTTTGTTTTGACCTTTATTTTACTTTTCACAGGATGGGGGTCTACACCCTGTGCGTCGCTTGGAGGGAACACCCTAGCTTTCATATTCCTATTTTTGTTTGTTTCCTTCATTTTTGTTTAATGGACAGGTATCCTTAGCACCCGACTGTCCAGGCCTGTCGGTGCCCGGGATGTCATCTCTTCCGAAATTCATCTTACCATATATCTTTACACATCAGTCATCGAAGAAAAACCTGAAAATTTTTATGTTCCTTACCAGGATTGAACCTGGGACCTTCTGTTTCCAAGAAGTCTACACCATAACCCACTAAGCCACCCCGGCTCATATGCCTCAGATATAACGTTAAATATTTATATGTTCCATATTTAAATTAATAACTATATCTAAATTTCAATTTCAATTTTTTATTTTTTATCATTTTTTAAATTTTTTATAGCTTGAAATTACTAATTTAAAAACAGCTTTAGATGCCTTATTATTCAAGATAAAGATTTAGGTTCATATTTTATTTCTAAAAAAAATATCTATAAATCGTTTCAAAGGAATAAACGATATTTAAATTAACAATTTTGATAAGGATAAAGCTAAGAAGTTAACGAAGTCTAAAAATTTTTAGAAATTATTTGTCAAAATCTGCAACAATTTAAGATATTCAAATTAATATGGATGAACAAATGCTCCCCTATTATGAAAACCAAACCATAAATATGTACATGCGAGGAAAGCCGATAAAATTTGGTGTAAAATATATATATCTATCCTTTTGCTTTTAATATATTTGAAAAAATAATAATGAACCTATTCATCTGGTGAAAGAGTCCTGAGAAAATTAATAGATGTTAGTTCTAGTTCTAGTGTTTGAGAACATACACCATTCGTAGATAAATTTCTTTACTTCCACAAATTTTTGAAGAGTGCAAGAGAATTAGGTTGTACAGAAAAAATCCGCATTAATCAAACAAAAAAATATCCATTGGATCAAAAGCTGAAAAAGATTACCAGAAGATTATGAAACACTTAAGTGATAAAAAGATTAGCTTTATGTTATTGGAATGATGGTGTCCAGTAACAGTGGTAAGCAATCATAAAGGAATATATTCTCTAAAAATCAAGCGATGGAGCTCTATATATATAAATATTAAATCAATCAACCAAGTATTATTACATCATATAATCAATGTATGAGATGAGCGGATATTAGATTTTTGAGTGATTATCGTCCTCGACTGCACAGCAAAAAATCGTGGTGGTGCCTATTCTTTAATATTCTATTTAAGTTTTGTCAGAGCTTGACGGACACACATTTCCCCTGGTGGATATATGTCTTATCTTCTATTCTGAATATTTATTGTGCAATCTATTAATAGAAATGTATATCAAAAACATAACCCTCCTAGCCAATCAAGATAACCAGTTTATTCAATCTGAAAGGTAGAGAAAAGTCATATGGCAATTAAAGCCAATAGTCAAACATCGTTTCTGATGGTGCAAGATAAATAAGAGATTTAAGTGTGCATATAAAATGGTCAAAATTATTTTGTCAAAAAATGAATACGTTACTTCCCAATATTTGATTTTTGGAACATTCAAAAAATCATATAGTGAAATATTTTTTTTGAAATTTTGATATAGAAATTTATTTGATAATGTATTAACAGAAAAAAATTAAAAAAAATTTAAGTTTTTTTTTGATACTTTATATATGAGGTTAATCTAGGGATAAATCCAAATAAATGTAGATAATTCTCAGTGATAAAAACAGATTTTCCCTTAAGTTACCTAATTCAATTATAAAGATTTTTATAGTAAGAAAGTCAGATAAAGCCAACACCTGATTATCTTAAAATGAAAATTAATTTTCCAATATTATGTTATGAGGTTGTATAAGGGAAAAATCTAGCTAGCATTTGTATTTTTCTGGAGGAATTGTTTATTTAGCCAAATATCTAGATAATTATCGAATGAGCCCACTGATTTGACTCTGGTTTGGTTTCCTCAAAGAGATTTTTATTCTTACAAGACAATCTGCGCCATATCATACATAAAAATCGATTAGACAACAGTGACTTTACTGAAATGGCTTCGAGCCCTGATTTAAATCTATAGAAAAATATGCAAACATAGATCAAATGTTTGACAATAAATTCAAGTAATATTATTTGTGCCTCCAATATTATTGTATAAAACTTTTGATCTATTTTTTTTCAGTTTTTTCCTGGTATTTTTAACCCCTTTTACTCAATTTGAAATTCTGCGCCTACAACTGCGTCTTTTTTTATGAGCCTTTGACCTCGTTTTACAGCATATACATAATGGTGATTCCATATATAACTATTCTCCGCTTATATATTTGTTATTATCCGCATTTACCTTGCGATTTTGTTATTACTTATGTTAATTCATGTCCTGTATTCTATTCCCTGGTTATAATTTATTCCCGAATCTAGTGATATGATTACCCATAATATTTTTTATTTATTATAACACTTTTTACCTTTTCTGTATATATTCCTAATTTCGAATAATTGTCTCTATAACGTCCGAATCACATTTTGCTCCCAAATTTTATATTTTATTTTATCCCCTCTTATTTAGCTTTACGATTTTTCCACTAGAACATTTTTATCATATTCAGAAGCATTTGATTCATATTTCTTTTATGGTTTACACGGCACATCCACAGGGTTGCCAGATGTCACGATTTAGCAGTGATTCTCACGATTTCATACCTAATTTTTTACTTACCCACGTTTTCTCACACTTCACGCTTTTCTCACGTTTTTTGAGTAAATTAAAATAATCACACTTAGTCTCACACTTTTTCTCACGTTTTTAAATTTTTTAAAAATATTTTTAAAAACAAATATAAAATTTTAAATTAATTTTATTTAAAAATATTTTAAAAAATTGTAGTATTTGTTAATAGTCCAACTAACCAATCATATTCAGATCAATTACCCATAACAGAAATTCAATTTTTAGAAAGTATATCAAGTATAATTATAATATGAATTTAAATAACTATACATTTCTTTTATAGATTTTATAAATCTTATATTAAAACTCGTAAAATTTTAAATGAAATAAATTAAGGGCAAATATTATAAAAGATCTAAAAAACATTTTCCTTATTATTTAGATACTTCAACAAAAAGAATGGAATAAATGTTTAATTACTTAAAATTTTTTCGTCTCACAGTGAAACCCCTAAAGACATATCTAGATGCTTGCTAGAAAATTTAAAATTCGCTGAACTTGATATTGCTAATGTAACTGCCTATTTTGCAGATAACGCATCTGTAAGCTTTGGGAAAAATTAAAGTATTTGGACAGAATTGAAAAGTCATAGTAATAATATTATACCAATGGGTTGTATATGCCACATTCTTCACAATTCGTTTAAAAAGGCCATAATTTTTCTTAAATATGATATTGAGAGCATATTAATTAAATGCTATAATGAATTTAGCAACTCGATAAAAAGAGTTACATTTATAAAATAATTGGTAGAATGGTGCAATTTAGAATGGTCAGATTCACTTCGCCATGTTCCAACACCCTGGCTTACATTAATCCCAGCGATTAAGCGGATGCTTAAGTATTTTCAACCCCTTAATGAATATTTTTTTATCATTATCAGCAACCCCACCAATTTTGAAAATAATTTTTGGAGATGATTTTGCAGAGGCATATATAGGTGTTTTCCTTAACGTTGGCACTTTAGTTTAACATAAATTGCAATCTGAAGGTGTATTAGCAATATATATACATGATCTTATTCTAAAACTAAAGAATTCATTAAATTTAAAAATTCAACAAAATTTTTATGGGAATATTTCTAAAAATATTCTACAACATAATAATGATGTAGAAAAGGCAATAAATTTCAAAAATGAATCAAAGCTATTTATAAAAAATATAGAATATGTAGAAAAACGTTATGATATTATAAATAATATATGGAAATATCTTAGCCCTAAGACATTAAAATAATGTCCAAAATTTGAACAATTACAAAAAAATATTAGTGATTATAAAATACCAAACATAGATACAGAAATTCTCTTTGAAGGAATATTCACAATTTTACTCCTATTATGGAGAAAAATTATCAAAAAACTATCATATGAAAACCCAAGAAAAATGGATGGATTTTCTTTCTAATAAAAACTAACCATTGATAGAGAAAATTTGCAATTTTATATTTTCTATTCCGCATTCAAATGCTTCATCAGAGAAAATATTCAGTCTAATGCTTGGCGAAAAGAACGTCATCATTGGAAGCTGAACTTATGGTTAAACAAAATTAACTATTCATGCAAAGAGTTTTCAGCCTATCTCCACAGTGCCGATGGGAAATCTTTATTGCTTCTTTTAAAACTTTTAAAATCATCCATAAAATATAATAATTAATATGCTATATTTATTAACATGAGAAAATTATATATCATAATTGTTATTAGTAAATCAATAAAGAATTTTCATTGTCTTTAAAATCTTGTTATATTAAATATAGCATATTAACTTAGAGAGTATGCTACAACAATTACCCCGGCTGAAGGCCGGGCAAAAGCGGGCCGAAGGCCCGCAAATTGAGTGATATGGGGGGCGAAGTACCCCATTAATTATTATAAAAGAAAAACTCACGTTTTCAAGTGAAGAATATCTGGCAACCCTGCACATCCACCCCCTTCCTTTATCACCTGATTTCTTTCCCATTTCTGCCTACCGCCCAAATAGAACCCTGTATACCGACAGTATAGGGTACAATATAAATCCCTCCTTTAATTATAGATAGACTTTAGAGTCCACAAGGCATCCTAGTTTTTCCTCAAATTTTTCACAAATTAGTTAATTTTTAATGTTAAATATTTATTCATTAATGTATAATCTCCTCTCGAAAATTTTATATTTCAAGTTCATCCGCATTTTAATATTTATTTCAACCAGGGTTGGCATGTCGGTCAATTGACTGGTCAATTGACCGGAGGAGTATTTGACTGGTCAAATACGGTCAAATAATCTAAAATATTAATGGCGAATAAATATTTTGATATAATTAACTAGTATGCATTAAAAGCATGTTTATCAATCTTATTATTTTTTTATTAAAATATAAATATGTAATTTTTCTAAATATAGTAATATTTTTAGTTATTTTTTTGCCTAATCATTGCCGTTTCTCGCCTTCTTTATTTTTTTCAATTCATTTTTCTTAAAAAAAATAAAAATACCCGATTTATTATAATCATAATATAATTTTTTCATTCTTATTTTTTAATAAATTTAAATTTTATTTAATATTTAGCCGAGTATAAATTATATTAATTCTCATTTGTTTTACTTACACTTGCTATATTTGGTTTTTAAAATTAATTTTCATTTTAATTGTTCTGGTCAGATTTACGGAATATTATTCAATTCTGGTAAAAAGTTTATTATATTATATTTATAATATTAAGAAATTATTGGAATAATTGGTCGATAATTATAAAATAGTTAAGATTGATTAACTTTACAATAATCAAAATCATTTTTTGTTAAATTTTAATATATTAGGGATTATGGTCAAACCAAAGCATCATGTTTGGAAACATTTTCAAGAAGTACGCGATGGTAAATCAGTTAAAGCGGTGTGCAAGTTTTGCAAGATGTCCTATATCACCCACGTTGATAGAATGGTCAAACATTTATTAAGCAGCTGTACTATGTGCCCTGTTATAATTAAGGAAAAATTTTATTCAAATTCCAAAATATCAACCTCTACAAAAAATATCACAAATGTAATTTGTAATACTTCTAAGTCTAACTCTAATGAAGAATTGGATGAAATTAGTGAGAATGATTATCAAATGAACAATATTTTGTCTTGTGACTCAGGAGAATTTGATTCCCTTATTTCTAATCAATCTACAAGCAAGGCGATTAAATATAAATCTCAATCTTGTATAACCGGTTTCATAGATAGAATTAATCCCAAAGAAAAAAATGAGCTGGATCAATTGTTTGCAAAGGCTGTATATGCGAGCAATTTACCTTTCCACATCACTGAAAATCCCTACATCCAAGAATTTTTTAAAAAAATACGTCCTATTTACACATTACCCAGGAGAAGGCAGCTGGCTGGATATCTTCTAGACAAAGCGTCAGGTGATATGGAGGTGAGAGTTGCAGATATAATAGATAAAGCTCCTTACTTATCAATTGTATCAGATGGCTGGAGCAACATTAGAAACGAGAGTATTATTAATTTTATGGTGATGACGCCTGTTCCAGTGTTCTACAAATTTCTAAATACTGAGGAAAATCGCCATACGGCAGATTATATTGCCCAGGAATTTAAAAATGTAATTCATGAATTGAATCCGGTAAAAGTATATTCTTTAGTTACTGATAATGCCGCTAACATGAAAGCAGCCTGGAGAATTCTAAAATCTGAATCTATTTATAATCATATACAATGTTATGGTTGTGCAGCGCATACATTGCAGTTATTCTTTCACGATTTTGAACGATTGGACGCCTTCAGTGACCATATTTCAATAATTAAAAAAATTGTTAAATTTTTCAAGAATAAACACATACCAGCTGCAGTATTTTCCCGTAATAAGAATCTTCATGGCATACCATCTACATTAAGTACAATTAGCCAAACAAGATGGGCATCGTCAATAAAATGTATGGAGCAAATTCAAATATGCAAGAAAGCTCTAAAAGCATCAGTTGTTGAAGAAGCTGTTTGTGATAATTGTCCCATAGAAATTACCAATAATATATCAAACGAAGAATTTTGGACGAAAAATTTAAAATTTTTAGCTATACTCCAACCTTTAGCTACCTCATTGTTGAAAGTGCAAGGGGATAAATGTACTTGGCTCAAGTAAAAAACGAGATGCTTAATTTGGAAAAACACATAATACAATCATGCCATGATTCTATATTTTCTCCATCTCAAGAAAAAAAATTAAGGTTATGTTTGAAAAGAGAAAAACTGATATAAATACATGTGCTCACAATGCTGCTTATTTATTGGACCCCCAATATCAAGGGGAGCATCTTACTAATACTGAATTTGATGAAGCATGTAATATAATACAAGAATTGGGTATTTTACAAGGTGGTGATAATCAAAATATTTTGAGTAATATAGTAAATTTCAGAAGCAAAAGCGGTATATTTAATAGCCATAATATGTGGAAAGTTGTAACTTCCATAAGAAACAATCAAATTTCGGCCTCAAGTTGGTGGAATGCATTTTGCCCACCTTGCCCATTAAGAGAAGTCGCTAATATTTTACTAACATTTCCTAGTTCGACTTCTTCTTCGGAAAGAAATTGGTCGGTTTGGGGCAATATTCATACGAAAAACAGAAATAGATTAAAGGCTTCTACAGCAGGAAAATTAGTAAGAGTGTATCATAATTTAAGATTGATTAAAAATATTAAAGAAAATAATGATATTGAATATGAATCGGAACAAGACTCTGCCACGGAGGGTGAAACATTGACTATAGAATGAATTAAAAAATATTATGATATTTATTATTATACATAGATTTATTATAATATTATATTAATGCAAAATAAAGTTAATATTGGTGTAAAAAACATTTATTTGAATTTGACCATATTTGACCGGTCAAATATCGGTCAATTGACCGAATTGTATTTGACCGGTCAAATGCACAACCCTGATTTCAACCTACCCGATCAATTTTTTCTTTACATATTTCCTATTTCCTAGTAAGTTTTCTATAACTACCGGTCTTCTTTTGTGATTTTTTTTCACAATACTGTTCCATGATCTATCATCCTTTAAACTCGTGGGTACCCTTGATTAGGATGCAAAAATTGCTCCATTCGAGTCTATTTTTTAAAAAAAATAACTTAATATTTACACCAGAAAAATATTGCATCTGCCTCGAGATTTTGATAATAAATATTGAAGCTTTTGGCCATCTATAAGCAAAACCTAGAGGCTTGCGAAATATTTTTTTGGAAAATATTGAGTTAGCCATTTTTAAAAATCGGCTCAAATTGAGCGATAACCCCTTTTGGAATATCCATTTGTATCAATTTCCAGAGCTTTATCACCCAGAATATTATATACTTTTGTCTTAGATCTCTAGTATATGAATATCTAATTATTTTATTTGCTTCAATTTAAATATGCAAACTATATTCAACAAAATGTTAAATTTACAAATTATGCTATAAAGATCATGTATTATTATTTCATTTTAAGAAAATGCATGTATTTTAAGAAAAAAATTAATAAAATTTAAGGAATTTATTAAAATTATCATATTATTTTTATTAATTATTATATACCAGGACTGATTCGCGATGAGTAAATTATCGGCTCTAGATCGAGTTCTTATGATAAAGATTCGAAGGCTGAGGAACTCGACAATTTTGGGCAAACCAACAAAATAGAGCTACAGCTGACTCATATCTAAGCACACCCATTAAAACGCCAATCCATACTATACCCACCATATTACAAAAGAAAATTAAAAAGACGGGGTTTTTTAAGTTAGTTATATATTTTCTTAAACTAAATTTAATTAGCATAATTGAAAATTCTGGTTACATTAGTCATTGATATTACAGTTGACTTAAATTAAATGATGCCCATCCCATCTATGTAAGTTCCATAATTAATTAAATAAGTTATCTGTATTATTCGTCTAAAATTATAGTTATTAAATTTTGAAAAATCAATAATTAATGACGATTTCGCCTAAGTAATTTCTCTTTTAGCATCAACCTGCACTTATGCAATAAAATAATATTTAAACTACAAAAATTGTCATAAAATGATCAGGCTTTATTTTTATTCACAGAATCACAGACTATGTATTATATATAAGGATTTTTTTTACAACCATTTAAATATTATACATAAATTAAATATATAACCATATCTATAAAAAAAGAAAATTGTATCAATAAATTTGATTAATTTTATTCTGTTGTTCTACAATATTGTCGTTCATAGTTACATCTGTATTGTCTCCATTCTCTTCATTCGTATTATAATAATAGCGTTCTAAGCTATCCATTTCATTGTTATTTTGTTCAGATATATCTTGTGGTTGATCATTAGAGTTGTTGAACACAAAATCATTGCCTATGTATTTGTCATATCCAGGATCCATCTTTTCTTTTTTAATATCATTTGGTTGTAGAGGTAATGTGCTTTGTTTGCTATCGTCAGATACCAGTTTCCTGAAAATAAAATTAATTTGCAAAGTAAATCTAAAATAAGTTAAAGTAATGTGCCAATTTTTTAAAAGACAATTAGCTAGAGCTCAGACAATAAAAGAAAATTTATGTGTTAATCAAACAAAATTTCCTTTGTGATACCCAAAAATATATTAAATTCATGTGGCAAATAGGGCCAAATTTATTATTCAATGTACTATTTTTGATAGTTTTTTTGTAAAATAACCCATAGCAAGCCTAAATTTTTTATTGTAAAATAATTTTCTAAACTTGGATGATCTATCCTTGTCCCGATGACGATCTTTTTTGGACCTATCTTTTTCTTTGCTTCGACTTCGACGCTTTTTGTTTTCCTTACTACGACTTCTTTTGTTTTTCTTTTCCTTCTTAACCTTTTTAAGATCGACTTGCTCACCATCGAGTTTCTCCTTTTTAATTTCGGGAGAACCATTGTGTTCCTTCTTAGGAATAGGGTCATGTTTACGCTTTTCTCGGCTCCTTTTTTAAAATATTGGGTTGTGGAAATATTAGAATTCATATATTATAAAAATGAATAATACATTAGTTAATAGTGTTAGGTAACCTTGAACGTGAACGACTTCTTTTACGCTTGCTGTGACTGGAGGCCCTGTGCCTGTCTTTATCTTTTTCCCTGTAAATAAAATAATGCTATAGCAAATACTAACATCATTAGGGCAATATTTGTTTTATTTTCTATTCAAATTATGATTGAGGAGAAACAAAAGATAATTTATTCAAAATATTTAATGCATACTTTTCCATTTTATATAAAATCCAGAAGTAAATTAAATTGATTTTATAAATATTTTTGATATTTCTAGATATAAATTAATAAAGGCAAAATCGATCCTTTTATTCAATTGGAGGGAAAAGTTTGTTGGCCATCCTCCAATTCTGAGTGAAAATATAAGACTTTGATAGCTGATCTGAGACATCAGATAAAATTTAATTATATAAAAAAGTTTAATTTCAAAATTTTAATTAGTCTTTTCTATATTCTTAAGAGAACATTTTGTATATAGCAAAAAGTTATCTTTAAAAAGCTGCAAATTGTGCATTATTTATATTTGAATATTTGTTACTATTTTTTAGCCAGATCCCATGACCTGGTGGGAAATTTTTTTTAGATCTAGGCCATTATCAATGGCCAATTTCTACAAATGCTGATATGGAAGAAATCTCAAACTTAAAATATTTATTATTCCCTATTTTATTGTTATGCATTGAATTTAAATATCAGAAATATTGGCACTGCAAATTTTCTACTTCTTTTATTTTTATAATATAAAAATTATTTATGGATGAATGTGACTTATTAAATATTTGTAAATCATTTTCTTGCTGCAAATCAAATGATGTGTGGTGTTGCATTTTCAAAAACATCAATTTAGGTGCATTTTTAAAATAGATAAATCAAGATTTTAGCCAAAAATAATTATCTAAGCCTCAAGATGTCACATATATGATAGAGATGGCCCCAGTTAACATAATTTTTCCTATTATTTTAATTATATTACCTACAAAATAAGTACACTATTTAATATAATAAATTCTATCTTAAATTTTGAGATTATTAATAAGAATATATAATTATATAAGTCTACAAGATTGACCCAAAAATTATTGGCTTGTTATATTATAATAAAATATATTAAATGCTATCTTCTTGGATTAAATATAAAATTACATTCCTATTCTAATTATTTTTATTATATTTAAAGATTTAAACCATATATTAGATCAAATGAGATATAATTGTTAATTTATATTACTTTATTAAATATATTCATCAATTTAAAATTTAATGGTTTGTTTATAGTAAGGTTGTGCCAATTTATTTTGACCAATCAAATATTACTAAAAAATGATGCAAAATACTTACATTAATTTGCACTTACCCATATCTTTAAAAACCCAATATCACAAAAAAATCAGTAAATTTTCTAAAAACCAATAATCTTTCACAAATGATCAAGTATACTTTTTCTCAAAGGTTAATCATTTCATTTAAAATCTGGGGAATTATTATGATTAAATATAATGTTGTTATATGCCTCAAATTTATTTATATAAATAAAGGATTATATTGTAATTTCAAAATACATCTTATACATGTTTATTTTTAATTTAAATTATGTGTTGAGAAATTGAAGGTTTTTTTGTTGAAGAATGGTATATTAAGTTAATTATAATTTTAAAATAACATTTTGTATTTACCTGCTACCATGTCTTGATGCTGTTTCTGGAGTGATTGCATCATTTGGACCTTTTCGGCTATTACCTAACCCTCCCCCTTTAAATGATTATAATAAAATTATTATAAACAATCATTTTTGTTTACCAAATCTTCTTGGAAGCCAACCTTTAATAGTCCTCCCTCTTTCAACATCAACTATTACTCTTCTACCATCAATTTTTCTACCATCTGCCCTTTTATAAGCAGCTACATCCATATAAAATAATTTTTAAGATTAAATCCTATATAAAAAGTAGAGTTAAACAGAGTAAAATTTTTTTACCTTAATCCTTATGAATAAATATCCATTTTCATGATATTGGATTAAAATTTATATATTTTTAAGATAACATGTTAACAAAAATTTCAATAATTTACCTGCCTTACCTTAATAATCAACCCTAATTTTATGAGGATGCGGAGTTTAGCATGATAATAAATAGAGCCATAGAAAATTGTAAACATTCAAACTCATTCTGAGTAATATATAAAATATAGATTATTTATAATATATTAATAATTCTCATTCTTAATAATGTATTAAATGAAATATATATTCTACCATGCATGTCTCTTTCATGATCATATTCAACAAAAGCATACCCCAATGGTTTTCCATTTATTTTATTATGAATTAAATAAATCTACATATAATTTAAAAATTGACTATAATATAATTATTATACCTTTTTTATAGCACCAAACTCTGAAAATTCCTTTTTAAGTTTAGATTCAGATGTGTCGAAATTCTAAATACACAAGGGTTATTTATATTATTAAAAAATAGTTTTTTACAATTCTAGCTACAAAAAGTGTTCTATATGGATCTTGAGTAGATCGAGTGTTATTAAGTGGATTCCCTAAAAATATTTATATAATAGGTTGAACATATGAAAATACATAGTGCAATTCCTTGCTCAATAACATATGCCATTTGTTCAATTTTTTCCCGTCTCTATAAATAAAAATTGATAAAACATATGTGCATATATAAATACTTTGCGTTCTCTTCTTTCCGCTCTTGTCTCTTGTTTAACTGGAGGAGGAAACTCTTTTAGTGGCTGCAAAAAAACCTATAAAATTTTATTATTTGAGTAAATGTACATCAAAGAATTTGACAAAATTTCCGATTCCAGAATAAGGAATTCTTCTCCGTTCATGTGATAATTTTACAAGAGGTGCAAGATAAGGTATGGGTTCTCTCGGGGCAAATAATGCCAATAAATTTGGTGGAAGAAATTGAGTCATACACCAAATTCAAAATGGTTGCTATAATGAATGAAAGATATATTTATAGTACAATAAATGTATGTTATGGACTTAAGAAAACCATGGCGCACTTTAGATGTCTATTTTTGAGCCTATCGGACTTCCTATACCAACCATTATTCATATTTAACATTTATTTGATAGGTCGTGGGAGAGAGAAAATTATTTATTATTGCCCTATTAATAATGGGGGGGGGGTTAACTATTTCTCTCGATTTATAATTAAGGTTCTTGAAAGCAACTTATTATCTAAAACATTAATTTCATATAAGGCAAAATATAATTACATGATAACTCCAGTATCTTTCAATTCAACAAAAATATATTTGTACGTGAAAAATTTGCAGGGACGTAGCTATGAAAAACCACAAGAGACCTCCCCCCCCCCCCTCAAAATAGGCATCTTTGCTGAAAACAATTTATAAAAATGTATCACTAATATTGAAATTTCTGAAACTAGGATGAATATATGAAGAATCGTGAGGGGGGGGCACAGTGTTAGTTGTAATAACGAAGTGGAAAATTGTTCATTAAAATAAAATGTATAATAAGTTTTGTGAAATGTATTCTCTCAAAATCAAAGTATTGTTGAATTTTCAGCTGAGAGACGCCAACTGTTTATTTTATTTACTTAAGGAAAGGGTGCCAATATTTTTCTAAAATGAAACAAAAAGTTTCCATGGAAATTTTTTGCTATTTTATTGTAAATTTGTAAACGACAATTTAATTTTTAGAATTCATCATAAATGAATTAAAAGCTAAATTCAGTTTTATTTTTTACTAATAATTAATACAAAATTTTGTTTACGTTTTTTCATCGATTCTCTAGTGCTCGATGAGCTCTCTTTAATGTAGAGAATGAGGACTCACAAAAAGTCTCTGATACATGATGGTGCTGAGTTAAGTTTATTTAAGTAATTACTATATTTTTAGCCATTTAAACTTTTTAGCTGCTTAACCAAGTTTTTAGCCAAAAACTATAACTATCCTCGGGGTTTTTCTTAAAAAGATGGCTGCTTAAATTTGGAAGAAACTAATATAAATTAGAATGCATTTTAATGGATTTCCCCGGCAGATATCTAAAGATTGAAGCGATTTCGCCGACATTTAGCCTTTACCCAACTATATGCTGAGTAATAATTCTTTAAATGTAAGATGATATTTTTTATACGTGCCATATTTGCAAAATTATGTTCCTTTAACTTCTGCAGCCAAAATCCTTTTGATATTTTCATTTCACGATGTACCGTTTCCATATTTGAGTTTAATAATGATTCTAATGGAGTCATTTTATCTGATATTTATCAGGGTCAAGGGGGAAAAATGTATTAAAACATGATGGAAGATTTTAATCATCATGTGTAAATATATCTAAAAAACAATCTACAAAGTTATCAATAATTTTATAATAATTCTTCTTTAAAGAACTTCAATTCTTTTCACAATCAAAATGCCATTTGATATCGATTAAAAAATCTTGAATGTAGGAGTTTTACACGCACTTGATGTTTTTGAGGGTTGAGATTAAATTTTGATATAAGTTTCACAGCCTTATTTCTAATCAAATCAAAAGAATTATCACTTATTTTATTATTTTTTTAATATATTAATATAGTGGAATCAATACAATTTTTAACATCGACTATATTAGTATTTACTGACTGTAGATACTTATTTAGAATCTATTGTTGATAATACCTCCTAAATTAAAATAGCTAATATAATGTAATTTATATTAACACATTTAGATAAAAGACGAACGACTTAATCATAAATGGAAACTTTTGAGTTAATAGTTCTATTAGAAAAGTAAAATACTTCATCAATAACCTCAAAATTTTATAAATAATACGAGATGTTTCTAAATGGTCAGTCTACCTCTAATCTAAAAGTCACTTAAGAGTATGGTAGTATATTTATAGGATACGTTATTAAAACGACTAAAAAAATTATATAATACATTATATAAATTAATAAATAAGAATTGATAATAATATTATTATGCAACTTGTGGTCATAGCTATGTGAATAAGACACTTTTTTATTAATTTTTTTGAAGCAGAGTTTGTACTCTTATATTTCGGCTAGACATGTTGCGCATCATATGCCTGGCTTATTATATTCGTTGAATTAATATTTAATTTATTAAATTGCTTTAAAATACAATTCGTTATTTTTCAGCAGAAAGAAATTCTAATTAATGATTCCTATTAGATTTTCTTGAATTTCTTCACTAAAAATATAACGAATAAATATGCTCAGGTTTTTACAACTTGTATCTTATCTTTATCTTTATTTGCACGTTGGTCATGGACCTGCCCAAAGGTGAGCGCACGTGAATTATATGAAGGCCCATCTTTTATAAAATTAAGAAATTTTTTTCTCATGGATATCAACAAACCTTGTAACCCAGATATGAGGTTATATGAGGGTAGAACTCGAGCCATATATATGTTTAGTAATGAATAAAGATAATTATTAATTTAATTAATTTAGTTAGAAATTTATAAATATTAAATTATTATGTAAAAAATATAAAAAATTCCACAACTTATTTATTAATTCGTAGATAATATTTTTCTAGAAATTTTATATAATTTTATTTAGATTTAATTGTTAATGGTGAATTAAAATTTAATAACTAAATAATTTTTTTTATATTTGGAGTCAATATTATTTCAAGTGGCCAGATTTGAGGGCCAAAATTTTTTTTTTTTGGGGGGGGGGTCTGCTTCCAAGGCCCCTTCTATGGCTACGGCCCTGATTTGTCCTATATTACGTATTAATATTATTAAGAATTTCCCATTTCAAATATATAAATACAATTAATATTAATTTACTGCATATCCTTTTTCTAAGATAGGCCATTTGTGCGTTCATGTATACTGTTCCCTCTGCTTTAAAAAAATGATTTCGGAATATTTATATTTTTTGTCAAATTTAGTTAAATATATTGATAATATTTTACGGATTTTTTTTATATATTTCAGTGTTATTTCTATTTTTTAATTCGGTTGTTAAGGTTTTTTTATTTCGGCTAATTCGAATATTGCGTTATGTTGAAGATTAATTTATTTCGAATATTGCGTTATTTTAGATATTACGTTATATTTTTTTTAAGTTTGACAACTTTTTATTCGGATTCCCAGCTGAGTGTAAAATCGATTAAATAATTCATTCTTCATGCAATACTCTTTATGAGAAAGTTGGCTTTATTAATTAACAAGTAGGATTTTTCTTGTTCGAAGGATATTGAATATGGAATGGAATTTTGGAAGATTCAATAATGGTTATTAATTATTTAAATATATTAGTAGAAAACCCGTCAAAAATGACGGGGAATGAGATATTTATTCATTTTTTACGATAGATGTCATGCCAGGTACAAGCTCACAATATTAGGAAGCATCCAAGATCTTATAATTTTAAAAAAGTTTATCAAACCCAGCTCAACCCTTGATAATTTGTAAAAGATATTCCCAAGTCAGGTGCAAGCTATTATTAATTTTGAGGTTCTAAGCCCAGTTCTACCCATTATAATTTTGAAAATTTTTTCCCGCCTCGGAGATAGTTAAATTTTTCGGGAAATATCTGATTTACCAATTAGTCTAATATGAAAAAAAAACATGTAAATTTCCATAATAAGGGAAACTGGGAAGGCCTGGGCAACCACTTATTAGAAAATCATGACATATAAAATAAAAATAACCGACTCTTATACTTTTTTGTAATATGATCAATTAAAATTATATCTAAAAAATATGTTGTTTATTATATAGGGTTATTGTTGTTTTTCAGATAAATTTAATGTATGTCATTTCTGAAATTATTTTTCAAAGAATTTGATAAGGGATATATATTTTTTTTATGTTAAGTAAAAAAAAAAATGCTGTCTATTTAAATTACAAAAATGTCATTAAACACTAATGAAACTTATATGCAAATTATTTATATATTTTTTAAGATATTTTTTTTATTGAAATATAAATTTAGTATAATTTTTTTAAAAAATAATGAGAATTATTTATTATGTATTTGATAAAATTAAGAGCAAATCCTTGTTGACATTTTAATTTTTGATGGAAAACGCGACAAAATAAATCTGGGTGGTCGTCTGGAGAGGAAATAATTAATGTATAATTTTATATCATTTAGGGTTGTAGATGAAAGTGATGACGGATTAACAAAGTAGTGTACAAAACACATTACGTCCTGATAAAGATGATATGCCTATGCCTTGGGATACTGGTAAAAGAAGAACGCAAAATGATATTTCTGTCAATGTCAGCATTGGTATCCCCCTCTAAAATAGATCATGAACGACAATGTTAACTCAACCATAAAACGGTCGTAAGTATTGTTATAAAGGCCACGACAGAACTACTGCATATATTTCCATTAATAAAGTTGATGAAATTGGGGGTACTGTACATTCAAGTTTGAACACGCAAGACTATATTTCTGTCAATGTCAGCATTGGTATACCCTTCTAAAATAGAATCATGAACGACAATGTTAACTCAACCATAAAACGGTCGTAAGTATTGTTTTAAAGGCCACGACAGAACTACTATATTTTTCCATTAATAAAGTTGATGAAATTGGCCGTACTGTACATTCAAGTTTGAACATTCCTCTAAATATTCATGAAAGTTTCTCAGAGAATCGGATAAATATTTATATTAACTCCTAGAGAAGTGAATGATAGTACAGAATTAAATGTTTATATTTGTTAAAAAATAGGCGGAGGCATAATTGTGGTAGTGGTGATAGTATAATTTGGAGAACTCGGTGAAAATAAAATAAACATAGATATAAAACATAAGATAAAAAAAAAACCCTCCAGATAAGTTCATTTCAAGCGTAGTTCTTTATTATTTTGTCTACCAGTAACTCTAGAACGGGTAAGGCGTTTGTTTAATCGTCATTTTCTTTGCTTATCTTTAATAATAGATTCATCATGTTTTGTAGCAATGTGAGGGATTAGGGTTAGTCTAGACAAATAAAGAAATCAGGCAAAAATATAAATAAACTATTGTTGAAATTAAACAAACATTAAAATAATGTAAAACCGGTAGATGGGTCAATATTAGATGCATATTTCTAGTAGTTGGAGAGCTATCATCAAAAAAAATTTGGGGAGACTTATCAAGCCTATTATGATATTTTAAAAGTTAAAAAATAACATGATGAATGTAATGTTATTAAGATTAAGGTTAATTAATTGTAAGGTAATTAAAAAATAAGATTTAAAAAGGGAGGAAAAAAGAAGGTATAAATTATTATATTATAAAAATAATAAAAATTAAATTAAAAGGAATTGATAAGGTTTTGAGAGTGGTTAATAGATAATAGAGATAGAAAGAAAAGAATGGGATAATAAAATTTAGTGTTAAATAAATTCATTAAGGGAGGGGAAAAAAATAAAGAGAGAGTTATTTATAAGGATTGAAGATTATAAATGGGTTAGGATAAGAATATTTAAATATTTGAATATACATGGTTATCTTAATTATTGGTTATGAAAGAAAAATATGAGTATAAAAAATTGTAATGTAAGTACTGACAAAAATTGTGAGTATGTTCAAAATAAATATACAAGTTGAGTATCTTGCAGAGATTCATTAATATGTAATTGATAATATGAGATGAAAATTGATAAGGTAATCTAAAAAATATAGAAAGGATTAAATGAAATAAAAAGTTTCATTCATATTTACAAAGTTGAGGGAATATTGTTTTTATCAATTCAAAGACGATTTTTCAAATCTCTCAATCCATGTTAGATTGTACACCATCAATTCTCGAAATTCCATTAGTCTGTTTGTATAAAATAAATAAATAAAATCAACGAATAAAAAAAATAAAATAAATACGTACCGATGACATGACGTAGCGATGACATGACGTAGCGATGGCATGAGGTCACGATGACGTAGTGAGGACATAGGAAAATTATAATATAGATATACATATTATAGATTATACTACTAACACTAACATGATATAAACTTATTGCTCAGTATTTCCAATCAACAGTATCTAGTTATTTAACATAGATATAAAGTAATTTAAAAATAAAATCGATCCTTCCCTACTTTTAAAGTAATAAATATATATGGTGTGGGATGTGTTTTTCTTCCCATTCTCTTTGTAATCAGGTCACAGATGTTTAAGTATTATCCAAGGACTATAGCGCTTTCAAGTATGTGCAGCTTGCCCACAAACGTGTGAAGGGCTTATCATTTTTTTCTCTATATTAAATATTCAGTTTGAGTATTATCTACAATTAGAGGGCGTAGGTTTTTATAATTTTTAACATTCGTAATGTCGAGTTTCCTCTAACTATAATATTTCTACACGATTGAAAAATAATAATATTCATTTATGATTTATTTCGCTTTAAGATTATAATTATGTTAACTCATTTTTTTATTTTGCTTTAGAACAACATTTTTTTTCGAATTTTATCTTAGGGCATAATTTAAGTGGCTATATTACTTTAAATTAATTTTTAATTTTTTTATTATTTATTATTTACACATATTGAGTAACCTAAAATTAACCCTTGGTTTTTTATTATTTCTTTTATATTAGCGGAACTTAATTTGAATTGAGTAATGGAATTTTATATTTTTGTTGTGATACATTTGATATAAATACACACATTTTAAAGATTATACTCTTTTTTTGAGATATTCTTAAATATCGTTTCAATAAACTCAAATAAACTTTCCCAATTTTCTATCTTCAGCCTAATCGTGGCGTGGGAGTGGTAACATGAAGGCTAATGGAGGTGTAAAAGATTCCCTGGGGTCCGGGTCTAGAATAGGAGCACCGTCTCCTCGATGGGGTGTAAAAATCACTTAAAGGGGTTGATGTCAGGAAGGGCATCCGATTGCAAAAATATTGCTTCAAAATTTCCTAATGATTACAAAAAAGCATGGAAGGGGTACAGCCCAAAGTACCCCGTGGGCCTCCTTATCCTCCTATGACAAAAAAAGATGGGAAACCTGGTGGAACCACAATTCGTGAAAATGAAACTTTTGACTGTCATAAAAGACATGATATTAAGGGGAGATCCCAGTTTATGGTGGATATAGTAAGGGTCGCGACCAGGGTTGCCATGTCTCCCCCCATCAGCGGGAGACTCCCGCAATTTTTTAATTTCTCCCACAATTTTTTTTTAATAATTTAACATTTTTAATATATAAATAATATTTTTTAGAGACATTAATTGATTATTTTTATATTTTTAAAATAATTTAAATATTTATTCGAAAACATGTCTAGTTTGTTAATTTCTTTCTATCCTGTTTTATTTTTATCCAATAATAAATCAAAATCATTTCATTCATATAGGTCAGTAGAGGGGAGTATATCAACATCGATTGCAACACAAAAATATTCTCAAATAATAAATAATACAGATGCAACTACATTTGCGGAAATCGTATACATCTATCACGTAGTTCAATATTCACATAGTTATATCATCACAATGTGGGTCGAATCTTTTTCTCATGATATTTAACGACTCCAATATAAGTGCAAACCTTACTTGTGGCAGAACAAAAATGGAAGTCAATTCTAGACGATTTGAAAGATGGGCATCCATATGCAACTATAACAGATGCAACTAATTAGGGAAATATTAAAACATTTCCCTAGATCCTTCGCTATTTCAACAAGAATAAGAACATTTCAATAAACTGTTAAAATTTTTTCATCGGATAGTGAAAAATCCAACAATGTAGCTAGCCACATAATGTAAATATAGCTGATTCAGGGTTATCAATGATTTACATGTCAGTTTTCTGCGCTGATAATGCCTCTGTAAATTTTGGGAAAAACCAAAGTTACCGAATTGGGGCAGCACAATAATGAATTAATACCAATTGGCTTTATATGCCATATACTACATACTTCTTGCAAGAAGGCAATGAATGTACCATCTGTGGATGTCGTAATAATTGTGATGAAATGTTTTAACGAATTTAGTTCATCAAATAAATGAGTTAATGAATTAAAAGAGTTGGTGAAGTGGTCTGACTTCGAATGGTGTGAGTTGTTGCGATATATACCTATCAGGTGGTTGTCATTAATACCCGCCATCCATAGAATTTTAAAATTTTAGAAACTCTTAAAAAAATACTTTTTAAATAGAGATTTTAAAAGCTGTCCTAAAATTTTGAAAAATTTTTTCGAGTATGAAATGGCAAAAGCATATTTGGAATTCGTTTCACATGTAGGAAATCTACTTCATGTAGTTAATAGGTTGCAATCAGAATATTCTTTATTAAATAAGATTCACAAAATCATGCTACAGCTCTGTTCATCTCTACAATTAAAAATTGATAATAAATTTTATGGGGCTATTGCTAATAATATTATATTAAAATGTTCAAATATTACTTTAATTAATACATTTTTAAATGAAGCAGATATTTTTATTAAGACAATTTTAGAATATTTACAATCAAAATTTGATTTTAATAAATCTATTTACAAATGTATAAATATTATGATCTTGGAACAGAAAATCAATTGATGGTTTTTATAATTTAATAAATATATTAAAAATAGCGAAAGACATTGATATATTGTTTGAGGAGATTGTAATTCTCTCTATTTTTTATGATTCGCCAAAATACTTAAAGTTAGATGGTCTAAAAGCAGAGGAGAGATGGGTAGAATTTTTTCGTAATAACGATAAAAAATATGCGAGTATGTCTTCTCCTTACCTCATTCTAATGCCTCACCTGAGCGCATTTTTAGCCTGATATGGACTGCCTGGAAAAAGGAGAGAAATCGGATTGCTTTAACAACATTAGAGGTCGAGCTAATTGTTAAACTATATAATATGTCATGCCAGGAATGTTATAAATATCTAAATAACGATGGTAAACATTTAGTTCTATTATTTAATCACAAATAAAATATAATTTTGTTTTAGCAATGGCGCCATAAAATTTATTGTCAATTTTTAACTGTAAAGATGAACACATCTCAGCATAATTTTGTGAATCTTTGTTAAGATTCTTCTGATTGCAACTGCACATTAACAGAATGTAGTAGATTTACTACATGTGAAATCATTCCTAAATATACCTCTGCCATTCATTATTGAAAAAAATTTTCAAAATATTTGGACAGCTTTTATAATCTTTATTTAAGAAATACTTTTTTAATGGTTTATAAAATTTTAAAATTCTATCGATGGCAGGTATTAGGAACATATCGCAACCAACATTGTGCTGACTCAATTCTCTAAATACACTCTGTTTTTACCAAATTCACTGAGGCATTATCAGATCAGAAAGCTGACATGCAATTTATTGATAATCTCGAATCTGCTATATTTACCATTATATGGTTAGCTATGTCTTTGGATTTTTCACTATTCGAGGAGAAAAAATTTAATAGTTTTATTGAAACGACCTTAATTTTGATGAAATAGCGGAGGATCAAGGGAAATATTTTAATATTTCCCTTATTAGATGCATCTGTTAGAATTGCATATGTATACTCATTTTTCAAATTGTCAAGAATTGACCTCCTGGATTTAGGTCCTAAAACATTGATGATAGCCTTGCTCATTTTTGTTCTACAAGTATAGTTTACATTTATATTAGAAAGTTAAATATTATGGGAAAAAGATTCTATCAACATTGTGATCATAAGTATCTCTGTGAATGTTGTACTACAAGATAAGTTATTACAATTGCCGCAACTGTAGTTTCATCTGTATTATTTCTGATTTTTGTAGTACCTAATTATGTATTTAAACGTGATACGTGATAATTAAGCGCCTACCCCTATAATGTTATACACACACACGGTAGATTTCCAATAGCGGTCGTTTTGCGGGACATTCACATAAAATATTTTTTTAATTGTAAAATTAAAATCGTTTTTTTTATATAAAATTTTATCTTGTTTACATTCTTTTAAAGATCGTTGGTTTTTTTTTATAAATTAATATATTTTAATAAATCAAGATATTATTTTATTTTGAAAAATAGTTACCGACTTTGTATTTATATAAACTAAATAAAAAATAATAGGCGGATAATTAAGTCAATTCAAAATCCCCGGCCCGCAAAATTTTTATTTTAGCTATTTTTATATTTCTACAGCATATTACCAAATTTATCCCGCCATTTGAAAATTTTGACCTAACCCTGCATATGTACCTCAGGTTGGAAGAAGTGATGAAGATGGGGGCGACATCGAGACTGGCAAATGAACAGGGGATTATACTGGCTGGTGATCTGAATGGATCTATGGGAGCTAGTAATGAGGGTTATGAAGGAGTACATGGAGGATTCAGTTACGGCATTATATCAAGAATGGGAGATGATTTTAGATTTTAATGATGCTATGGATATGATTGTCTTAATGTTTAACAAATAATTAGAGAAGCTGGTGACTTATAGATCTGGTAGTACTAAAAGTGCAGTGGATTATTTGTTATTAAGGAGATGTGATAGAAATATAATAAGAAATGTGAAAGTGATATCGAGAGAGAAATGTATTAATCAGCATCGACTAGTTATGGGAAATCTCACTTTTAAAGGCCCCAGGATAACTAAAAAAAGTTTTTGCCAAGGCTGAAGGTTTGAAAATTGAAGGAGGAGATGGGTAGGGTGCCGCTCGAGGTTACTAGATGGGCCTTGATAAAATCAGGTGCGGAAGAATGGTTGTTTATGGCAGTGATGTCAATATATGTGGGATCACAAACTGCGGTACGGACGGTTGATGGAGATAGTGAAAACTTTGAAGTGAAAGTTGGACTTCACAATGATCCCTGCTGAGTCCATTATTATTTATCTTAGTAATGGATGTGATGGCTAGAGAAATACGTGAAGGACTTCCCTGGGAGCTATTATATGCAGATGATCTTGTATTAATGGCAAGCAGTGAGGAAGAATTGAGGGATAAAATTAGTAGATGGCAGATGGCTATGGAAGCAAAGGGTTTGAAAATGAATGCAGCAAAGACAAAGGTGTGATTGGTGAGGAAAATCTAAAGATGGAGCAATCCGGCAAGTGGCCTTGTGTGTATGTAGGAAAGGAGTTGCTAGAAATTCAATCCAATGCACCAGATGCCAGAAATGGGTGCATAATAGATATAGAGGAAAAAATGGAAGTTTGATATTACCAAGAATGACCTTTATTTGTAGAACGAGCATAAAAGGGGTACATAATAATGATAAGGTCAATATGTCATTGGATAAGGTAGAAAATGGTGGTCTGGATATTGGCAATGGGTTAACCCTGGGAAAGGTGGATAAGTTTTGTTATTTGGGTTATACTAAACGTAGATAGTGGTGTAGATTCTGTCATTGTTGCAAGGGTCAGACAAGCATGGAAGAAGTTCAGAGAGATGTCGTCTATTCTAACAAAAGTCTCTGAAGTTAAAGGGTAAAGTTTTTCTAGCTGTGTGAGGAGTTGTTAAGTTTATGGTGGCAAAACATAGGTAAAGAAAACGACCCACGAAGCCAAATTAGAAAATATAGAGATGAGAATGATTAGATGAATGTGTGGGGTATCTCTGAGAGAGAGAAAAATTCGCAAGGAAATACGAGCAAGATTGGGTATAGAAATGATTGGAGTGGTAATGCGATGAAATAGACTAAGATGGTTTGGGTAAAGAGATACATTTTGATGGAAGTAGGAGGATCAAGACCTAGAGGAAGGCCCAAGATGACGTGGACAAATGTGATAGCGGTGGATATGAGAAGAATGAATCTTACAAATATTGATGCTGAGGACCGTCAAAAATGGAAAAGAAAAATTAGAGGAACTACCTAGGTAAATCTGGTAATCGCCATAAAAAGGAGAAGAAGTATTAAATTAAATGTTGATAATAATTTAATTATCACAATAAAGATGCTATGAATATTACTGATATGGCTAGGTTATAATAGAAAAAAATCTTTCCAATTTTATCATCGAAGCAGGAGTAGAAATATTTTTGAATTCCAAGCAGCGACTACATGAGCGGGAGGGGTAGGAACAGTTTGCATCCTATCTTTTTTAAGGGGGGTAGGGGGTAGGATAAATTTTTGGGGGGTTATCTATTAAATTTTGAATTCAAATAGGACAAAATTTATTGCTGTAAAAATTAATACTATTATTATAGAATTATTATAGTACAATTCATCCACCAAATCTATATATTGCAAACAATCACATTGTTTTCCAAATAAAACTTTCTTCTAGGTTTAGATATTTCAGCAAGCTCATAATGCCATAATAATTAATTCATTGTAAATAATGGAGGTTTTAATTGAATTATTATCTAAAAAATAAATTCTTTATATTCACAAAATATCGATAGTTGGTAGTAGAGATAGATTAATTTAAGTTATCCTTTATAAATTCTCTGAAAAGTGTATTAATATAAAAAGGTGAAAATAATAGAGAGACACCGCCGCCGAAGGTGATGAATTTTTTTAGGGGGGTAGGCAAAGGTTTTTGAAGAGGGTTTGCATCCAACAAAAATCCTGTCATGTAGACGCTGATTCCAAGCAAATAATTTAAAAATTAGGTCTAATATGCTTCTACTAAGCAGATATGTGATCAGGGTTGCCAGGTTAAAATTTTCAAATTGCGGGAGAAATTTGGTATTATGCGAAAGAAATATGAAAATTGCGGTAGAAATATAAAAATTGCTAAAAAAAATTGGGCCTATCCGCATATTATTTTTTATAATTAGTTTATATAAATACAAAGTCGGTAACTATTTTTCAAAATAAAATAACATCTTGATTTATTAAAATATATTGTGAGATATTAAATTTCTAAAAGATTATCATCAATTTTAAATGATGTATATATGTAAACGACTACACAGTTGACCATTATTGTTTATCTTAAATATGCAATCCTATGCTCTCAGCCGTTGTAGTAATAATCTTAAATTACATAGTAACACAAATAATAGATGCTGGTTAATTTGCAGTAATAGCAATGACACTCATGATGTAAACTAGTATCAAAATTTATTATGTTGGATAAATTGATAAAATAAATAATTATAAATCTTTGGAATAAATAATTGTGCAAATATATTGAAGCCTTGAGTTATTTACACGGCAAGGATGCCATCAGAAATGAAACATTTTGGGACTATAAAATAAGGACCAGATTGATATGATGAAACAATTAAGATTTTATATATTATCGCACCACCTTTAGTTGGTATATTATATCTTAAAATAATAGTAGTTTGTAAAAATATCAAAATATACTTGTATTAAAAATTTAACTCAAAACTGTTTTTTAAAAAAGTAAAAAACAGCTTTCCTAACGTAAAAAAGAAAAGATATCAAATTTATTACATCTATTGTAGGATGAATAATAAAATATTTAATTTTTAAAATTATTTATAACTAAATAGATGGCGTTAAATACTTGAAAACAAATTGTTACTATATTTCTATATGTCATTGCTATATTTATTATCAAAAGCTTTTATTAGTAAAATTCATTATAATTTTGGCTGTAATATATTATAACTGTCAAATACGTCTATAAAAGTGGCATTTTATCTAATATTTTATAAATAACTGTATTTAATAGAGGATTATAAACTATATGTCTACTTACTTACTTTTTATTATACTTATTTAGACTTAAAAATATTTTTAGGAATAGTTATGATCATAAAATTTAAAAATAAATATACAGTTAATTAGTCATCTTGAACTCTGCTAATTACAAATTAAATTTTTTAATTTCCAATTAATAAATGATTATATTTATCTAATTAGGGTTATAAAATAATTTAAATAATAATAGTCAATTAAGCTCCAACTGTTAATGCTAAATTAATATTTTGTGTGTGATATTGATATTCTATTTTTAACACAAAATTTGATTGCTAGCTGACATAGTGAAAATATCATTTATATGCATTAATTTAATCTAATATTTAAAATAGAATTCATTTAATAAATATTTAGATAGTTTTATTAATTTTTAAATAATAAAATTAAATCTATATTTTACTTAATAGAATTATAAAAGAAATCTTTAAGGGGGCAATCAAAAAAATTTATTTTTAGTGCAAGGGGTTAAGATTCCATTTAAAAAAAATTTTTTGCTTCAGGGGGCTATTCAAATTTTCCAGAAGGCTCGAGCCCCTGCGTCCCCCCCTAGCGACGCCACTGCCTCCAACTCGTTGTTCATACCAAAATTGGCTCCTCCCCAATTTTCTTCTTCAGACATTCAAACGCGGCATCTTGCTCATCTCCCTACTCAAATCTTACCTCCGTTTTCAATAACTTGTACAACGACGCTGCCACTTCGGCGAAATTCGCTATAAACCGATAATAGTTTACCATCCCTACAAAAGATTGTACCTTTACCTTACCACGCGGTTTTATCATATTTTCAATTCCAATCATATTTTTATCCAGCGGCCACACTTCTACTCCATTTTTCCGATGACCTAAATACAAGCGCATACGCAGCGGAGGAGTGGTACAGGGGGACAAATCTCTCCAAAGCCAAAAAATGCAAATGCCGGATATATTTTTCATAAATATTATTGTTTATATTAATTTATATTTGTTAATATTTATTCCTATCTCATATTAAATATATATTTAATTACATTTATTATCACATTCATCTACTAAGTTATTTTATCAATTAATTTCGATTTCAAGTTTTCCGGCGTTTACTATTTTCAAATTTTTAGTGGCATAATATATATACCATTTCAAAATACTCTAGTCAAATGATAATTATTTCTGAAACTTCTTGTTCAACAGGGAGAAAAAAATTACAGCCTTGTCGAGATAGACTCTCCGCCATCAAGCTAACAGTTTTTATGGAGTTAGAGATTATTTGCTATTACTGAAATATCACAATGGCCTGAAAGAAATATTTCCTCAGAAGCAAGAAAATTATTGGATTAAATGCTTATTCCAAATTTTTTTCACATTAGAATGTATTATTTAATTATACAACTATT
This sequence comes from Gordionus sp. m RMFG-2023, assembly GCF_954871325.1. Taxonomy (NCBI): domain Eukaryota; kingdom Metazoa; phylum Nematomorpha; class Gordioida; order Chordodea; family Parachordodidae; genus Gordionus; species Gordionus sp. m RMFG-2023. The sequence goes on from NC_088775.1 coordinate 79,323,526, forward strand.
TTATGTATTACTTTTCAAAAACATGACATTGACTTGATTAAGAAGATGAGAATGGCGGAGAACATTTTATTAGAACTCAAGGATATTAAGGCTAATGTTGATGAAGAATTTCATATTTTATATGTTATTGTTGAGTCAAAAGCAGAGCTATCGACTTGCAGCAAGGCAAGCTCATCGTTAAAACATTAATATTTAGGATCAGTAGAAGGGTATATCTATATTTATAATCCAAATAAATGAATGGTTTTTAATTCATCATGCAACACTTACCAATCTGAAAATATTACTTCCACAAAAGCCTTCCCAACCTTTTTCAGATGGTGATAGAAAAAAAAATATTTGTTAGATTTTTATCATGAAGATGTTAAAGTATCTTATGTTGCCTTATTAGTTGAATAACTATGTTTATAAGATTAACTATGGATGATATAGTTCCAAAAAATGCTATGGATGCTCTACATTATTTCAAACACATTTTAGATTATATTTCCTATGTATTAAAAGGGTTTATATATCTTAGCAACTCTTCCCATTAGTAAACTAATGAGAGAACATTCTCTTTTTAAAGAAGAATAACAGATATAGGTAGAGGTACCATTTTTAGGGCACGGCCCGATTTTTTTAAAAAAATTTTTTAGGCTCGGCCCGGCTGTTTTTAAAATAAAATTTTCATGCCCGGCCAAGGTTGCCAGGTCAAAATTTTCAAATTGCGGGAGAAATTTGGTATTATGCGGGAGAAATATGAAAATTGCGGTAGAATAAAATTGCTAAAAAAATTTGTTTGCGGGCCTATCCGCATATTATTTTTTATAATTAGTTTATATCAATACAAAGTCTGTAACTATTTTTCAAAATAAAAAAACATCTTGATTTATTAAAATATATTAATTTATAAAAAAAAACCAACGATCTTTTTTAAATATAAAAGAATGTCACAAAATAAAATTTTATAAAAAAACGATTTTAAATTTACAATTAAAAATATATTTTATGCGAATGTCCCGCAAAACGACCGCAATTGGAAATCTACCGTGTGTGTTCATAGCATTATAGGGATAGGCGCTTAATTATCACTTATCACGTTTAAATACATAAGAAGGTATTCCAAAAATAAGAAATAATACAGATGCCACTACAGTTGAGGCAATTGTAATCACTTATCTTGTAGTACAACATTCACAGAGACACTTATCATCACAATGTTGGTAGAATCTTTTTCCCATAATATTTAACGACTCTAATATAAATGAAAACTATACTCGTAGAACAAAAATGAGCAAAGCTATCATCAATGTTTTAGGACTTAAATTCAGGAGGTCAATTCTTGACGATTTGAAAGATGGGCATACATATGCAATTCTGACAGATGCATCTAATAAGGGAAAAATTAAAATATTTCCCTTGATCCTCCGCTAATCAATAAAATTAAGGTCTTTTCAATAAAACTATTAAATTTTTTCCACTCAAATAGTGAAAAATTTAAAGACGTAGCTAACCATATAATGATAAATATAGCAGATTCGAGATTATCAATAAATTGTATGTCAGCCTTTCTGATTTGTCAGTGAATTTGGTAAAAACATAGTGTATTTACAGAATTGAGGCAGCACAATGTTGGTTGCTATATGTTCCTAATACACGCCATCGTATAATTTTAAAATTTTATAAACCTTTAAAAAAATATTTCTTAAATAAAGATTATAAACGCTGTCCTAACATTTTGAAAATTTTCAATAATGAATGGCAGAGATATATTTAGGAATTATTTCACATGTAGGAAATATACTACATGCTGTTAATATGTAGTTGCAATCAGAAGAATCTTAATAAAGATTCACAAAATTATGCTGCAGATGTGTTCATCTTTACAGTTAATAATTGACAATAAATTTTATGGCGCCATTCCTAAAACTTAATTATATTTTATTTGAGATTTAAATAATAGAACTAAATGCTTACCGTCGTTATTGAGATATTTATAAAATTCCTGGCATGACATATTATATATTTGTTTAATCATTAGCTCGGCCTCTAATGTTGTTAAAGCAATCTGATTTCTCTTTTTTCCAGGCAGTCCTCATCAGGTTAAAAATGAGCTCGGATGAGACATTAGAATGAGGTAAGGAGAAGACATAATCGCATACTTTTTCCAAGCATGGGGATTTATCGTTATTACGAAAAAATTCCACCCATTTCTCCTCTGCTTTTAGACCATCTAACTTCAAGTATTTTGGCGAATCCTTAAAAATAGAGAGAATTACAATTTCCTCAAACAAGACATCAGTGTCTTTCGGTATTTTTGATATATTTATTAAATTATAAAAACCATCAATTGATGGTTTCTCCAAGGTCATAATATTTATACATTTGCAAATAGAGTTATTAAAATCAAATTTTGATTGTAAATATTCTAAAATTGTCTTATTAAAAATATCTGCTTCATTTAAAAATGTATTAATTAAAGTAATATTTGAACATTTTAATATAATATTATTAGCAATAGCCCCATAAAATATATTATCAATTTTTAATTGTAGAGATGAACAGAGCTGTAGCATGATTTTGTGAATCTTATTTAATAAAGAATATTCTGATTGCAACCTATTAACTACATGAAGTAGATTTCCTACACGTGAAACGAATTTCAAATATGCTTTTGCCATTTCATACTCGAAAAATTTTTTCAAAATTTTAGGACAGCTTTTAAAATCTCTATTTAAGAAGTATTTTTTAAGAGTTTCTAAAATTTTAAAATTCTATGGATGGCGGGTATTAATGACAACCACCTGATAGGTATATATCGCAACAACTCACACCATTCGAAGTCAGACCACTTCACCAACTCTTTTAATTCATTAACTCTTTTATTTGATGAACTAAATTCGTTAAAACATTTAATCACAATTATTACGACATCCACAGATGGTACATTCATTGCCTTCTTGCAAGAATTATGTAGTATATGGCATATAAAGCCAATTGGTATTAATTCATTATTGTGCTGCCCCAATTCGGTAACTTTGGTTTTTCCCAAAATTTACAGAGGCATTATCAGCGCAGAAAACTGACATGTAAATCATTGATAACCCTGAATCAGCTATATTTACATTATGTGGCTAGCTACATTGTTGGATTTTTCACTATCCGAGCTAAAAATTTTAACAGTTTTATTGAAATGTTCTTATTCTTGTAGAAATAGAGAAGGATCGAGGGAAATGTTTTAATATTTCCCTTATTAGATGCATCTGTTAGAATTGCATATAGATGACCATCTTTCAAATCGTCTAGAATTGACCTCTAGGATTCAGGTACTAAAACACTTGTGATAGCCTTGCTCATTTTTGTTCTGCCACAAGTAAGGTTTGCACTTATATTGGAGTCGTTAAATATCATGAGAAAAAGATTCGACCCACTGTGATGATATAGCTCTGTGAATGTTGAACTACATGATAGATGTATACGATTTCAGCAAATGTAGTTGCATCTGTATTATTTATTATTTTTGAGAATATTTTTGTATTGCAATCGATGTTGATATACTCCCCTGTACTGACTTATATATATGAAAAATTTATTATTAGATAAAAATAAAACAGGATAGAAAGAAATTTACAAACTGGACATGTTTTTCGAATAAATATTTAAAATTTATTTTAAAAATATAAAAATAATCAATTAATGTCGCTCAAAATTATTTTTTATATATTAAAAACGTTAAAATACTAAAAAAAAAAATTTCGGGAGAAATTAAAAAATTCCGGTAGATTTTTGCGGGAGATTTCCAATTGCGGTAGAGAGATGTTTGCGTGTAAACTAAAAAATGACGGAAATCTCCCGCAGATGGGGGGGGCATGGAAACCCTGTATGTGATCAAAAATTTCATTCAATGACTATTTAGAAAATTGAACATAGCCTCTTGGAATCTAACTAGACATTCGATTACTGGAGAAAAATTGAGAGCATCAAAAAAAACAAAAAAATTCTCACAATAATTCGTATTTAATTTGATATTCTCAATATTACCCCTGTCAAAACCGGCTTGATAAAAAAGATAAATTAAAAACTAAGCTCAAATACTTTCCAAAATCAGATGCCAATTATATGAAACATATATTTAATGAACTATAATAATAATGAATTCTTATATTTTATATAAAGTTTACGGAAATATTTTATACCAAATAAAATGCATTTCTGGAGTCTAATTAATTTATTCTTGCGTAAAACATAAATCAAGTTATCAAAACCTAAAATAATTTTTATCTTTAAATAAAAAACTCTATTTTATAATGCTACTTTTGGATATGAAACATTTTTACTTAAATTATTGAAGATAGAAGTTAGAATAAATTTTCTTAATATTTTAGGGTAAGAATGATATGATATCTTTCTACCCATTATCTATCAGATAAAAAAAATTCTACATTTTTATTTGTTGAGAATTGATCATATAAATTCTAAAAAAAAATCTCCTGAAGAACATTATGATTGATCAGAATCTTTTTTTTAAATATCAATCGACATTTACAAGATTACTGAAAAGTTCCACCAATTTGGAAGACCTAGCAAAGGCAGGTGAGGACTCGTTCACACATTCAAAGTTTAAAAAAAATGCAATTCTATCATTTACTCACAAATTACATTTGCTGTCTTACCCTATTTCAGCTTTATCCAAAATATGGAGTAAATCAGAAGATTTAAAAAATTTTATGGCAAGGTGAAAAATTCGTGCTATTTAGTTGGGGTCTATCAAAAATTGAAGCAGAAAAAAATATTAATGTATACTCTCTACATAATTTTATTAAAATACCAGAATATTACATTTTTTACTATTTTTATAAAAATCTAAAATATACAATTCATTATTTTAAAAAATATGATTTTTCAAATGTACAGTAACTCAGTCGTATACTAGGATTAAATTAAATTTCCCAATAAACCAGGACATTTTATTTGTCCCTTGGTTATAGCGTCACACATTTTCAATAAATCGTAATTAATTAGATCAGAGACATAAGAATCAGCTTTATAATCTGGATGATCTCTAACGAAATCTCTAGTCCAATGGGCCATGGTAAACAATTTGCCTTGATTAATTAAAATAATAATATTTATAATCTTAAGATGTTATTAATATATAAGTAACACAAATTATCTTTCTTATTCATTACCATACCCATTAAATAAGGAAAATGTTTGTTTTAAAATGATTTCCTACCTCTTTCCTTATGACATATGTCTGAGAATTTAGAGTATAAATAACGAAGAAATCAAAATATCTAATAATCGCTTTAATCTGTTTTCCATCTTATTCCCATGTCAAAACATTATTTAAAAAAAGTTTATTTATACCCCCCCCCCCTATCATAGACCTATCCTGAAGACACTTTTTTATTAACTCATGAAGCTTTTATCGAAATATTTTGTTTTAGAAAATGTTTTTATCTAAATTTTGCCCAATCTTCATGACTTAGATTGATAATTAACAAAACAAACAAATTTAGTTTTTTCTTAACTTTATACAAGTCTTTTAAAATATAATAGCGTTCAAATCTATATTTTTTTTATCCTATGAATGTAAAATATAAGGCCAAATAAAACATGGAGGTGAGGAACGAGCTATAAATTGTATAGTTAAATAATATTTAAAAAACTGCCTATTTATACTGTTTGAGATTTTTTTTGCAAAGGTTTTTATCTGAAATAATTATGGATAGGTTGTTAGATTGTCATATTATTCTTAAAAGACAGGGGCTCAAAACAATGAGTTTCCTTTCCAGTTCTGGGGAAAATGTTATAATGTTAGAAAAGGGAGAAGAGGACAATGTCGGTGATAAGAAATGTGATTATTTGATGGAAGAGATTAAGATAAAATATGTTACAGTTGTTATATATATTTTTTTTTATGAAATTAACAGGAATAAATGGAAGAATTTACCTGAGGCCCTTTTTTCGATCAATTCCAAATATCGATTTATGCAACACAAAGTCTTATAGTCAGTATCCATATTGTTTAAATATATATGAATTAAAGGTATCAAACCTGGATAATCTCCCTAAAAAAAATAGAAAATTATGAATTAAGATTTAGAAAACAATGTATATAATGTTATATTTTTTAAAAATATAAATTGTTTTTTTGTAAACGCAATAATCAGGTTTATTATTAATAAAATTGAATATGATTATCAAACAACCTAATAAATTCATAATAGAACTTAATCGAAAGTGCGGATATTTAAACAAAAAAAATATTTAGCTTATTCAGTTTATATCAAGTATTCTTGCTAAAAAAAAATTTAAAAAAATAAACTATTTGCAACAACCTTTCCATTAAAAATTTGATTAAGATTCATAAATCTCCAGTCTTCAAGGAAACTATTAAAATCACCCCTTTTCGTTGATATGTCGACATTATTTAAAATAATAATTTCATTCCCATGGTGTTGGTGAGTATTTATTATATTTTTATAACGAAAATAAAAGTTCCCATCCCGAACCGCGTTCAGCTTTTGAGCTTCATTCATATTTTTTTCCATCTTAAACATTTTTTGTTTTAAATAAATAATGATTTTCTATAAGGATTTTTTTTTCGTAACTTAGGTTTAATATGAGCCAAATAAATTATTAAAATCTTTTATAAATAAAAAAAATACTTTAGAAATAGGGACAAGAAAATTAAGCTTGAACGAAATGATAACCCTCGTTAACAAAACAATAAATATTGCATACGCAGCATTTTCAAAATCTGTCAATTGAACCTAAAAAGTAAAAACATAAATGACAAAAAAATATTAGATTATTACTTTAAAAAGAAATTGTTTTCAAAACCTCTTTCCCTTAACCATCATAACCTTTATTTTTCTTCTAAATTTCCATAAATAAGCATTTTAGTTTTGTTGAGAGTTTAATTTTGAAACTCAGAGGGGTATATTGAAAAACTAATTTTAAGTACAGTATTAATAGTAACTTAATAAAGAATCTAGATAAACCAAAATTTTGTATCGTTAATCTAAATACACCTTTATAAAAGTGTTTCCCGGCGGGAATTTTTTTAAAAAATATATAAACTAGTCTGTTAACTTTAAAATATTTTCCAATATTTGTCAGTCCCGACCCGATGGCTTCGGCCGCGCCGACCTTAAGTCACTTTTAGGGTTGTTTAAAAAAAAATCACGCTCAATAGGAATTCAGATAAATCATGTCATTATAGCTATATTATTGTTTTAATCCTCCGCTATCATTTAAGGCCTATGATTATATGAAACTTCGAATAGCAATAGGCATAAATTGAATACGGTAAAATATTGAATTTACTTCGATTGGACGAAATTCGACTCTCCAACCCATATCAGAATTCGGTGGTGAAGGTGGTTTGAGTCTTACAGTTTGCCAAACAGAAGAATTAAGTGTCTATTGTTAAAATTTATAATTAAAAATATATACAATATGTTAAAATAAAATTTTATTTTTTCCCTCCGTAGCTGTTCCAGGAACTTATAATTTTCCTCAAGTTCCATTCCAGGAACGTATCCAAAAAGTTCCGCTCTTTAATATTTTTGATTACCCTGATATTTTAAAACTATTTTAAAATAAAACAATCAAAATTTTAATAACTTGGAAATATTTTTTGACCAAAATAGCCACTACTTTTCTTGAATATTCAAAAAAGAAATTCACCTTCCATGGCAAAAATCTGGCCCACACTCTTGGTCTACCCATTTTTTTAAAAATATTCATCAAATGTTTAAAATTTTAACCTTGCATAGTAGGCTTATTTTAAATCAAATCGAATAGTAATAAATATTAATGTTATATTATTTGTTTTGTACAAACACGAATAAACAATTATTCGAATCGAATAAAACGAAAATAATTATGTTTTTTAAATTTAATAAAGTGTCATTTCTACTGATAACCTGTCAATCTGACAGATTTTGCGATGGTCGAGTGTTTGAATCGCCAATTTAGAACTTTGCGGTCATTAAATCAAATGTCTTACCCTGCTTTCATTAGCACGAATTCTCGCGAAGTATAGAAAATTATTTTTATGTACTTTCCCGTAAATTCGCGTTAACTATGAATGCAGGGTTATAAAGAAGAAATAACAATAAAAACACTTTGCCTTAAAACTTGGCCAGCTGGCAAATATGCATTCAAATTTCGTTAATAACTTGAATCGCATGTCCTATATAATTAGCTAGGAAGATTTATTTGAGAAGGGAAGGGGCAAAAGTTTATTTGATTTTTAGGGGAAGGGGTTATCGCCCTCCCGCCGGTTCCTACTGGGTTAAAAATTTGCACTTTCGATTCATATTCGTGTCTGAATAGGCCTAATGCAAAGTCTTTCGATATTATTTAAATGATAAAGTCGTATGCGCTTATGATATTATTTCCAGGATTAAAAATATATTGTAAAAAAAAATGTTGTAATGGTAAATTTTATTTTTTAAGTTTTATAAATAAAATTCATTTAAATATTAATTTTAAAAACTTCAAAATGGTTGTAATCGTCATCAGATTGAAATATATCCTCTTTGTTGATAAGTAAAGGATCTCTATCATATAGATGAGCAATATGTAATGCTAATAAATCATTAACACCTTTTTTTTTATTTAAAAAAAAAATTGTCTATTGAATCGAAAAAATTTTTTAACTTTCAAAATAATAAAAAATATTAGAAATAAATAGATTTCCAATTTTTTAAGAGAAATGATTTTTTAGACAAAAAGATGAAAGTTTCAACCAAAGTCAAAGTGGCGGTTATATTAAAAAATATGTAAAATAATTTATTTCCATAATATATTTTTAAATATATTTATTATTTAAAACTTAATATTTTAATGAATCATTAAACAGCAAATTCTATGTAGAATCCAAATATGTAAGGATATCCCTATTTATTTATTAATAAAGCATGCTCATTCTTTTACATATAATATTCGTTAAACCTATTGCAGGTTTGTATAAAAATAAAATTATAATATTTTAATAAAAAAAAATTGACATTTATTTTTATTTTGTAATAAGATATATAAAAATATATAAATATTTTGTCACATTTCGGACATTGCCAATGATTTCATAATAATGCCCAGACTGACCATTCTTAAATGTGAATCAATACAAATCAACTGCTGATTCGCCATTTTGGTTTCCGATATAATAAATTAATATTCAAGTTTCATGAATATTGGAAACCAAAATAGCCTGTTACGTTGATTTGCTTTCAACAATGCTCCTAAATTTATTAAAGCATGAATCGTCTGTCTAGGTAAGCACTATATGTCTATTGGAATTTCTCAAAAAAAAGCAAAGTCGTTACATTTCGCGTTACTTTGTCGAAATTTGATTAATGATATTAAAAAAATTCCTCTTTGTCTAGCTTCTGCTAAATAAAATATGTAAATTAAATCATATTTATGGGTGCTACTTTCAATTAGAGGTCTAAAAATGGCAAAATTTTTTAGACCCGGTCAGATAGGATTTTGTTTTTAGTCCACGTTCGGCGAAAAATAACTAATAATTATGATAATTTAGGTTTCGATTTTCTTATTAAAGTAATAAACACAAATTGTAGAAAAGGAAATCGCATGAATGAATGATCATAGTAGCAGGTAATAAAATAATTATTAAAATAACAGCCGCTCACATTCCGAACCATCTTGAACCCATAAATTTATCTCAAGTATATGGCTTAAGACCTGATGGTATGACAACCATACCGGCCCTCAGAAAATCACTAATATGAGACTACACATGCTTCCCCTCAAACTTTAATATTCACTAATAAAGGCAGAAACTAAAAAGATTAACAAATACAAAAATTTTAACAACTTCATTCACCCCAATAAAGAAAGAAAGTGTCTTCTACAAATGGACATTTTTCGCCATTAACATATAAGTTTTTAAAAAATCTAGGCAATAAAATACGGCTTTTACAAACGAAGCCAGAGAATTTTTATAAATGCGTCAAAAAAATTTAAATATAAATTTTTAAATATAGTTATGGTTCCTTTTTTGGAACTCAATTATAAAATTGTAATTACATAGTTCTTTGATTTATATAGTATTTTTTATACTGTTTTATAGTATATTTATTTAATTTTATATTGATATAAACCAAATAAATTTTATTTAAAAAAAATAAATATATATATTTCAAAATTAAGATTTAGAATATTTTTTTTTCTCTTCTCAATTAGGCGGGACGGGCACCACAAATAAAAAAAAAGTTCAAACGTACCTGACCCAGCCCGGCTCATGGGCTGGGTATAGCAGATCTCTACATTCAATAGCTACTTTTAGAGCATTTATTATAGGTTAAATTTTATATTCTATTGATTATAGAAAAAATTATCAGAAATGAGAGTTAAAGTATCTAAAATTATATATAAATAACTGTCTAACAATATATGATGCTATGATACTTTTTAAATTTTTTTATCATAGTATTTATTTTTATATTTAAGATTTAAAGTTTCATAGCTTAATATTCTTTAATTTTTGGAATATTCGGAAGGTTTACATATTTCGCTTTATACTTGTCGACTGGGCACATAATGATAAAATACGTAAATCTTTTATACATTTTATTATCTTTTTTATTTTGGACGTACCTTTTTTAGACTTTGATTCTCATAATAGATTATCTAATACAAATAATATACATTAATTTATTAGTATACCCTCGTCAGTCAATCTTTTATATATTTTAGTATCATTCAATACAGAAATGTCATTATAGTAGCTGCCCATTGAAGAGATATAACAGTCTATTGAATCATACCTAGACTTTCTCAATGTGGATGACTTTTTCCCGAATCGCTAAAAAAATTATTATTTTTATTAAATGGCTGTAAAATGATTAAAGAATCACCGGTAATGATTAGTCCAAATTATACATCTAAACCCTAACAATATCTTATACTAATCTTAGCTGGCGCCATTAAAATGATACTTATGATCCTCAGCCTTGAAAATTATTGTTAATAATAAATTTCTGAAGTTTAAAAATAATTATTAAAATAGAAAGATTTTAAACATTTCCCAATTCGGCATTTGTTCTATCATCGCAACATTTTGAAATTATTTCCCATCTCGTATCTTTGTCAATTAAATGTCCTTTAAATATTGGCGAAGCTGCGCTCAAAGCTAACTAAAGAAAAAAATATATTAGAGCAATATATACTTAATTTTTTTTAAAAATTTTATTTAATAAAAACCATACCATCATTGGAGACAGAACTGCTAATTGATCATAAATATATTGCGCTTCTTCCATATCGTAGGCTTGAAGAGTCACCTATAATTTGTGATGTAAAAAATATCAAAGAGGTATAAAATGATAGCTGTTTAGTGTTGTTAAATGACCCGATTCGGCTAACCCAATAATTTAGCCAAAATAATATTAGGCAAACCTGGAGATTTTATATATGGCAGAAAGATTTGGAAATCTATTATACAAATCTCGAGTCGTGCGTAATATTTTGGCTAAATTCTTAATTTAAAATGGGGGAAATTGAGCCGATTAATAGACATCAGCTGTCGTAATATGCTATAAATACTTATATAATACTTGTAAACAACAACACCCGATACCAAAACAGGTCGAGTCCATGTGTAAATGATTTGGAATGGTTAATGGACACGAATTTATATTGTCGGTTTTATCGAAGGTTTCGATAATAGGATCTTCGATAAAAGGATCGGCTGTCTTTACATCTTTAAAAACTATGTTTATTTTTAAAAAAAATGGAGTCGTAAGTATTAAGTCAATTAAGGAGAAGAAAAACATATAAATTATAAATCAAGGGGCGTTATTTATTTTTTACTTGGTATATATATGGGATTATGACCTGATCGTTGTTTGATATTTTTTGCAATAGCTCTAATTATTTTTAATTTTTTTTTGAAAAAATGATTAATAAAATAAATCAAACATGAAACTTGTACTTAAAAAACGGTTCTAGTTTCGGTTTCTTAAATTTTGAAAAGTAAGTTCCGGTTTCTTAAATTTTAAGCGGTTCCTAGGGTTTCGATTTTTCTGTTAACAATCAACAAAAAAAATTAAACAATAATTAAACCCGTTTGTTAGAACCGGGAGCTAAAATTGGTTTTTAAATAAATATTTTTTTTAAAAATGGTTTCTACTTCCGGTGGTTTTGGTTACAATAATTGGTTACCGGTTCAAAACCTTTGAATATAATTCAAAATTTTATAAAATATCACAAAAATCTAGGGTAGGATTCGTTTATAACGATATCGGGTATGTAAATTGATTGTTGTATTGTTCTCGTGCCAATATTTGTTTTATTTGAAACGTCATAGAAATCTTGACAACCTAAACTGTATATTAAAAATATTATTTTAGTAAAAATGTTAAATTATAGATAAATTTTTTTTAAAAAATCAAACCGAGGAAAAGATGTAATTGTAAGCACAGTCTCATTTGCGTTTAGAGCTTTCCTAATAGTATTTCGTCTAAGAATAATATTTAAATTTAAAAAATTGTTAACTTTTTTTATGTATGAATTTTAATCATTGTAAGTTTTTTTTCCCTACAGTGCCACATTAATATTTTTGTTTGAGAGGAAAGGGGGGGGGGAGGGTTACTAACTGACCTTATATATATGAAACTTGTGGAAAAAATCATTTTTTATGATTATAGTTTTAAAATTTGATAATTTTTGTTAATTCGTCAGAACAAAAACTATAGTTTTATTTTGTTTCGTTTGCCACTTTTAAATTTTCATCAATGTTTGATCCCTGCAATCACTTCGGGTTTAGCTGCTCAAGAAATAACATACATTTTTTTGTTCACCAATCCAGTCGAACTTTTTTTTGAGGAGCTTGATTTGTGCCCAACTATTATTTTCAGATCTTCAAAATCTTTTCACGATTTATTTTTTTAGGAAGCGGAGAAAAATAGGTCTAATCTTTTGCCTCAAGAAGCCCAACCCATCTATTTAGATTGGCAGTTCCGTGAAGGGCTCTCATTTATTTATCGATTTTATCAACTGTATATTTGCTTAGGTGAACCTAGTGGTCTCGAACAACTCGTTTTAGGTGCTTTTTTTAAAGAAACGGTTAAATCAAGATTTTTACCAAAATAGTATTACCTAAGCTTCAATATTTGATCAAAAGAGGATCAAACCTTTCTGCCATCTATATGAGTTTTTTTTAGCTAAAATCTTGATTTCGCCGTTTTAAAAAAGCGCTTAAATTGAGGTTTTTGCTACCCTGACATTTTATATTTGAATATATATATTTTTAAAAATTTACCTAAACGTCATATTTGATTGAACAGTTCTATAATATGCCATATCACCCTTGTAAGGAGAGCTAGGTGTACTCTCAATCATGTAAGATCCAAATTCGGGATGGAGAATTAATTTAGAACTTCAAAATTTTTTACATATTTTATGTATATCAAAAATAAAATCAAAACTTATTTTTTGATTTTAGATTTTTGGAAAGAATATATTCACATTTTAAGCAAATTCTTGCATTACGCTGTTCATCTTGGAAGGAGACAAGCATGTATTCTATCTTAAAAATGCATAATGAGAAAAAATTTTTTTTAGATAATGTTTGTAAATATTTGAGTTCATTATATTATTTTATAAGGTTTATATAGGGTTTTAACTAAATATAAAATTTTTTAGCCAATTTTTATAAATTAAACCTTTTATAGCCCACGCTTTTTTACTTTATTTTGAAAGACCTGATATTACCGGAATCGTATTGTATAAAAGATTATGGTCCAACAGCTGATTTATTAAATTTCTATTCGTGAATTTATAATCACGAGACCTGTCAGATTTGATAAGTTATTAATAAAATTGATTAAATTTTATTAAAGAACCATTTCAATTTATCATTCATAACCCTATAACCAAAATCTATCAAACCTTTAATTAAACCTGACTAGAGATGTATTGATTGAAAATTTGACAAAAGGGGGGCGTTACGATTAAAAATATGATATATATAAAATCGATTTTTTAATTGAATATGAATTAAAAATATTTCCATAAATTTTTCCTATCTTCTTTTTCCTTGTGCTGTATTTTTCTTAATATTTCATTCACCTGCGGTGATTTCTTTCCATATTTTAATAGATGGATAATAATGCATTCCGATGGTGCACTAATATTTATGCAAATTATTCCCTCTTAAAATCGTTCGTTTATCTGGCATGATCAGAATCAAAAGATGAATGCCCTTTTCACACTCGACTGTAAGATAAAATATCCACGTTATAAAATTTTTCAAATTTTTTATTAGGAATATCTTCATCGATATATTGCTGAAGCCCATAATATTCATTTAATTCTAAACTTTGGCAGATTCTTTTTATTGGCTTTTCGCCAAATCAGGCATCTAGGGCCAATTACTTTTTGAATGAAGCATATATCGTAAAGAATTTCTAAAATAATAATGCTTTCTAGAGAAATTATAAATTGGCTTATATTTAATCTTACTAATTTTGGATTTTTTTTAAATTGTATATTTTAAATAAAAGTGTAATTTCTGAATCGAGCGGCATCTGTAAATATTTACCTTCATAGTGTCTACATGAGAGAGGGGAGTAGGAGCGAGTTCACTTATTTTCTTGAAGGGGTTAGGAATCCAATGGAGGTGTGGCTGTGGTTAGGGTAAAGTAAATACACGATTTGTAGGTTAAAGATAAAAATAAGATAAAAAAATTAAATTTATTGATAAATATTTATTTTTCATTCATTTATATACAACATTTTAGTACGTCACGCTTTTAACTAATATTTAGAATATGGTAGTAACATCTGGTTGATCCTCACAAACTAATGATTATTTGTTATTGCTGGCTAAATAACCATTAGCTATGTGTTTGACTAAACTGCAAATGCCAAGGTAAACTGCAAATACTTAGGTAAAATTTTTTGTTTTATATACTCTATTAATTGAAGTGAGAATAACATATAAAAATTAAATTCTAGATATTATCAATAATAATGGAATACACATTAATAGTTGTATTTTCTTTTATCTCATAATTGTCATCGCGAGGCTTATTTTATAAATAATTATATATATCTATATATAAAATATCAATCCATTGTTTAAGATTTTGTGATTGGTAGAAAAGAAAGAAAATTTTATTATTAAAAAATTCAACGCGAATTTTTTGTTGAATTTTTTTTCATTTTTTACAAAACATATTATTAATATTTTTTTTGGAAATGACTTTTAAAAATTTATATCTTTGAATGTCAATTTTAAAGTATCCATAATTGAAATTGGAAAGCAATTGAATTAATTATATTTCAGAGGAAGTTCCAGGTTTTGGTTAGTCAGTATCAGTTCTTTTTAATATTTATTCATAAAAAACTGTTTTCGTAAAAAAATGGAAAAAAAATTCATAATCAAAAGAATAATTTTTTTAATAATAAATATTAAATCCTTTAAAATAATTTTAATTACATTTAAAATTACAAAAATATTAAATCCGCAAGTTGGCATATTATTATTTTATGAAGAAATAAATGATAACTTGTGGAAATACGCCATCTTGCGGAATTAATATTATTGAAATTTAATATGTAATTATTATTGTTAATATAATTATATTGATGGATTTAAACTATTTATTATGAGATAAAAGGTAAAAATTTACGGAAGGCAACTGAAGGAAGAAGATAAATCTTTTTTAAAAAGTTTATCAATAAAAAGTTATTTTTTTAATTTATTTTCAAAATGTTGTGTTTTTAATTAAAATTTGTAATGAAATATAATATTAAAAAATAGGTTTATTTATTACTTAAATTTGATTATAAAATTCAAGGTTTCTAATTCCAAGCTGTTCCTTTTTAAAAATTTGAGCTGTATATGCAATTTTTTTGTAAATGTAATAATAAGGGAAGTATTCATTATTCGCATTTACACAATTTAAAAAAAATTAATTTATCGCAACATATTAAAAATAATATGAATTATTTGAATATTTATTTAGATTTATACATACATATTTTTAAAAGTAACTAGTTTTGGCAGTTACATTGGTAAAAATATAACTAGTTACAGTTACTAGTTACAATTTTTAAAATATAACTAGTTACAGTTATTTTTTATTAACTTTACCTTAACAACACTAGTTTATATTTATCTTATCTTTTGTTTGTATGATATTCGCTTATAAGTGATGGGGTTTTCTTATATTACCATTTTATTATTCTTTGTTTGTACCATATTCGTTTATAAGTGATGTGTTTTTTTTATACTACAATATATTTTTCTTTGTTTGTACGATATTAACTTATACCGAGCTTGTTTTGATTTCATCCTCAAAACTGGTTTTAGCCTGTTTTCGAGATGGACGAAGACATGAAATTGATATTCATTTATTATTGTTTGATTGTAAAAGGGACTATATAAAGACCTCGAAAAATGAATTATGATCATTAAAGAATTTATTAATTTCTTGTTACTACTTTGGAACGATTAATTTTTCGATATTACTTTTAATGGACTAATTCAGATTGTGCTGTTTAGTGGCGACTATACTTAACAAAATAAAATTTTATGATACTAATTGTCTGTGCGTGAATATGTGGTGGTTTACTTCATTCTGTGCGACCCTTGCCTGGACTTTGGTAAAACCACAACATGCCCGCTAAGTCCGGTCTCTCAGTCCCATTCACCGACAATCCCAGCCCCATGAACTCCGTCGTTCTCTCCCACTCCCCGATGGTTGGACTTGATTGTCGAAATACAACACAAAACATTCTATATCTCTTTTTATTACAATTCGTCGAACATATATACAGTTATTTTAATTTTCAATTTACATACGTACAATTAACTTAATATATATGATTGAGGCTAAGATGTTAGTAATCGCTTAAAAATTCGGTTTAGCCTTTTACGAGTTGACTCAAAACCTAAAATTGGAGCTATTCCACTACTTGTTGGTGGTGAACCTCACATTCTGTGCTTTAAATATAGAAGCAGCGTTCACTAATAAAAATTTCTATAAAAATATGGAAAAATAAAACTTCTTGCTTCTCCATCTATGTGGCTATAAAAAAAATATGAAAAATATTTGACTGTATAAAAATTTAATTTTTATAACATAAATAAATAGAAAAGGTATTCAAATTTAACAATTTTGAAAAAAATTTTTTTTGACATGGGGGCTTAGCCCTTCCTAAAATTTGGAAAGGAGACTTAAAAATAAAAAATAAATCATAGCCCCCCTCGCAATATATCACTGAACCTTAGCCATATCTCTCTAACCTATAATATTTACTTCAGATACTTGTTTAATTTTAGATATATTTCACCCGGGGGGGGCTTATTAAGTTGTTTTCCACACATAAATTTTATTGGAGGTCTTTAGGTCCACTTACTGTAATGTATGCCTGTGGCTATATTCGTTTTTTATAAAATACTTTGCAAAAATGCTTTTTTCTAAATATTTAATAGTGCCTATTTTAAATTTATTAACCTTTACTAATTTTTCTTTCAAATTCTTCTTTATAATAAAAGAATTCAGTTTTGTGGCCCCGGCTACGCCTATGTGTGTAAAGTATCTAAACTATGAATGTATTTGGGTCATATTTGCTTTGAAATTTGAATTACTCCGACCCGAAATGAAAATTATTTGCCCGCCCGGCCTGAATTAATTAAAACATATACATTAATTTTTTTTCAATATAGCAGCAGCTAGTACATTTTTACACTGAAATCAAGTTTTTTGATCATTTTTATAAACAAATAAAAAGTATTACCTTGTTTCTTAATTTTAAAATATATCAATTTAAAATCAAAAAATTATTAGGCCCAATCTCCAACCCGAACCAGATTCTTTTTAAAATCGGCTCTGCCAGTCCTGGGCCTACTTTTGCAGATCTCTAATGCGGAGCATGAATTCAGTAATAATGATAATACTTGTGAGTGATAAAAAAATGTAGAGTCTCTAAAACCAAAAATTTGTTAATTTGATTACATCCATTATTAAAACAAAACAATTATTTTAATTAAATTGCTTTTATAAAAAATAATTAATTTAGCGAAATATAAAAAAGGTCATATTCAAATTTAAATCTTATTTCTTATCGTAAATAGTATATGGCTAAAGTTGATTGCCAATTTATCAAAAACTAGAATATTATTATAAAATATAAATTACACAATTAGTCAGTTTGTATTGTACACCTAGAAATCGTAAATTTGTGAGGCGATATATAAAATTAGTTTTGAAGTTAGACGAAATAGTTTTAAAAGCGATAAATATGTTTCATATGACCTACAATTAAGATTTAAAATTTGAAAATAATTTAAATTATATTTAAATTTCTTTTTAAAAAAATGCAAAACCATGAATTATCCAATTAAAAGCTGTCATTTTGGTTCATATGATGGCTTAAAATTATTTTGGATAACAACAAAAATGGCTTTAATGATAGCTTGAACAGGGGAATGCCATTTTTCAAGTTTAAATAAAATGATCATATTAGCTTATATTATTTATTTTTTAATTTAAGGACACATCATTATGAATGACCTTGTCGTAGATAATGAATGACTAATTGAACTTTTTTTTAAAACTGATTTGCTTCTTTTTTTTAAAAAAAATAGGAACATAGCTCTACAGGTGTTAACGACTACTGGATAAGCCATTAAGCTCGTCATTATCTATTTTATATTTGAATAATTAAAAAGGCTTCAGCTTTATTTGCTTAGGAAGGGTCAGCGTGACTGAGCTTAGGATTTTTAGAGGTCTTTTACTTTAATTATTATCAGCATGCTTAATGTATATTATATATTCGAGGAAAGCATTTCTTCGAGCAGCACTTGAATATTTTTAAAAAAAACCTTTTTAAAAACGCCTATTGATAAGAGCAAACGACTATATAATTTTTGATATCCGTGCACAGCTATGCCCTTCCCTGAAAAAATTACGTGAATTTTTATATATGATCTTAGATTTTATTTTGAAAAATTAGGATCATGGGGTGAATTTTGTAAAAAATGGTAGAAAAATTATCTAATTTTTTTAAAATAATAGACAATTTCCAGGAAGAATATTTTGTATGAAATGTGGTAGAGAAAATAAACAGCATCAATCTTCTAATTTCAATGTAACATTTCCAAGTTACTGAAAGATGTCATGTATATAAAATCAATTATAGTGACCATATTGCCTTCACTATCTATCACGATAGGTATAATAGAAAAAAGTTCTAGTACCTTTTGAAAAGAGTCAAAAACTAATTTTGGACAACAATTGCTGATATAAAATTACTTTCATAACTCATCCTAAGTATTCATCACAATTATGATTAGAAAAATTTTAATGTTTTCACAAAGGTCAAGGAAATTGCATATAGCCTATAATTATATTTTATTTTTAGGATGACGATTCGTAGTATTGAGGTTTTATTTATAGTTTGCTTTAGATATTTGTTTTAAATTTTATTGGCATTACTAAACCACGCAAAATGATAAACACGGAAAATTCAGTACTAAGTTAAAAGTACGCAAAAATATCACTAAACCCAAGCAATATATCAGAAAAATAAGCAAGACACGGAGGAAAAAAGTATGCAAATATCTAAACTAAGGAAAAAATTATTAATAAACAACGAGAGCATGTTTTAAAATAGGCTAACTCAATATTTTAGCCATAAAAATATTGCCTAAATTTCGAAATTTCGCTAATACATGTCCAAATCTTTGTGTCATCTAACTAAGATCGTAAGGCTTGCGTAATACATTTCTGAATAGAATATTGAGTTAACCGTTTAAAAATTGGCTCAAATCGACCTGTTTAACTACACTAAGAAAATCAGTAAAATTTGTTTAATCACGAAAAATAATACAAAAGCAAGCAAATAAAATTATACAAAAAGCACGAAGATTAAATTTCATTTCAAAAAATTAGATCAGACAATGGAATAAAAATTGAATTTTTATATTAAAAAAAAAATTACTAATAAAAATGTAAATAAAACACAATATTAAACCTCGTCACCCCATAAAAAGGACGGTGTTTTCCTATTTTTGCATTTGTGATATAAATTAATGAATTGAGACACTCCTATATCTTTTACAATTTGTACGTAGTTTTTACTTTCTTCCCATGACAATATTGTTTTTTCTGTTAATATGCCCATTTAAAAATTGCCTAATTAAATTTGAATTAAAAAAACTTTAAAGTTAAAATTGCAATATGCTATATAATGATCATTTTCATTAAATTTTTTTAAAATGAGTGCTAAACCCTGACCGGCTGGAAAATAGCAATAATAAAAAATGCAACTTGGAAAGCGAAAAATTTAAATATGTTACTTTTATTGAAATATCTAATGACATTATAATTGAGAATCGGAACTTGCATCTCACTAATATGGCTTTGAGTCCGGATTAGAGCAATTTTTTCTTCTTAAAAACTTGTCATTAGCTATAAAACTAAACAGATAATAGGGCAATTTTTTTTTGGCTAAACTATATATTGCATGCGATGTCAAAAAATGTAGTATAAAAATAATTAGACAATATATTTTTCAACTTATTTTTACTTATATCTAAGACCAACGCTTAAAGCAATTTCCTTTGCATTTTATTAGCTTCAGCCTATTTTTGTTGCAATTGTCCTAATATTATTTTAGAGAATAATATATCCGATATTAATTTGGTTAGTTAATTTCTCGATACAATATAAGCAATAAATATATATTTTTTTGAAATATTATAAATTTAATAGTGCAAATGTATTACGTGAAAAGTAAAATTCATTACAATATCTGGTTGTTTTTAGATAGATGGAAGAGTTTGATATTGCATTCGCAAAATTCCTCATAAGTAAAATCAAGCCATGATTTGGGATATGCGTAGATTTATAATTTTAAAATGGGTACATATATCATTATGCTTTTACTAAGAAAATGGATAAAAAATAGCATTTGTCTTTTTAATAATATTCTATTTAACTAATAAAAAACATGTTATTAAATACATTTTTAAATACAAATATATATACACTATTTGCATAATGTTTATGTATATTCAATCCTATAATCACTTATTTATTTGCCTAACATCTTATGCTTGGCGTTAATAGTTTGTACTCTATAATTTGCATTACATTTGATATTCCTCATTATGGCGTTCGTTCCAAAAATAGTAATGAAAAAATATAATTTCATAGAAAGGCAAAGCCTCAAGTGTCCCTGGCTCCTTTCTGTAATAAAAAAAAATATCGAAGCCCGGTTATACCATAGCTAGTAAGAGGTGTAAAATGTGAAAGTATTGCGGGGTGCAGTGTCTACATAAATAAATGAGGGGGTGGGGTATTTGAGATATATCTTTCAAGGGGTTCGAGGCTTGGAGTTAAATGTATTGGGGAGAGGAGAAAAATTGACATGTTACCTCCAATTTATTTCTTTCATGAAGATTCTGGTTACCTAGAATGTTGAAAATATGACGGAATTAATAAATCGAGTGGAATAATTTGGCCAATGAACAAAAGAGATGTAAATGTCTCTTGTGAAAAATGAGATTGGAAGGTATCATATTTTCTGACAAAGCTATAGATGGTAAAACTTGTGCCAGGGTACTTCGGCAGACAAATTAATGAACAAAATTTTGACCCCCCCCCTCCCCCCAGAATATGTAAAAAAGATCTCTTGTAATTTCTAATTTTTTGGCGCATAATCAAACGCCTCGTCCGGACACGTCTACTAGTAAAGCGTCTTTGGCACCTTGTCATAAGTATAGTATGTATCCTTGGAAAGCTTGAGCTTAATATATAGCGTCCTAATGATAAACCGGTGACGGAAATTTTTATAATTTATAAGCATTATTGAAAATATATTTTGCGAAATTGATGTCATTTGTTCGTATATTTTTTGTAATTTATGTTCTCGCACTTTTCCATAGAGTATGCAATGAAGCTACAAATAATATTTCTTCAATAAAGATTACCATAATTATATATATTATTAAACTGAGCGTAATTGGGCAATACGATAATTGCTTTAGTCAATGTGTTTAATCTTACAAAATTCTCTTAAATTTAGTGTTTTTTTTGTAACGAGAAGTGTTACATTTTTCAAAAGTAAATTTAACCTAAAGAGGCTATCATTTTGCAGAATAACGTGATATGTATTTATTGAAGTAACGTCTACGGGTGGTAGAACATATAACATACATTAAACGGAAATCTTATTCAACAACTTTCATATAACAAGGATTTTATTTTTTATTATGAATAAAAAATTATGGAAGATATTTATATTACAATACGATAAAGACGAAAAATTATGGCGGGTTAACGTATAGGCGTCCCCTCAAAGATATGGCGTTGGGACACGCCCTGTTCTAAATATTATCTGTCATTTTTTTGTCTATATTTCCCTTATTAATATTATAATATATGATCTTGATAAATATGAAAATTTGATTAAAATATCTGATCTTGATAAAAATGAAAATTTGATTATAATTATTGTACATTTTTTTTTAAAATTAAATCGCCGAGGAAAAAAGGATAATTAATTATATTAGCTTTAAAGGAAATTACAACTATAAGTTTATGAATAAATCAGATAGAGATTCAAAACTTGGAATAAAATCTGAGTATATTATAGAAGGAAATGGTGCAAACAAAGCATTTTTAGTGAGTGTAAAAAAATAAGGTATATTTCTAGCAACATTTCTTTGCTCCGATATGTTCAGGAACTTTATTTACGGATTTAGAAGTTAAATCGGCTATTAAAAACGGGCATGAGACATCACCTTTGGTCATTTTATCGCACATTCTTAGCAAATCGTAATTGATTAATTCGGATACCTTAGAATCCTTTTTATAATCGGGATGATTGGTTACAAATTCTCTGATCCAATGCGCCATAGTAAATAATTTACCTTTTTTAAAAAAAAATAAGGAATAAAATTAAATATTAATATGGTAATTAATATCAAATCATATAAAATATAGCCACTATAAAAAGTAGAAAAAGAAGCATGCCAAATATAATAAAGTTCTCGATATGAGGGTTACTAACCAAAAAAAATCTTTAAGATAACACCATTTGAAGATTAACAATTTTGTTAAAACCAATCAAAGCAGCTTGCCAAGATATAGAATCACCCTCATAGTCAGCATGCCTGAATTTAATTTGGACATGCTTAGAGTATTTTCAATTTGAACAAAACTTTTTATTATGAGAACGCCGCTCCATAGCAAGGTATTAGAATTCTTTTGATATTTGTACATTTTATAAAGTATATTGTTAATTCGTCGATTAATACATTTTTATTTTATATTTCGTTAAAAATTTTGTTATCTTTGTCCAACAATGATTTTTATAATTAGCTATAAATATAAAAATTAATATAAAAACTTTTAGTTTTTTTTAACATAAAAATACTAATATTCTTATTTCGATTTGGTCAACACACCATATTGTGATAAACTGAATAGAAATTTATTTTTAATTTTTTTTCTCCTTTTATAATTCTAATAAATTTCATACCAAAAAGATTTTTGGGGATCATGTCCGGAGAAAAAATATGTACCGGGCCGATAAATTAGGGCCAATTGGGTCCGCACCAACCTCTATTTCATATATCATATTTTTATCTTTATAATTTTTAATTCGTTTTCTTTTGTCCGATGATTGAGGAATATAATTTTTTTTAAATCTAATACTTAATAACTTTAATTGGCAAATAATTTTACATTTAAAAGGATAATTCATTTTTAAATGTCTCTAATTTTGTTACATTTAAAAAAAAAATTCCCTTAAATTTTAGTGGATAGTTTTTTTTATGTATAATTTTTTGTTGGATTTTGAAGGTAAATTTTAAGATCTAAAAGTAAAACTAAAGAAAATATTCTGAAATGCCCGGTATAATACCTCCAGTACGGAATTGTCCCCTAGGCCAAACCTAACTCATCAAATAGAAATTCTGAAAAATGGAATATATTTGCTATCTCTATTACTATGGGCCCGGCCCCAATGGTTAACAATAAACAAAAAATTTAACTTTTTTTAAAATCTGAATTTTATTTCTGCTCAATGAGATATCTAATAAAATTATGCCATATGTTTTTTTAGATATTATCTCAGAGCATTTTTATCCAAATTCAAAAATCGATTAAATAATGATTCAATAATAATAACAATTATTTAAATTAATTACCCACTAATCATTTTTTTCAAAAATGTAAAAATTAGCTTTGGTATGTATTTTAATCGTTGATTTTTATTAAAAACAAAAAATCGTATTTCTTTGATTCAAATAGCATTTTTTTTAAAAAGGTTGTATTCAATGATCATATCTTTTTCAACCGTGTAGATTTACGTACAAAATTTTTATACCATCTTATTTATTGGATATCTTTATAAAAAAGGAAGGCCAAAACTTCAATGAGGCCATAAAGTTTGAGCCAATATAAAGAAGTATAAATTAGATAAAAGAGATTGAATGAATAACATAGAGTGGAGAGAGATGTTGAAGGAGCTTACCACCAAAAAAGGTGAAAGCTAAAGAGAAAAAAATCTTTATTCATATATAAGATGAATCCCTAAATATTTTTATTTAAATAGATCTAAAATGGTAAATTTTAAATATTTTACAAATATAAGAAAATCAAATTCACAATTTAAAAAGATAGGTCTCATTATAAGTTATAAAAATGATTTTAATTGCAGGGATACAAGCCTAGTTAAGGATAATGCAAAAAAAAATGTTAAAGATGATAAGCATATATTCTCTGAAATATTTAAACTCATAGATGTGTTCCTAATATTATATCTACTTAATTATTTAATGCTAAAAAACGTATAGGAACAAATATGAAGTAGTTTAAAAATGCTCTATTAAAAAAAAGGATCCCAGTGAGGATGGATAGAACATACTAATAGACAGTATCCGGACATATTTAAATCAATGGTCTAGATATTTTAAGATATTAATTAGATTTCAATCACAAAAATCATTGGATGTATTGGAAAATAAAAATTTCAGATTGTATAGAACAAAGACCACCTGGTATTAATAATTAAATACCAAGCCAACTCAGAAAAGTTTGGTAAATGTTTTTCTCTTCTATATTAAATAATGCCTCGATTCTTGAATTGTAAAAGATTCTATAATAAAATTTTTATTGGTTGATAATACATAATTTTAATCTTCAATTAACTCTTTGGTATAGCTATAGGAGTTCCTTTAGATGTAGAAAAAATATTTATCTCAATTGACCTAATCCAATCTAAATTTAAAAACAGGATTTTGGACAATTAAAGGTGGAAAATTTAATAATTTTATATTATAATTAAATTTTTAAGCTTAAGAAAGACTACGAAATAATTTCCACTTGTTAAAATAATTTTGAATAATAATCAAAAGGCATCAAGCGATTAGTAAGTGATGAATTTGATAATTAATATGTTTATCAGAGTCCTGCAGATACCACTTGTACGGCACGGCCTGGATTTTTTTAAAAAAAAATTTTTCGACCCGGCCCGAATTTTTTTTTCAAAAATTTTTTCCGGCCAGGCCCGGGTTTTTTATTTTCAGGCCCGGCCCGGATTTTTTAAAATATATTTTATTATTTTTGATTTTTACAGCTAAAAATGGCGATTTCAAATATTTGGTTTTAAACCGGGCCTGCAAGTCTCTGATGTTTATAAAATAAAAAAATATGATTAAAATCGTAATTTAAATCATTTTTATTTATAAAAATAATATATATTAAAAATTTTACTTATAAATCTATATTAAAAACATACAAAATATTTAGAAAAAACAAATCCATTAAAAAATTTTTGAAAAAACTTACAAAAAAAATAAAAAGGAGAATGCTAAATGAATGAGTCGAGCCAAGAATTTCTAAACATTTAATAATTGAGCCGAATTATTGTGATAGCAATGTTTTGTGCAAGTTTATATATTTTTTCCCTTATGAATTTTGAAACCGTTTTGAAAAGATTTATAGTGGCTTGCCCAAAGGAGCTGGATGATATAGCTATGATGGGGACAATGTGATTATCACCAATCAGGTAGGAACATTTTTGACATTTTAATGACTCAGCCCTAAGAAGAGGGTCATATTATTAGAAGGGGCAAGGGTTAGGCAAGAAAAATCCCAGACGTAGTATATTGTTGCCGCAGTTTTTTATCTATGCAGAATGTGGGTTCAAGAATGCACGGGAGATTCCTTATTGAGAAATGTAGCAATAAGTGTGTTCATTTTTGAGCCGATTAATTTTAGATATGAATTTACAATGAATCGCATGGCGCCCAAAACAGTCTGCGATCTGATTACACTTGGCAAGCGTATTGGTTTAAAAATGATATGCCCAAGTGCAAACTGTTTGCATAAGTCGTCATCTATTAATTGATTATTTAAGATACTGGGGTAAGATTTAAGCCATTCATGGCCGGAGTTGTTGAAATTAGAAGGGATTTATATGATCATCGCTCAAGGTGAGGCAAGTGAAGGAACGAGATACCATAGATTCTAGTCTTTTTGCTTTAATGAATATGGTTGAGGTGTATTTGGCAAGGCATTGATATTCCAGCAATTTAAGATTTCTCCAGCAAGATATCATTATCAATTGAAATGATTTGGGAAATAATGAATTACGGATTTTGTAGAAGATATAAAAGCAACAAGGGCAATCGTTATCGCGGATCTCAGTCCTAAGTCGCGATTTGCAGAGAAGTCTCCTAAAGCCAGGAGTTAAAATCGAATTTAATATTTAGTAACTTTTACATCATTTTTAAAATGTTTTGTTCGTATAATTTTAAAAGGGTTTTAAACGAGAAAAACACGAAATGAATTTGCGAAATTAAAAGGGCATTTTTGAGGATAAAATAAGCTTGATGGATGGGTAATCTATTTGATGAAAATTATTTTACTGAAGTATTTAATGCCTACTATAAGAATTAACTGGCTTAATACAAAATCAAAACTTAAATTATATTTTTTACTGGAAATTTAAATTAAATACAACTGATATAAACGTAAAGAACAGAATAGTGTTCTAATATTCATATTTAATGTTATACATCTTTTTGACCTTATAGGTGTGTGGGTAGGAAATACCAACCCCCCCCCCCCCCTTCATGGTAAATATAATGAGGTAAAATGATGTGTTTTCATAATGATATCTAGATGAATAGTGAATTATGAAATTAACCTCCTTTTAAGGAAAAATTTGCCTTCACGTTTGTTTTTTCAATTTTAAATTGTAGAACCTCTTCCATAATTTTCATCTATTTCTATAAAAATCTATCATGTTTCTTTACAAGATGTCATAAATCTATACTATTTATGCTATTCTACTAAATTATAAAGTATCAAAGCTATCAACCGATTTATTAATTCTCATATTTTAAGATTTCCCTATTTAATCGCTTAGAATTAGAACAGAAATGCTCAAAAAACAAACGTCGAGAATATATACTCAACGTTCAGAAAATATTGAATATAAGTTTTTAGAAATATTCATGTTATTTTAGCGGAGGGGTTATTTTTGATAATTTAAAAAAAAATAATTTGGGGAATATGTTTCCGGTTTTTCCGGGGATATTTCCGCTATATTTAATTTAAAATCTAAAAAATGGGGAATTTATTCCGGAGAAATTTTTCCCGGGGAATAATTTTCTGAAATTTCCGGGTAATTATTTTCCAGGATATGTTTTTTAGGGTAATTATTTTCCGGTTTTTTTCCGCTTACCGAATACAAGCTTTATGATGTTTATATTTCTAGAAAGATATCATTATGATTTATATAAATTATTTAATATTAAAACTATCAAAAAAATGTGCAAAATAAGAATAATCAGGCTTTCTTGATGTACTTGAGTGTATAGTTTAAATCTAGTAGGTGGATTGATAAAAATGCTTCTAATACTGCTAGATATTTGTGTGCATTAATCCCCTAAACTCCATTTATTATTTCAATCCTTTGAATCGAATGAATTATATATTTTTTATACTATTAATATCAGTGGATACGAAAATCTAAATATTGCTGAAATAATGAATGACGCCAAAAGGCTTCTTAGATTATTTGATTAAGCTTAGGCAAATACCATATAAATTTTTCAGGTCAATTTTAATAATTTTTTAAGTTTGAATGATAAACTAAACATTAAAATTAATAAACTTAAGTATAATCAATGACATGTTCGCTTTAGAATCAATATTTGACCTTTATTAAAAACAATTATCAATTTAAATTTAAGTCGTTGGTGTCATCAATTCCCTATTAACAGTTGACTGCACCAATAATTTTTGAATATGTATAAAAAAATTAATCTTTTTTTAGAGCTTAATATGATTATATAAGCAGTATCCCTCTTTTAGAGCCTACCAACAATTTTATTGATGCATTAGAATGATTTTAACTTACATTAAAATTATTTTAATCTAAAAACTAATAATAAAATGTTTAATAATACTAATCGCCTTTCCTATAACAACTTGTATAAATAAAATTTTTCCTAATTTGACAACCCAAAAAGGCGAATTAAAGGAAACCATGGGCCATGGGTAAGCTCTTAAATATATATAGAGAGATATATCAATCACATTCCAAATGAAGTTATATAATAAATCATAAAGGATCACTTAGAATTAAATAATAAAATATATAAACGTAAAATGGGCTCATTTTACTGAATTTAAAATAAATTTTATCAAAAACAAAATTTAATAGTTTAATAATCAATATTTATAAGTTTATATCAATAGAAAATTTGATAGAAATTTAAAAAAAACATTTATAAATCTCATCTCAGATTTATTGCAATAAATAATTCTTAATTGCAATTTATATTAGTGATCTGCATCGGGCCTAATTTTTCAAGCCCGGCCTGGCCCGAAATTTTTTTTAAAAAAGTTTTGCCGGCCCGGTCCGAATCCGAAATTTTTTTTAAAAAGTTTTTCCGTCCCGGTCCGAACCCGAAATTTTTTTTAAAAAAATTTACCACTCTGGCCCGAATTTTTTTAAATATAGAAGATAATTTTTATAATTACTCAAAATAAAAGACATATGTTATATGTTGTTTAGTTTCAATAAATAAAATCAAATATTTTTATTTTACATAAAAAATTTAATATTAACTTGATAAATTTAGATATATTTTAAAAAAAATTCAAGGTCCGACCCGACCCGGCCCGATTTTTTTTTAAAATATTAGGCCCGGCCAGGCCCGAACCCAATTATTTTAAATAGAATTAGGCCCGAGCCCAGCCCGGGCCTAACTTTGCAGATCTCTAATTTATATCAGTTTAAAATAAATCTTTGATTTTTGCTTAAAATTAAAGATTTCAACTTGAAAGATTTTGTATAGTATGCATAAAAATTAAAAAATATCTACTTATAAATAATATATTCCAAAAAATATTTATTATTTCTAGGTAATATTTTTCAAAATTTTAATCAAACTCTAATTTATATGATCTGTAATAATAATAATTAATGTAAATCATTTAGGTTATATTTAATTTGTATTACAAATAAAGTATCTTATTTGTTTAAATAATTGAGTTATTTATTTATAATCAACAAATCACATTTCTCAATTTTAAATTATAAAAAAAATAACTAAAATAATTTAAATAATATTTATTTCTGAAGCCTTTAAAGAAAAAAATTAGGGGAATATATAAAAATACCTATACATTTGTTTAGTAAAAGAATTAAACCAATTTTCCTAAAACCAAGGTAATTTACCTCTTTTTTTGATAATTATAAGAAGTCATTATATTTAACTTATAAAATAATTAAAAAGTATAATAATTTTATCATTTAATAAAAATTATTAAATGTCGAAATTTTGTGCTATTTTAATAGATTGATCTGACATAAAATAGAAAGAAATATTATTTTTAAGATAAACCCAGCCAAAGGCAAGTCAAAAGAGCTTTCGTTCGTGGGAAATCTGGAGGAAGGGGGAAGGGCGAAGCCTCCAGCCTTTAATAGGTTGGACCCCCCTAAGGAAAATTCCCTGCTACGCCACTAAATACCTTGCTCAATCTATAATAAGAGTAAGGGTTTTGTCATTTTTAATAATTTTTCTAATATTAAACAATCATTTGTAAACATAGCACTAACGTTCCTTCGAGCGTATCAGTTAAATGCTTATTCAGTGTCGCTAAAAAATGTTTTATTGATAGAAGTGGTGAATGTCCTATTGATAAAAACTTATTTTTTCGTTGAAATCAAATATTTTTATATAATATTTATTACTATTTTTAATATAGACGTGTTTTTTTATTTTAAAATATATATTATCCAAAAATGTATAGAAAAGTGTCGAAGATTTTATAATATCGTATCAATATGGTTTAAGAAAAAATGTATTTGTAACGATATCAGCGGACCAGTTCCCGGTTTGTATCGGTTCTGTAAAATGTTATATCATTTATTACCTGATGCCCTTCTCTCAATTAACTCCAAATATTGAAGAATAGTACAACGAGTATTAACGTCCAATTCCATGTTGTCTAGGAAATTTCTGACTAATTGAACCAAACCGGGGAAATCGTGCTAAAAAAAGAGAAAGCATTTTTTATAGTTTATAAAACATCATTCAATTTTTCTAAGCATTTACTACACCATAAGACGAATGTTATTGGTTTTAAACACATTGACTATCTATTAGTGTCCATAGTGAAGGTCCGGTTTATGGAAAAAGAGAGGGTGTTCAATAGAATGGTCTGAACTAGACCGTTAACCTACCATATAAGAAGAACCAGCCAACTTTTATCAAACGTTTCTTATAATTCTCATTCAAGACTACTGTGAATTAATTTTTCCATTCTCCACTTATTTATGTTTGCAAAAAAAGATATATGAAGAAAGCTTCCAATATCCTCGAAAAAAACACAAAGCTGATATAAGTATACCAAGTATGGGTTATAAAAGAAAATGAATTTTATTATATTTTAATAATAGTTAAGAATGTAAATTTTTTTAAAATTATCTCAATAAGAAAGAAACAACTTCTATAGGATTTCTGCATAAAAAATCGGCATGTGCAATGCAATTATTATAGTACATTGTCTAAATAAATAATATAAAAATCTTACGTTTCCGTTAATAATTTCGTTTATATTCATAGGCTTCCAATCTGTGATAAGGTGGTGATTAGAATTCGATTCACTTTGGTTCACGTGGTTAAAATGATTAATAACACTGAAATTATTTAGATCGTTTTTACTTATAGTCTTATAACTGGAGGAAGATTCAAAATTATCCAAATCTTGCTTAAGATTGGAATGAACATCAGAATTCTGATGTTCATTCGTGTGTTTTTCGAGTTCCTGTCTCTTCAGGTCCTCTTCTTTGTGCATAACATCACGTTTGGCATAATTTTTGTAATGAAAGTAAAATAATCCATCTATAACCGCATTTCTTTTTTGTGCTTCTGCCATATTTAATTCCATCTGTAATATTTACGTTATAAAAATAGTTACAAAAAATTCACCTTTATAAGTGTTCTAAGATAAAATGTGTAAAAATATAAACAAGCACATTTAATCTGGATGAGGGAGATTTTAGAAATGAATGTTATATACTTTAAAATTCAAAATTTTTGGATTAAAATTATGGTTCATTTTTGGAGACGAATGAATTAATAATTTACTTTTTAAAATTAGTTGTTTTCAAAGATTATAAAATCAGAATTTATAAAGAAACAATTTTTTTAAAATATATATATAAAAAATATTCGTCAGATTATGTAAAGATAACTTAAGCATGGTGGGTAACTTCAAAATAATTTAATTTCGAGATGTGTTATCTTTTTACCTTGGAAATGGGTATAAGGAAATTGAGGTTATAGGAAAGGATGACCCTGGTAAGTAAAACGATAAAGACTACGTACGCCGCATTTTCAAAATCTGTTAATTGTACCTTTAAAAATAATTATAATAATGATAATAAGAAACGTGTAAATAATTAAAGGTATTTTGTAGTGATGTTAAAAGTTACTTTTGAAACATAACTAGTTACAGTTACTAGTTAAATTGGCAAAAACATAACTAGTTACAGTTACTAGTTACATTTTTACAAAAGTAACTAGTTATTAGTTACAGTTATTTTCAAAAGTAACTAGTTACTTACTTTATACATCCTTCATATGCGCATTATTTATTTATTGACTGCATTTATTTAATATAAAAAAAATTAGGATAAATAAAGTATAATCAGTTATTTAAAATAATATATAATTTATTTATATAAAAAAATATCGCAAAATTGAATATTTACATCGAATATAAAAATATATATTTGCATTGAAAAAAAAATATTTATTTTTCATAAAAATTAGAATCTAATAAATATTTATTTGCTTTTAACAACAAATTAATTTCTAAGTTATTATCTAGGAGACGTGCTCGTTTATCTCCAAAAATGAGCTTACCTAGACTGAATAAGCGCTCTACGGGAGCACTTGATGTTAGAACAACATTATATTTAATAAAGAGTAATTTTAACTTTGGGAAATCGTTATATAAAAAAAAAGTGTTGTTATTAGATTTGATAAAGTTTTCTATAAGTTCATTATTCAGAATATTTTGGCGCTTTAGGTCAAAAAATCCAACTACATCAAGTGATGTTGGTTTTGAGCATGATTCATTCGTCTGGGATTCACTTTGAGGTATTAAGGTATTTATTAAATTTAAAATTTCCTCCTTTTTTGCTTTATTCCTTTCTTGCCTAATCCAAGGCCAGTCAGTTTTAAATAAAGGGTGAAGAATTGCAGCAATGATGTTGTGATTATCATAAAGATTATTAAACCTATAACATGATATTATTAATTTATAAATAATTATTTGATTTTAGTTACCTTTTTTCAATACTAGCTAATATAGTATCCTTTAGAGGTTGACAATATTATAATCCCTGCACATCTGCCATACATATAAGTATTTGTGTTATTGTTGGGAACAATTAGACATTTTCACAAAATTTTTAATTAATAAATTTTATTTAAAAAATAAATTTAATTTAAAATTAATTTATCACAACATATTAAAAATAAAATTAATTATTTGGATATATCTTTAAAAGTAACTAGTTACTTTTGGCAGTTACATTTCAAAAATTTTAACTAGTTACAGTTACTAGTTACAATTTTAAAAATATAACTAGTTACAGTTATTTTTTAGCCAAAATGTAACTAGTTACAGTTATTTTAACATCACTACTTTTTTCAATACTAGCTAATATAGTATCCTTTAGAGGTTGACAATATTATAATCCCTGCACATCTGCCATACATATAAGTATTTGTGTTATTGTTGGGAACAATCAGACATTTTCACAAAATTTTAAATTAATAAATTTTATTTAAAAAATAAATTTAATTTAAAATTAATTTATCACAACATATTAAAAATAAAATTAATTATTTGGATATATCTTTAAAAGTAACTAGTTACTTTTGGCAGTTACATTTCAAAAATTTTAACTAGTTACAGTTACTAGTTACAATTTTAAAAATATAACTAGTTACAGTTATTTTTTAGTCAAAATGTAACTAGTTACAGTTATTTTAACATCACTACTTTTTTCAATACTAGCTAATATAGTATCCTTTAGAGGTTGACAATATTATAATCCCTGCACATCTGCCATACATATAAGTATTTGTGTTATTGTTGGGAACAATCAGACATTTTCACAAAATATTAAATTTAATTTAAAATTAATTTATCACAACATATTAAAAATAAAATTAATTATTTGGATATATCTTTAAAAGTAACTAGTTACTTTTGGCAGTTACATTTCAAAAATTGTAACTAGTTACAGTTACTAGTTACAATTTTAAAAATATAACTAGTTACAGTTATTTTTTAGTCAAAATGTAACTAGTTACAGTTATTTTAACATCACTACTTTTTTCAATACTAGCTAATATAGTATCCTTTAGAGGTTGACAATATTATAATCCCTGCACATCTGCCATACATATAAGTATTTGTGTTATTGTTGGGAACAATCAGACATTTTCACAAAATTTTAAATTAATAAATTTTATTTAAAAAATAAATTTAATTTAAAATTAATTTATCACAACATATTAAAAATAAAATTAATTATTTGGATATATCTTTAAAAGTAACTAGTTACTTTTGGCAGTTACATTTCAAAAATTGTAACTAGTTACAGTTACTAGTTACAATTTTAAAAATATAACTAGTTACAGTTATTTTTTAGCCAAAATGTAACTAGTTACAGGTAACTAGTTACTTGTAACTAGTTATTTTAACATCACTAGTATTTTGTAATTTTCGAGCATAAAAAATCTTTTCAAGATGGAAATCAAAAATTTTCCTTCAAAAATTTTTTAAAGATTTTTTCAAACTCTGGATTTAACTAAAAGATGTTTAACAAGACCATGGGAAAAAATGAAAGAGAATTATGGACACAAACTGACTTGCTTAAATACCACCTGGAAATGTCCATTCCATACATCGAAGGAAGAAATATATCTAAGGCCAAAGTTCACAATATGTTTTAAAAAAAATAAATAACGTTTAAAATTTCTTATTATTATATCGGTTTTAAATTTTTTTAATATATAGTATTTTAAAAAATAACACCCCCCCCCCCCCAAAAAAAATCTTTTTTTGTTGTTTAATTTAGCTTTATAAACTTGTATAATAATTAGGTAAAACCCAGGATATTGGAAAAATGATTTTATAAAATCGAGAAATATTTTTAAAATAAAAGAGATGGGTAGGAAAGGTATTAGGCAAGTTCCTACAAATTTTAAAGATGTTTCAGTTATGGTTTTTAGATTTGAAGAAAAGCAAAATAAGTTTGAAATTACCCAAAATTTCTTTAAAGTCCATGCCGTTTATAATAAAAATTTTAAAAAAGCATCCTGTATGGGCCCTTTGATTTATACCTGTCCGGGGTTCTTTCTGTGAGAACTGATCCGACACGATTTAAAGTTGAGCAATTTTTAAAATATATTTCTGAGCTCAAAATCAATTATTAATTAGATTATCATCATGAATAGAATTAAAGATAAAATTACTATTAACAAAGAAATATTGATCTCATATTAGTGTTGTTTTAAAACGGCTAACTCAATATTTTATTAGGAAAAAATATTATGCAAGCATTAAGATTTTGCTCATAGGTGGCACAAAGGTTTGAACATCTATTAACGAAATCTCGAGGCTTAGACAATATTTTTCTGGCTAAAATATTGAGTTAGCCGTTTTTAAAAATCGGCTCAAATCGAGCTGTTTAACAACACTATCTCATATACAGATTTTAAAAATCGATCCGCTGTTAAATCGTGTTTGATCGGATTCCACTATGTGTGGGGCCTTATTCTTATAATATTATTCTCTTTTATGGCAAATTGGACGCAATAAAATAAAGAGTATGTTCGGTATCAATAGAAGATATATTATGGTATATTTAATCAAAAGTGAAACTTCTTGAGGACGAAATTCAACCCTCCAACCAATGTCAGTATCTGGGGGTGGAGGTTTAAACCTCATAGTTTGCCAATTCGTAGATTGGATATTCTGAATTGTTTCAAATTTTAAAAAAATCTATAAATTTATTGCATAATAATGTAACGGTTTCTTATATAATTATAATCCCTTAATATAACAATGATTTTAATATTAGATTTCTAAAACAGATATTGAAAAAAGAGGAAAAAATAATTGAATTATTCAACGATAAATTATTCGTACCATTAATAACCAATGTGGATTTAAATAAAATATATAATGCTTTCTTTTTCTTGAAACTTGTTATTACATGCTTAATTTAAATAAATTATATAATGGGGGGGGGGGGGGTCTCACTATGTTTTAAATTATATCAAGCATTTCGCATTAAGTTTCAATGTAATAATCAACATATTTTAAAAATTAAATAGATATCAAACATCAACCATAAATAATTTACTTCAAAATGGTCGGAATCGGTTTCGGCTTGAACAATTTTTTCTTCGAATAGTATAACGGGATCACGTATAAATAGGTGGGCTATATGTTCTGCTAATAACTCATCGACGCCTAAAAATAGAATTTATAACAATTTTACGAAAATTTTTAAAGTATCGAATAGTGTGCTACTTTTTAGAAAAGTAAGGCTGCATTCACAGTAAAACATGAATAGCATATGCAAACGATGCGTAAAATACATACCTGT
This sequence comes from Gordionus sp. m RMFG-2023, assembly GCF_954871325.1. Classification (NCBI taxonomy): domain Eukaryota; kingdom Metazoa; phylum Nematomorpha; class Gordioida; order Chordodea; family Parachordodidae; genus Gordionus; species Gordionus sp. m RMFG-2023. Next base: position 79,359,730 of record NC_088775.1, read on the forward strand.
TTATTTGATATGATGCATTCTAAGTAAGATTTCGCCAAACTATAAGGCTGTATCCTGTTTTGACTTACTAATAAACAGCCGGCTGTTTAACCGGATTTTTATATCTACTGCCAAAAAAGTAAGACAATAAGATTTTAAGCAAGCCACTCATTTAATTTCCTAAATAAAGATTGTACATTAATATATAGAATATTTAGCTGATTTCGTTTTTAAATAAAACTAGTCTACTATCATCAGTATTAATATCATTGTATCATATATAATAAAAATTTATATTTAAACAATTTTAATATTTCAATGTTAGGTTGGGCAAACATTAAAATAACGAGTCCTACAGGGAAGGCAAACCTTGTGCAAAACTTAATGGGGAGAGCCCTTGTAGATTCCCAATATGAAGGATATAATCAATATAGGTATAGTTCATTAACCAAATATAAGGATATAACAATATATAATATTATAAAATAAAATAAACCTGCACTGACTAATTTATTGTAGAAATCTTTGTCGTAAAGTATAGGAATATCGTTATAAGGCTTTCCGGTATAAGAGATGTAACAGTCAATCGAATCGTATCTTGATTTTCTTATTTTTGGACCATTAGACGGCTAAATAACAGTAAGTCAACAATTTATTCACTTTAAAAAATATATATCGCATTAAAAAAATTGGAGAATGAGTGCCGTTACCACCCCCTAAACAAGGAATATGAAGACAGCTTAAATCTTATCATTGTACAATTAAGATTATAATTTTCGTTTCTTGGGTAAGTACTATTTTATGTGATAATGGATAGATTAGTATCGGTTTATAAATTAGGCAAAATCTTAATATCAACAAGAATGAAATAAGCTTGATAAAAAAAATATTACTATATTTAAATAATATCTTAGGTTGATATTGCATCTTTTTCTAAACGGAAATAATAAATTAAAGTTCTTAAATGAATTTAGATGACTACAGTAGGGATTGTTTAAAAAAAATCGCTCCCCATAAAATATAAAAGGGCATTTGAATCAAATTTTTTTAAAAAAACTTGAAGTCCTAATTCCTCGTCGGTTCTATCATCCACGCAACCAGCTATGACGTCCCAGCGACAATCTCTGTCGGTTAAATAACCTTTGAATATCGGAGAGGCAGCGGTCAAAGCCAGCTGTCATAAGAATATAAATCTTAAATGATTGGTACGTGTCAATAAAATTTCAGCAAAAAAAAGAAAAGAAAAATTAATTTAAAGAAAATGTCCAAACAAATAAATTATCCAAAAAAAGTCCAATCAAAACAATAGGGCAGGAGAGGTATATTAAAACTTATAATTAATTATAGATAGTTATATACCATAATTGGACAAAGAGCACCTAATTGGTCGTATAAATAACGTGCTTCGTCTATATTACACGCTTGAAAAGTTACCTGTTGATAAAATAGAAAAAAAAATCAATTAAATATTCCATAAAAAAAAGAAAAAGAAAACGCGCACAGACTAAATTGAATGTAAACCTCAGGAGAACAAAGGGTGGTGTTCACTGTTCGGGATTTTTTTATTATAAATCTCAAGAAATCGTCCAGATTATAAATGAAGCGATGACAATTAAAAGATGCTCATTCTTATCATTTAAAAAGAAATTCCTTATACAAATAATTTATTAAATTCAACATTTTATCAGATAAATTAGTAATTAAAATAATATTATTTTTCTTGAGTACAAAAATTAGTAACTTAACTCTGGCAAAATATTTTCCTGCCCAATTAACAAGTCACTTTTCACGGGATTATTTTTATTTTTTGAAGTAAGGAATCCAACATTCCCTAACCCGGTGTGAAAAATATAGTATTAGCCTTCCAATTAGTGTTGTCAAATGGCTCCGGCTAACCCAATAATTTTAACCAAAAAATATTATTCAAGCCTAATTGCTCATAGATGGCAGAAAAGTTTGGAAATCTATTAAGGAAATCTATTAAGGAAATCTCGTGACTTGCGTAACATTTTTTGGCTAAAATATTGAAGCCGTCTTTAAAAAATTGAGTCGTTTAACAAAAATACTTCTAATGTCTGCGAATGTTTAATTTAAAATATTTTGCTGATGCTAATCATTTCTTTTTATACAAACAAAACAAATTATAAATGTTAATATATATAGTCGTATATATGTGTTGTATTAGAATGATAAAGATTCATTATATTTTAAATGATTATTATTTATTGTTGTATTAGAATGATAAAAATTAATTGTATTTTAAATGATTATAATATATATATATTACGAACCTGTTGTTAGCCATGTATTTTGTTTATTTTTGTGGAAAAAGAAAAATACAGTGGCAACAAAGGAAAAGGAGATTAATTATATAATTTTTGTTTAAAAAGAAGAAAATTTGATGATTTGTAAATTATAAATTATTGAAGAGACAAAGAATATATATAATTAATAAAGATTCATAAATTAGAGAAGAGACAAAGAAAATATATAATTATTAAAGATTCATAAATTAGAGAAGAGACACAGAAAATATTTAATTAATAAAGGTAAAGATACTTTCAATTTAATTTACTTTCATTTTAATTTACTTTCAGTTTAATTTACTTTCAGTTTAATTTACTTTCAGTTTAATTTACTTTCATTTTAATATGTTTCGAGTTCGAGCCATTATTGAAGATGCTAAAGTTAGTATAAGGAACTAATTTAAAAGTTGACCATAAATATAGGAAGTATTTAGATAATTTTAAAAATCTTTAATTTCTGACATTTTTAGCATTCATTTTTCTAAGGAATAAAAATCTTAAAATTATCAATATTTTAGCGTTTTCCTAACTACATTTCGATCCATTTAGGAGTGATCTAATTACACGAAAGCAATAAGGATAGAATGGGAAAGGAGTGCCTAGAATATTAATTTATTTTTGGCAAAAGGGGAAATTAGAACCCAATATTAGTCCTTCGACGATATTGTTAACAATAAAAAAATAATATACCATGCTAAAAAATATAACTAAATTACTGAATACATCATTATAAAATTAAAAAAATAGATAAAAGTTTAGCAATATTTTTGAAAACTCCCAAAAAAAATATTTTAAATATCGCCGCCTGAGAATTAGCTTATTCCATCTCCATTTTTATAATTTTACAGGAGAGCATTTTAAAAATTAGGTTCCTATTATTTTCAATATTGGGCTATAATTTAACTTATTTTGATTTTTTAATGTAAATAGAAAGTTAATTATAAAAATTTAATTATGCAAAAAAAAATATTTTTGACAAAAAGTTGATATGCGACAATATATAGATAAAAAAAATATCGATTTGATCAAAATTTAATATAAAATTTAGCCCTTATGGATTAAATGAATATGTTGGTAGAAATATCTAAAATGTTGGCTAAATGACTTCAATCAGTTTGTAAAAAAATATTGCGGTTTACAAAGTGAGATTATGTATATTTCGTTTAATATTTGATTTGTTTTTGGATATAAAATTTTATATTTCCAATAAAAGAAAACCAACTTTGTATCAATATATAGCAGAGACGTGCAGACCCAGCCCTAAGTCCGGCCTTAATTTTTTTAAATGTCCCTGGCGGGTCTTAAATTTTTTTTAAAAAAAATACCCAGGTCAGACCGTATATTTTAAAATCAAATATTAAATAGCCATTATTAGCTATAAAAATTAAAAATAAATAAAATATATTTTTAAAAAACTTGGGTCAGGCCTGAAATATAAAACCCGTGCCGAAAAAAAATCCGTCGAGCCGGGCCATGGAAATAGTACCTCTACAGGTCTTTGATATATAGCACAGTGTTAATTAAAAGTTATTGAGTAATGATAAATATTCCAAAATAGGTAAAAGAGGAAAAACTAAAAATGGGAAAAAAACAAACTTGTAAGCAGCAACAACCCATGCCAAAGCACATAGAGTCCATGTACACATGATTAGGAATCGAAGCCTTTAGGGAGTCTGCAATGTCAGCTGCGGATCCTAATCCTTCAAAGGTTTCAATGAAAGGTTTGGGAGTATTGTCGTCTTGGTATACTTAAGAAAAATATTATCATAATATGATGTGATATGTATCATATATTCGGACTTATAAGAAATGCGGCAATCAATGAAAATTGTAAATCAATCATAAATTTTTTTAAAAAAATAATTAATAATTATTATCGCAATTACAAGGCAATTCCAAAAACACCGAATTAATTATTAATTTACAATTTTTAATGAGTACTTTTCGTGTACAAATCTAATATACAGTAATAAATTCGCTAAATAACAAAGATAGCTTTAAAACTTTTCATGATATTAAATAAAACTAAAACATGTTTATACTTTCTTTCTCTTTCTTTTGTGATTGAGATAATTAAAATTTTTTTTTACATTCTTAACTATTTTTATCAATTAGTATTGTTAATCGGCTAAGTTGAGTCGACAGCCTAAATTCTAGTCAATTTTTGAGTCGCAAAACTCATTTCAAATTGAGCGGCTCAATGAGTCGCATGAGTCAGCTTCAGAGTAGGCTAAAATTTATTTTGAATCGGCCTGTTATTATTATTTACTCCACGATGAAAATATTGAAAAATTTTAACCATTTTGGTTCGGGAATTTAAATATTTTTAAATTCGAAATGACTTATGTGTATTATTTTAAGAATATGACCATGCTATCATTAATATTTCCTAAACCTCGACATTTCGCTGATAGATGTCCAAACTTTTATGCCATCTATGACAACAATCTTAGGGCTTGCGTAATAACTTTCTGGATAAAATGTTGAGTTGGCCGTTTTTAAAAATTAGCTCAAATCGAGCCGTTTAACAATACTAACCTATTAATATACAATTATTTAGAATTTATATATAAAAAAAAGGATTTTTTTAAAAAATATTCATGCCTAAGTTTAAAAATATTCAGGCCGGACCCGGCTATATTTAAAAAAATTAAGGCCCGTGTCTACTATATTATATATCAATCAGAGACCTTTGGGCCGGGCCGTATTTTAATTTTTCTAAATATACCCGGGCAGGGACTGTATTTTTTTTAAATACCCGGGCCGGGCCTATTTTTAGAACATAATATTTTATATGGCCATTATTATCTAGAAATATTATAAATAAATATAACATATTTTAAAAAAATCCTAAAAATTTTTTTCAAAAAAAAACCTTTTTTATATATATTATTCTAAATAATTGTATTTTAATAGGTAGTATTGTTAAACGGCTCGATTTGAGCCAATTTTTAAAAACGAACTCAACATTTTATCCAAAAAGCCATTATGCAAGCCTTAAGATTGTGGTAATAGATGGCACAAAAGTTTGGACATCTATCAGCGAAATGTCGAGGTTTAGGAAATATTTATGATAGCATGGTCATAAAATCTATAATTACTATAAATCTCAGAACAGCTGTTATTTTCATACATAAGTCATTTCGAATTTAAAAATATTTAAATTCCCGAACCAAAGTGGTTAAATTTTTTTAATATTTTCATCGTGGAGAATAATAATAGATGGCTGATTCAAAAAACTTTAGCCTACTCTGAAACCGACTCATAGACCTCATGCGAAATGAGTTTTGCGACTCCACCTAGTTCAAAGTCATAAAAACGACTATTTAACAAAATTATCAATATTAAATATAATATTCATTTTCTTTTATAATTCATACTTGGTATGTTTATATCAACTTTGCGTCCTTTACGCTGGAGGATATTGGAAGCAAGATTTCTTCGTATATATATTTTTTTTGCAAGGATAAATAAGTGGGGAATGGAAATTAACTAAATTTACAAAAATCTTGGATGAGAATTATTCGCGACTTTGTCAGGAATATAAAGTGAACGCATTTTTCCGGTGCCAGGGGTAGTTGAAGTCGCGGGATCGCAAAAATCTTCGCAGCCCAAACTAAAAGAAAAATTATGCGATAAAATTTTTTATTTAGAAATTTTATCATTTAAATTTAATGATATTAACCGTGGAAATGATGTCAACGTCAAAACGGTTTCTTCTTGCTTCAATACCGCTCTAATAGCGTCTCTCCTAAAAAAATACAATTTTATTCCTAATCCACGTAAAAAATAGAAATCAATATAAAATGAACACCCTGCAAATTCAAGTCCGAGTTCAACCTGACCAAATTGGTCTGGACTCGCCAAGGTAATTTCCGTAAAAATATAAAGATTGATATTACAACACCTCGTTCACTAAATTAAAATATTGGGGTTCAGTAATTAACAAGTTCTTAAACAGTGGTATCGCCAGTCTTTATCATTAAGACTGGGTGTGTTGATAAACGAAGCCATTGGTTCATGATAAAGGTCGGCGATAAATACTTTCGGGTTGGGCAACGTAACTTGTACAAAATTATTTAACAGGCCGGGCCAAAAAAACCATTTCAAAATTTTTAACGGACCGCTTAAGGGTCGGGCCGAGCTCTAGCTCTGATATTTAAAAAAAGATGATATTCCTTAACGGAACAAAAGTTCGAAATTAAATTTTATAAAAAAATATATATACTATACTAATAAATAATGGCGTATTGTATTAAAGCAAAACCTTGATTTCATGTTTGCCTCTACGATATTAAAATAAGCCATGTTACCTAGGTAGGGTAACCCCGGAGTACCTTCGACCATATAAGACGCGAATTCGGGGTGCCACAGGTATTCCGGATTTCTTATACGTAACGAAATTTAATTAGAAATATTTACAAGCAATTGTTTTGCGACCCCATTTTTTCCCAAATTCATTGCTACGTTTAATAATTATTAAAAAGGTTCTAAAAACACCCTTCATATTTAAGAACGAAACTGAGTTATGAATAATGATGTTTAAAAATGATTATATTTTTTTAAACCATTTAAAAGCTATAAAAAATTGTAAATTAAATGTTACGTAATCGAGGTAGCAAAAGTTTTTAGCAAATTTTCTTTTTAAAAAAACTAAAATCATTTATAACGTATTTTCTTATTAAATTCTGAAATATCCTGATTTTGAATGAAAAGAAAAATATATTTCGCTATGTATATAATAATACTCAATTTTGGGGAATTTTTTTAATTACTCATAATTCACATTAATTTTTATTTATCGATTTTCCATTTAAATAATAAATATAAAAAAATCATGGCGATATAGTCTGCTCATGGTTAAAAAAAGTGCTTAAAATGATTTAGGTTTTAAAAATTTACTAAAAATTAGGGTCAATATATCAAAGACCTGGATTTAATAAACTACCTCTATCACATATATTACAACCAAAATTTTAATTTTTTAAAAAAAACATCGCATATATGGAAAAGTTATAATAAATTAAATAGAAAAAAACTTGATTTTAGCTATTTTGTCGGAAAGTTCGGATACGATGTTCTCACCTTTGAGAAGAACTCTCGCCTTTTGCGATTTGTCGTCAAACGATACGAGCATGTATTCTATCTAATAATAATTAATTATAAACTAATCAATCATATACTACTAGTTTGTCGATTTATTAATTGAAAGTGTCCATAAGCCATTTATGCAATTCGACTAATTGTTTTTATTAATCATTATATTAAGGAACATAATAACATTTAATCGACGTGAAAACCACAAAATAGAGCTACAGCTGACTCCTATGTATGGACAATTAAATGCATTTAATGAATGTATTAATTAAAGAGAGTAATCTGGGTAATTCCATGACAAATGGACCAGTGATCCGAACGGCCATTTTAAAAATGGATGAAACTAATCGTGAAAGTTAAATAGATTGTATATTATATATAAATCTAAATTTTAATGCCTTAGCTAAAATATAACCCGAGTTATGGGCCAAAGTTTGATGAGAGCCTTTTTCTTTTTTTAACGAATCTAAATAAACTCAAATACTTTTTGGTCTAAAGTAACAAATTATATATCATTTTGTAGCTCTTATGCTTCTTAAGAAAAAGCAAATATTATTTAAAAAATAACTTCAGTGTCGTTATATTTACCGTAAAACAAAAAAAAATTATTTTGAAAAGTATATTTATTTCCAATATATTTACATATATGAGTAAAAATATTGATGGAGAAAATAAGAATTTAAATTTTATTCAGTTTTTTATAATTTTAGGAATAAAATGATCAATTATAAAGGACGTTTGAAATGATAAAACTACAAATATGTGTATTAATTACACATATATTAAAATATTTAAGTAAAAATATTATTGGAAAAAATATAAATTTAAATTTATTTTATTTTTACGAATAAAAACTCACAATAGAGGGCGCTATCGATAAAAATATTTACAATATATTTTATTTATATCTATTTAAAAATTTCAAGTGTATACAAAAATTTTATAGAAATAAAAATGGTTGTTTAAAAAAATGCATATTTTTATTTATATACATCATAATTTCATTAAAATAGCGCCCTCTATAAATTGATTTATTATTCCTAAAATTATAAAATACTAATTTAAATTCTTATTTTTTCCATTAATATTTTTACTTTAATATTTAAATATATAAGGGATAGACATGTTTGATGAGTTTTATCGTTTCAAACACCCTTTTATATTGATTTTTTTATTCCTAAAATTATAAGAAACTAAATAAAATTTAAATAGTAATTTGATATTCGTTAAAAGAGGAAGGCTCTCATCGAACTTTGAAGATCTAATAATTAAAATAAACAATCTATTTAACCTTCATGCCAAGTTTCATCTAAATGATCGTTCGAAAATCGCGTTACCATCTACCTTTTTTTAGCCATTTTAACCAAAAATTGTCAACTCAGCTTCAGAGTTCTTATATAAAATAGAGCGTAACTTTTTAGAGAAAATAAACTAACTCAAGCACTGGCGTTGTTAAATAGCCCAATAATTGAAAACGGCTAACTCAATATTTTAGCCAAAAAATATTAAGCAAACCTGGAGATTTTGCTCATAAATAGCAGAAAGATAAATCCATTAATCAAATCTCGAGGCTTGCGTATTTGGCTAAAATATTAGGTTATCCGTTTGTTTTTATGTAATTATAGGTATTGTGCCGGCTCAAAAAAAATGAAAGTGAAGGATTAATTATATATTATGTAATTACTAAGCTTTAAATATAATTGTTTCTTATACTAATGGTTATTGGCTAAATTTTTTTAAAAAAATGATTAAATGAAAAAATGTTAAAACTAATTATATATAATATAAAAGATTAGAAAATTATATAATCTGGATTTAATAATATATATTACAAAGAAAAGAAATTTTCCTTTTCAAAATAAAACTATTTAATTAAGTGAATTTTTTCGTTTTAAGGTTCTTAAATTTCAATTATATTTCAAAAAAAAAAATTAAATAATGAAGTGGATAGAATATTATTATATACACATTTAGGTAGTAAATTTTCCAAAAGTTAACGGGGAAAAGCTAGTATACTATTGGGTGTATTTTGAGGCATTTTGAATGTAGCTTTAAGTTATAGTAGCCAAATACACTTTTTTTTAAATCAAATTTTATTTTCTAATTTAAATCTGCACAATTTTAAATAAATTGCTAATATAGAAAATATAATTAATTTATTTTCCAACGACCTCACTTATTTTTTATAAACATAACAAATATAGTTAATTTGTTATTCAACGACCTCGCTTTATTTTTTTTATAAACATAACATATATTGGAGGTTCACTTTTAGGGTTGTGCCAATCCATAAATTTATTACCGATCCGATGCGATATTTTCGGATAAAAAACCGATTCAATATTAATTTGTATTGATTTTTATTAACCATCTATCTTTGAGCTAGTGTTGTTAAACGACTCGATTTGAGCCGATTTTTAAAAACGGCTAACTCAATATTTTGGCAAGAAAAATATTACCTAAACCTCGAGATTTCGCAAATAAATGTCGAAATCGTTGTGCCATCTATGACCAAATTCTTCAGGCTTGCGTTATATTATTCTGGATGAAATATTGAGCTAGCCGTTTTTAAAAATCGCCTCAAATCGAGCCGTTTAACAACACTACTTTGAGCCAATGAAATAAAAATATCATTATTTTTTATGTTTGCAGTGTTAACAGTGAATGTGGTGTTAAAAATTTTATTTAGCTGATTTTTAAAAAGGGCTAAATCAAGATTTTAGCCAAAATATTAATTCTAATAAAGTCCGTGGCGCCAACGAGATAGGGTTTGTCCTTTCGTCTATACCTAAGCCTCAAATTTTCGGCAATAGAAGTTTGGCCAAATCGATCTGTTTATCAACACTCGTTGAATGTGACCCGTTAGATATTTTAAAGTCCTTTTCTTGTTACGGATAATGTAACAAAAAATAGTGTACAATTTTTAACTATTTTATTTTATATTACAATAAATAAATTGTATTTTAGTTCCTTTTTAATTTATTGTTATAAAATTATTAATAAAATATTAAAAAATTGTATATAAAACAATTCGTTATCCGATATTTTTGAAATTACTAAATGTTCCGATCCTATCAGTCACTTCTAACGAAGAGGAATTATATGATTATGAAAATGTAAATTGTACATAATCATATATACAAACAATGAATAATGGCTTGTCTATTTTATTCAGTATAAAGAATTTGCTAATCTAGATGATACATTTTTTAAAAATGATTGATAAAAGCACCAAAAAAAATTCAGTTAGTGGGGAATATATCCTATGTAAGCCCAAAAAAGAATATTATTAAGGGAGCCTTTTCAACCCATAGAAAATTTTAAAACTTACATTGCTGTTAAAACTGGTAGTTACCATAATTAAATTATTTTATCATGAAGCTATGGCCATGATAATAAAACAAAAAATAAATAAACTTCACATGGTATTCGGAAGTTATATTTAGCAATTTTAAAAGAGTATAATTTGATTTTTTGCAAAAGGAGAAGAAAGGTATAATTATGAAGACCTTAGTCCTTTCATATTTACGGTTGGGCGAAAACTCATTTTTACTTAAGTGATTCACTGTGTTTACCTTTTGGTCCAAAAAAAGGCCTGAAAAAATTTATGTCAAATTACTTTGAATGCAATGCAGTAATTTTTAGCTACAATTTCCCATCTATATCATAAAGTAAGATGGGGAATTCCTTTAAACAATATTAAAAAGTATACGCAATAATTTAAAAGAGACGATCATCAAAATCTCTTACTCCTCGTTTTATAATAAGCGCGATTCGCTTAAGTGGCGCGAAATTATTCTATATCTAAATCACAGCTGATTTGTCACGGCATGATATTCTTTTTCCCATTATTGGATAACAAGGTAAATAATAATAATGACTTCTTTATTTTTTTTTGATCATAAAAATCAAGCAACCACAGTTACAACAAACTTCCTTGAAATTAAGTTCCAGTTATACTACAATTTTAGTGATTCGTCATTTGAAATTTAAATCATTCACAAATATTCGTTAATAAAGGTAACATTTTCGAAAATATAATTCAACTTTTCATTTGTGGAATTGGATTTTTTTAAAAAAATTGATCATTATTCAAATAGACAAATTATAATTTTTAAATTTTTATTGCCTTTTTCTAATATGATTATTCTCTAATGATATTTATTCGAATTAAGAAATTATTTTGTCAAATTTCTATTTATAATGTATATCTAAGTCAAATTTTAATAATTTTTTATTGTATTTCGCAAATGATTTTATAATGCAGCTTAGAGAATGTAACTAAATATTTTTTAAATGAATTTGTATCTTAGCAAAATACATTTTCAAAATATTTTGCCCAACTCTGATTAAATATGTTTTGTTATAATGGATTACTTTTTTATATAATGATAAATGCAGCTATCCTTTTTCCTTTATTAAAAAAACTTAGGGAAAGTATTTTAAAAATTAGCTTTAATTTGGACATAGAGTTCATTTATAGTAAAAGCGTTTTTCCAAGTGGTGAGGTATTTAAGGCTGCGTTATTTATAAAATCAAGCCAATAAATTGGTAAAGTTTATAAATATGAAGCGAAACAATGAAATGCCATGATAAAAATTGAAAAACATATGTTGCAATATATATTTCAAAAATTATTATAACAATGAAGAATCACTTAATTCTGATAGCATTAAATACCACACTACTTGAGAGAAAACATGTTTAATATAAATAAGACCAAGATAAAGAAATAAAGAAAAACTATGCTTTCCTATAGTTTAAAAAAAAAGATTTAAAAAATATAATAATAATATAACTAACCTAGACATTTTTCCCCCAAATTCATGAAGCAGACTCATCATGATATTTAGGAAAACACAACTTGAAACTAAATTTATAGGGATCCAAACCAATTTTAGAAATTCTAGGAATTGACTCTGGAACCAGATCTAACAAGAATGCAATTATTTTATAAATATAATGTTCAAAATGTTGTCATTCATTTTAGTGGGTTTATTTATTGTTTTTTCAAACTCTACTTTTATATTATTTTTTCCTTGTGGGAACATTTAAAATTGATATCATATTTGTATTTTTAATCTAAATTGGAAATTATATTTGATAATGGATCCATAAATTGGCTAACATTTAAATGCAATACATTAGATTAGTCATCTTTTTAAGATAGGTCATTTTATTTCTAATTTCAATTTTTTTTATCAAATCCAACTCAGCTGATTAGTTTATAATAGGGGATCAAATTATAATTAAATTTTGAAAAAAATTATTGGGAAAAAAGAAGGAAAAGGATAGGTCCAGCCCTAAGTAAACCGTGAAATGTTATGATTTAAAAAATAAATTACAAACCTAGACTAGGTTTAAAAATATCTTTTTTTCCACACACTCCTATAGGCTAAATGTAATCCTTTTTAAATATACTTAAATTATATAAATTAACTTTTGTAAAATAATATGATGGATCATTTAATATTTATTGATGGTTCAATTTCCCTTTGAAAACTTTTTTTAAATAATAATAATTAAGGGTTGGCCTGGGTAATGATCAAAATATTATAAATTAAGGCTGGGAAAATTTTTTTTAATCTAAATTAAACCTAAAAATCTGATCTCTTCAGTACTTAAATTTATATGGAATAAAGATTAATAAAAATATAATTGTCCATGAACATTCTGACCAGGTGGAAAAAAAATTCCTTGTTCTGAGTCAATGATTCAAATGAGGAATGAATAAAAAATATATAAATTGTGTATATTAAAATTAAAAAAGAAATTTATAATTTTTTTTTATATTTAAATAAATTTTTATTAGTCAAATTGAACGTGAAAAGTAAAACATATATATGTAATTAAAAATCTAATGTAAATTATTTGTAAAATAAAATCTATATAAAAACTGTCTAATAAAAAAAATTAGTATAATAAATTGTATGTTGGGTGGGAGGTCAAAAAAGGGAGCCGTGTATGGCAATGCAGTTAGATCTGCATATATCAATAGATATGCACTGTCAATTATAATTTGCTATATTAATCTTTTGGCTAGTTTATTATTTTATATTAAAAAATTTAATCGATCACTTAATATCTGTAATAGCTATTGAATTAAAAATCAATTGTAATAAAATTATCGAAATTTTACTTCATCGCCCCACATAAGGCATGGTGTATTCCTATCCTTTAACTTGTGATATATATTAATAAACTGCAATATTCCTTGTTCTTTGACAGTTTGTTTATATTTTTTGGTACTATCCCAAGTAAGTGGTATTCCTTTGGACAACAAACCCATGATTTCGCAAAATCTTTAAATTTCAACTTCCGAACCCTGCAAATGCGCAATCATTTTAAAATATAAATTTTAAAAAACATTTTGGTGACATTCAGCACCTGTCACCGTAACCTAGAAATTTTTCACGTGATAAATGATGGTAAATTATGACGTGTCGAAGATCAATTAAGATATATCCTATTTATATATTCTTTTTTAAAAGCAAAATAATTTGTAACTACATTAAAATATCAAACTTTGAATATTATAATATTTTCTATATATTTTTTTTCATTCTTAATATAACAATCATTCAATTTTTTTTTTACATATAAGTTTTCCTTTATATATAAAATGATATATCTGATAAGTTATAGTTAAATAAAGGCGGTTATTTTATAAATATAAAATTAATAAAAATGATAGATGGAGAAATATAAATAGAATAAGTTTGAGAAGGTATCAAGAAATTAAAGCAATGGCAGAAGTATGAGTGATTATTCGATGGAAGAGATGCTTAGATAGTGAGATCTAATAACCGTAGTTGCAAGCTTTGTAATATGAAAAATGTACCCGAACCCCTATGTATAAAGGATCCTGCTCGGTTAAGGTCCTGTGGAAAAATTTATGAAGGTTTCAGTTCGGTTCCTGTTTGTTTAAAATTATAAAAGTTCCTGCTCAGTTAAAATCTTAAAAATTTTAAAGGTATTTTCAGATTTTATAGTATTTATTTATATTTTAAAAAATTTTGATAAAATAATTGTGAAAAAATATTAGATTATATGAAAGATTTGTAAATTCTTGTTATACAATAAAACTCTCCAAAAGTAGAATAAAAATAGAATCATTCACAAAATATTTAATACCCTAACAATTTTCCGTGCAATCCTTTTAGAAAACCATCAAGTAGTGTTCTCGATTCGTTATCATCTATTTTCAAGTGTTCGATAGGAAATGTAATCTTCAATTACCAGTGTACACGACAGGATATTCACTGGAAGACCCCCCCCCCCTCAAAAAGTTATTTTACATGTTTTTAATTATAATTTTCCCCTTCATATATTTCAAAAATAATAACCTAAGTTATAAATATTCTATAACCTCAAAAAATTGTGAGATATTTTTTTTGATCATAAATTTTAAAAAACCCCTCAATTACAATGAATTCTTTATTATAGAATATTATTTGCATGAACATTAGTTAGCTAGTAGAATGTCTAACTCTTTTAAATTACATTTAAAAAGATAGCAGGAAATTATCCAAAAATGAGCTTTATTTAAATAATAATGAATATGTATTTGATAATGATTGATGTTTAACAATCTATTTATATTTTAATAGATCTATAATTAAATTATAAATTATTATAGCAATATATTATCCAAAATCATTAAAATAGATAACACTTTAAATCATTATATTATATTCTACCCCTACCCCCCCCACACACATTATTGTCTACCCCCCTCCTCCAGCCACCTTTTAAAATATTGGATGCGAAATGTTCCTACCCTCCCGCTTATGTAACTGCTTTCAATTTCACCACTCTTATACCTTAGCTGCGTGCGCGTGCTAACTGGCTTTAAAAAAAATTTCCCGAAAAATGGATTCCATATGAAATTTACTTGCCGACCCTTTATTTCACTTAATACCTCACCCCTGGCCCTAATTTAAACAAATAATAATTTTTTAGAATATATTTATAAATAATTAATAATTTACCAAAATTATATAAATATATTCCTAAGGAAATACTTTTATCTTTGAATATTTTGGTTGTCATTTTTGATTTTAAAATCAGAAAAACTTATCCAGAAAGTTTGTTATTGAAATAGTTTAAACTGCAAACCGAAATATTAAGAGAAAACAAATTCTAATGTTTTAAAATTTTCACAACCGTTATATCGAAGCTGGAAGTGAATAAAGTTTTAAAATTTTCCGCAGTTACATAAAGCCTGACCCAAAAAAAAGAAATTTCTTAAGGACTCGTGCTTAACTAATATTTTTTTATACGTTATCATCTATGTTAAAAGGTGATCTAATATGGTTAGTCAAAATATTTTTAATTCTATATTTAATAATATACGGTAAAAATTATGATCAATCTATTATTTTTCTTCTTCAAAAAAAGTGTAAATTGTTTAAATGATTAAAAATTTATATAATTATTTTTTGCGAATACCAGTGTCTTGTACACTGTCTACATGGCGGTGAGGGTAGGAACAGTTTGCATCAAATTTTTTGAGGGGAGGGGGGGGGGGTAGGGAGTAGGCATTTAAGGGGGTAAACTAGGGGTAAAATAAATTTATTGTGGGGGGGGGGATTTTTACATGAATAGGGAAAAATGTATTGCTGTAAAAATTAATACTTTTATTATAGACACCTATTATAATACAATGATATTGCTAAATTGACCAAATCTATATATTGCATTTCTTTTAAAAGTAATCTAAAAGGGTTAGAGATTCTGTCAAAAAACTCATATTCATACCAAACATAAAAATGTATTGATTGTAAATGTGAGTTTTTTAATTGAATTTATGCTCTAAAAAAAATAATACTTTCACAATATTTTATAGTTGTTTTTAGATCATTAATAATTTAAATTATTAGTTTTAAAATTTATCAAGGGACTACTATTATAATTTAAAAGGGATATAAATAATGTAGAAATATCGCCGTCGAAGGTGGGAAATTATGGGGGTTTGTTTTTTTGAGGGAGGTGGGGGTTGCATCCAGTAAATTTCCTGTCATCTAGACGCTGCTTGTTTGCAAATAAGATTTATATGCATAATTTGTGATATTTATGTTTAGCGACTCTATATTTATTTTTATGTAAGCAAAACCTTTGATCACATTTTAAATAAATTTCTAACTACTAAACATATCATAAATTGTTATATTTTCCCTTTAAAATCGTATCCATCATATTTCAGTTCTGATATGGTTTGCTAAAGATGTATCAAAAAAAACTATATTTATGAATTATCAAAGTTATCGAGCCCATTAAATAATGAAAAATATATTTCACAGTCGCAACTCTAATTTTTAAAAGTTAGAGAAGTTAAATATCTATTCACACAACTCTATAATAGAGGCAGGTCAAAATTAATAAATGTAAACTTTGAAATAACCTCCAATTTCAAATTTTGGTTTTCAATTATCGGTGCTGCAAAGTTCATTAAAATCAACCAATAATTATAATATAATTTTAAAATTTAGAATAATAGATATTTTTACTGATTACTAATATAATTCACGGCATTATCATTGCATTGCAAGAGAGACTACGCCTATAAAGAGTCCTTATAATAAATTTGAGTTTATAGGCACTTTTTCATAAAGGTTTATTTAATTAGTTTTTAAGATAGGTCAGATTAGAGAGACTTTTAAATAAATTTCAGACAAAGGGGAGTAATCTAAGTTATAATTTATCACAAAAATATAAAATATATTGTCTCCTTAGCAACAAAAATTTATGTATCTACGCATTATTAGCAACTCATTTATATAAATCTTCATGTTCGGATTCTATTATTAATCAAAATACTAAAAAAAATTTAAATATTACTATTTTTTATAATATTAAAATATCTTAGATCAAATATATTATTTTATGGTTTTCTGAAATGAATTAAACTGGCACAACATGTGACTCTCATCTCATATATTATAAGAGATAACATTTAAAGGCATAGAGAAAGAGAACAATTTCTTACCATTTTTGGTTTTGACAAATGTTTTTCACATACATCATCGTTTATTATTTCTAACTTTTTGATTTCATTTATCACGCAAAACACAGATCGTTTTTGAATTATATCCCTCCCACATGTTTTTACACAAGGTTGCCAATTTCCCGTCCACCAATAAGGTGGACAGGTGTTTATATTACACGGTACCTTTAGAGCTTTAGGTTTAGTTAAATTTCTACACAAGATTTTATTTGACATGATACCACTTTCATCGGCACAGCTGTATATTTCAAATTGAACTCCCATACCGCATGATTTTGAACAAGTTGACCAATCAAATCTTATCCACTTATATTTTTTACTTATATTAATATCTACTCGTTTTTGTGGTTTGTAATAAGTGTATGTTATCCCTTCAGATATATTAGCATTATTATATATTTGTAGAATATATATGGACAGGTTTGTTGGTAAAGGTCCTTTGATATCGATTATTTCTTTTTTATCTTCTTCATAATAATTATAAAATATGCCTTTCATGGAATGTTCGCCATTCCAGGTTATAGTATTATTCCCATTTAATATAAATTCATTACCAGCGACACTCATAGCAAGAAAATTTTGACTCTTGTTAAATTCTGATATTTTGATTGAGGTAGAGCTTTGAGGTATCGTCATTAAATGTTTATAATTCGATTTAGAAATAGAATCGTTTTGATCACTGTCAATAAACAAATTCCCTGCTGATAACTTACATGAAGCATTATTTCCGTTACATACGCCACATGCATCTCGTATAGCGTTACTATTTAACTCGTTGTCACATGCTAATGGATGGCATATCCCATTGATGCATATCCCACTTTCGGGTACTGTTTCAATATTGTTTTCAAAAAAATATTTCTCTTTCTTTTCGTAAATTTTATTAAAATCGCATGGTGAACCATCGTTTAATTTATTGATGAAAGAGTTTTTATCCAAATTAATTCGTGTTTCTTTTTCGGATACACAATTTAACAAACATATAGAGTGTGATGAGAAGGAATATTTGTCAAATGTCCAATTGCTTTCACATTTCTTCATTATATTACATCCATAATCTTGACACTGTAAATCCCTAATATCAACACTATCATTGCAAATATTATGATTACAAACTTTATAGATTTTTTCTCGTCCAAGACAATATTGTCCACCATTTTGAGGGCTACCATTATATATAATTAGATTTAATTTTATCATATTTTAATATACTAAACAAATCTTTTTTTTATTGACATATATTCTGAAGTTACAAAATATATTATTATTAATTTCTTAACATTTAAACCTTGGATTAGAACAGTGCCTTTTTGAAATTGAAATGCCGTTCCCACAACTTCTTGAACATTTTGACCAAGGTAGCCATGGCCCCCATCTGCCATTGATTTTAAAACCTTTCACGTTTTCTGTCGATGTTTGAAAAATATCGACGCATTTTTTATCCAAGCACCATTTATTGGTCCCACACAATGTTCCATCCTCTGTTACCTTCATTTTTGACAAACACTTGCTTCCCACTTTACACCATAAATTGTTGCATATATCCTGAATAGATAATGTTTTAAAAAAAATTCTTTTCAAAATTCACAAATTAATCAAATCGTAAATTAAATTTTAGGTGTGAAAGTTGGTATATATAACAGGTGATCCTAAAAGGTAATGCTTTCACAGGTCCTGGGAGTCGCTACTTTATTAAAAAAACAATCGTAGTAGCCCCACTAAATAAAACCTAGATGAAGCAACTTAGGCTAGCTCCTTAAATTTTATTGCATGAGTTGTTTAAGAATAAATACATTAATAAACGTATTTGAACACAGTAATTATTGAGATATCTTATTTAATTTCGTGAAATTATTTATGTTATATAAAATTTCATTTACATATTTTTTGTATTTTTATTGTCTCATTTATTGTTCGAATATAATTTTATCGGACTATTCATATAACGTAAATTTATCAATAGCTATAGGTGCCAAATAAACACCTAAACCTTCAATTTTTTTTTAAAAAATGAGTTATCCGCAGCTAATGGAATCTTTGGAAAAGATTTATTTTAAAATTATTTATGATGAACTCCATGCGGAAATTGTTGCTTTAACTCCGATTTTATCTAAACTCTGTTTTAGATTTTCGAAAACTTCCTGTAAAATCTCATACATGGAATTAATAAGAGATTTATATTTTTAATAAATAAATATTAATTTTTAAATACTTTTAGGGCGGTTTTCCAAATATATGCAATGATTATAATAAGAGAAAATTAATATTTTATAAGGCAATGTCCCAAATTTTTTTTTGAAAATTCGTATGGTTTAAAAATTTGGGAAAATGAAATCTTACGTTTTTGAAATTTATAAAAGTTTATAAAATTATGTTTTGGGCATGTTTTTATTTTTATATAAAATGGCTTATATATTTGTTTTCTTGAAATAAAATTCAGTAAATAAAAAATATTTTTTTTAGAAGAAGGATCTTTCCTATTCTTATATTTTTTCTTCCTTTGCTATACTCATTAATAACATATACAAATAGCTCGGGTGTAGTCCCACCCTTTTTTACTTCATATCTGGGTTACAAGGTTTGTTGGTATCCTTGAGTAAAAAAATCGGCATAATTATATGAAGGATTGGCCTTCATATAATTCACGTACGCTCACATTTGGGTAGGTCTATGACCAACGTGCTATTAAAGATTAGAGATAAAAATTTATTTTCTTTTAAAGTTCCGAAAGTTTGTGAATTAAATATTTTAGATTTTTGGACACAGCCTAAAAAATAATTCCATAACATGAAATATATAATATATTCTAGATATTTTTATGCTGGAAAATTTTAAAATTATTATTTAATAAATCTTGCAAATTTTAAATAGGGAAATCCCAACCCCTGGCCATATTATGGAATATCCTTTTCCCTCTGGCGCTTCCGTTGAGAAAGTATTCATTTTATATACAGGTTAAGCGTAGTTGTTTATCCAAATAAAAATTTTAAAAAGTTTCTACTTTGAAAATCAAATAAAAGAATAGAAAAACTGTCATTATATAAAATAGAGTCCGGTAGATTCAATTTTTTCCGGCCCAATACATGCCCAAATTTTTTAAAATTAATTTTTAAATAAGAGCCAGGCCAAATTTATTTAAAAATTTATGGGCAGGTCGAGTGATATTTTTAGTGGTTTAATAATGCATTAGGGCATTTTATATTCTTTATTTTTTTAAAAAATACTATAATTTATAAGAATACCATATAAATATTAATTTATTTGGTGCATGTATACTGTATTCGGATTAAAAATTGATTTTAGATTAAAATCAAATTTAAACAAAATTTTGAGTTGGTATCTAATCTAGCTTTATTATTTAAAAAAGTGTCAATGAAAGCTAGCCTTTAAAGGGGTTATAGCATGATTTTTAGATTTAAAATATAGCAACAAATGATCTTTAAGTGTATTACTTCATCACCCTACGTCACAATCTACAATTTTACCAAAAAAAAAAGAATGTTTAGGCTCCTATTCGAAATAGAATTTAAAATAAAAATTAAGTTGATCTAGGACGCGGCTTCATCGTATTACTAATAAATAAGTATATACACCTACCTTTTTAATAATTAAAAATCGCTTATAAATAATTCATCCAGTGGTAATCTAGATCGACATCTTCATTCTAAAACCCCTGATTTTTAGTTTTTTTCCACTTTTATAAATATTTATTTAATTTCTCGGGATATTTAATAATCATATACTAAAAAAAT
Organism: Gordionus sp. m RMFG-2023; assembly: GCF_954871325.1. Taxonomy (NCBI): domain Eukaryota; kingdom Metazoa; phylum Nematomorpha; class Gordioida; order Chordodea; family Parachordodidae; genus Gordionus; species Gordionus sp. m RMFG-2023. The sequence goes on from NC_088775.1 coordinate 79,380,870, forward strand.
AGTGTACATTTAAAACAATAACTCCTTTTATAATAGTACTATAAATGTATATGAATATAATTATACTTCTATCCCAGGACAGTATGATACGTTAGATAACCCCAAACTGATTTGACATTGTCGATCAATATTAAATATGGTCCCTATATTCAAGCGAGATGTTATATCGGATATTTTACTATTCAATGGTAAATATTCTAGGATGGTAATATACTTAAATAAGAATACCATCTTTTTATCCGTAATGTTTAAGGAATATGTTAAACTTTGATTAAGATTTGTATTAATAGTGTCATTTAATAGGATATTTAGCAATTTATTTTGCCAATTATCCGGCCAAACGTTTAAATTATCATATATTAAAAAATATAGATTCCTGACCTGTAATGAAAGGTTTGTATTGGTTAGACTATTCAATTCATGAAAAACTCTTTCATCAATATAAACAATGAAATGACCCACAGATAATTGTTGCCTGCCTTGTAATTCATTTACCTTTTCAATTAGTGTCATGTTAAAATCTTTAAATAAAATTATATTTTTTTGCTCATTGTCGTTTGTTATTTTAGATATCGTGTTTGATTCTGGTAAACGAATGTTTTTCAAACATTGGGCTTGTTTTCCATAAATGAAATTGCTTAAATCATAATAACTACAATTGGACCACAACAATTCGGCTAATAAATTTTGAGGTAATTGCGAATCCATCACGTAAGGTAATTTAGAGGACGCATTTAAGTTAAAATGTTGACAGTAATCCATATTGTCATGTTTCATTCCCAATCTTGAAATAACAAATATAGTATGTTTTATATTTTTAATTAAAATTTTCTAACAAATGTCCTATTTCGTGGGCTATCGTGAAGGCAGTATTTAGACCAGTGTCCTCAGCAATAACACAACTTCTTGATACTTGACACATTGCTCCAACTTCTGCCAATCCTAAAGTTCCACAAGGGGTGTAATTCTGAGCGCATAAATCTAACCTATTTTATGTTATATGAAATGAATTATTATTTTGTTTTCATATAATAGATAGTATAATTTTATGTTTCTAGTTTTAATAAGCCTTTTAATCGAACTACTATGTTTTTTATTAATCTCAACCTTTTCAATTAATAAATAATATTTAGGAATGAAAATTTTTTCAGAAAAAAACAACGAATTTAACATATTTTTTCTTCTTTTTTTTCATTACTCAACTTTTTATTCGGGAGAAAATTAAGCCAAATAAAATAATTTGCGATCGTAAATAAACTTTCTATTATTATAAACAAGCCATTACAATGCTATTCATATTCAAAAAAGTAATTGCATTGCTATTCATGGTTCCATATAGCAATGTATTTTTTTTTAATTTAAATTATTTAAAATTTTATTTTGATAATATTGATATTGGTATAATTTTTAAAAAAATGATAAAACACTAAAATATTAAAACAACTATATAAAAATATATAAAATTAATATATATTAATAGTATCGAAGGCTCTAAAAAGAGCTTGATTTAATAATGAAAATGTACCTAAAAACAAGTATAATTGTTTTTAAAAATTTCCAATTGAAGTTTTTGTTTAGGAAATAAGGATTCGCGATTTTTGTTTGTTATGCTAAAAAATTTTCGTGATAAAGTTTTTTTAATTCAGTTTTTTTTTTAATTTTTATATATGTTAGCGTCAATGTGTTTTTCCCGACAATGTTATTTTTTATTAAGTTTATCTGAGCGCTTTTTTGAAAATGTTAAAATCTGATTTTACCGGAAATGTATTCCATCATGTTTAGGTACCTAACAGACAAATTTGCTATGAACTTTTGAACTTAATATAATTTAAATTAATCTTTCCATAGATTTTTTTTATATAAATTATAAATGGCTCAAAAGTTAATGGAAAAATTGTCTACAAATTATAAAGTAGGTATTCTAAACATGTTGTAATATATTTCCCCAGAAATCAGATTTTTAAATTTAAAATAAAACAGGCTTAAAAAATGAATTAAAGTTGAAAAAATAACACATTGCTGGAAAAACACATTAACGCTAATATATATGGGCTAGATTTTTATAATCGTTAATTATTTTTTTATATGACCTTTAAAATTCTTTTTTAATAATAAAATTTTGCTTCTTTATTATATTTTTTCCTTTTTTTTCACATCCTTAATAATATCATAATGTTAATTTATATTTAAAAAAGACCTTTTCTGTAATCTGAACTTGTAGAAATTTTACCTCGTTATCAAAATGGCCGTGTTATAAGGTTCGATTATATTTTGAGGTGAAGTAAGGTTTCTGAATAAAAATGATTGCCACTGGCAAAAACTCTTAAGGTAGTCATCGGCGTTTAACGTGATATTTAATTCTTCCGGCTATAGATAAATTAAAAAATATATTAAAGCCATTAATATTTTATAGAAAATTTTTTCCGGGAAAGATTATTGCTCCTTGGAACATAATTTCCTGAGAATTATTTTCTAGAAATCACATTTATGTGCAAATCCATAATAAGACTTAAAAATAGACAATTAATTATATAAAAAAGATATTATAATCGTCAAAAAGAATTTATCTCCATTTAATTATCAGCATTTGTGAATCTGAATATATTTATTATATAAATTACTTTATATGCCATTAAGATAATTCCCGAAACCGTTAAATTTAAGTAAAATCCTATCGTGCTATGGCTATAGATATTTTTTACCTATAATTATTTTTTATAATAAGGAAATAATAGATAATAAGTGCTAACAAATTGAATTTCATTTTGTTTTTTATTTCAAATAACATATTTTAAATGGTAAGGCTGAATTCACATTAAAACACTAAACTTATTGATGCGCATTGCGAAAAATACAAAATGTATAACATTTAAATAGTGTTGTTAAACGGCTCGCTTTGAGCCGATTTTTAAAAACGGCTAACTCAATATTTTAGCCAGAAAAAATATTGCCTGAGCCCGAGATTTGGCTAATAGATGCACAAACCTCTGTTCCTTCTACAAACAAAATCTTCAGGCTTGCGCAATAGTATTCTGGATGTAATATTGGGTTAGCCGTTTTTAAAAATCGGCTCAAATTGAGCCGTTTAGAGCCGTTTAACAACACTACATTTAAATCAATCTTCAATTTATGATCTTAAAAAATTTTTTGATCAAAATTTTTGCCAAAAAAAATGAATTTTCCTTTGTTAGTAAACTAATTCTACGATGATTTCATCAGTAATTGATTCCAGTCCAAATCTATATATCTATTTAGAAGAGCTCATTCAATTATTTTCTACATTTCCTATATAAGTTTTTAATCTTCCTCAAGAATAAAATGCCATTGGCAAGCGATGATCAAAGTATAAAATAATTTTAATCAAGTAAGAAATAACTTTTATATTTGTAAGGACCGTTTTTAGCAAAAATAATGTTACCTATTATTTCACCAAAAGTTGACAAAAGTCTGATTTTTTGGTAAAATTTTGAGGCTTATTAATTAAGCTTCAACCAAAGTTCTAAACAACGCTAAATAGAAGTGGAATAAAAAGTTATAATATTATTTTTACTGATTCTACAATAATATTCGGACGATTGGATTCTCTTGTTGCTAGTAGTGTTGTTAAAGGCTAGATTTGATCCGATTTTTAAAAACGGCTGGCTCAAAATTTTATCCAGAAAAATATTATTGTAAGCCTAAAGATTTTGGTTATAGATGGTAAAAGGTTCGGATATCTATTAGCGAAATCTCGAGGTTTAGGAAATATTTTTGGCTAAAATATTGAGTTAGTCATTTTTAAAAATCTGCTCAAATCGAACAGTTTTAATCACTAGTTGTGAAGCGAGGTATGCGAATATAAAATTCGTAAACCGCTATTTTGAATTTAACAATCTCATGATTTTTAAAAATTTTGAACAATCTCTTTTAGCTCTAAACTAACTATCTGCGATTTTGATGGAGTCAACTAAATCAATATTTTTTAAAAAAAGCTATTGCATAAAATAATACTAGTATAATTAAATTATTTGCTAATGCATTCTAATGCTAAGAAAAATCAAGTTCAGTAAATTTTCTGAAGGAAAAATTTTTTTTCAAGCCATTTTTCCATTTCACAAGGAGCACTCTTAATTGTCCCCTCTAACTCCATATACTTAATGAAGAAATAGTGAGGCTGTTTTTCTCAATTATTTTCGTTTTTTGATTTTTTGTTTTTTTGTTCTTGTTTTGTTTTGATGTTTTTAATTTTTTAAAAAAGAGTTTCGTTATTATTTAATCTGTTTATTCAAAGCTAAATAGCAGGCTAAACTGCCGGCTGTTTAGTAATAAGTGGAATCAGGACAAGGTTTAAAGGCTTTAAAATTTTAATGATCTAGATTTTTGGGCTTGGGGGTGGGGGTTATCCCCCTCCACTGGCTACGCGCCTGGAAAGATTAATGAAAGGAAAGAAAAAACGGATATAAAATAATATTTGACACTATTTCTAATTTTGATACAGCAATGAAAATTAATGATATTATTTAAAATAAATATTCAAATTTTTGTTTAGAAGTTATATAAAATGTTTGAATAAAGAGAAAAAAAACTGTGAAATAATTTGAATTATAATTAAAATATGTTAATAAGTAATCAGTTTTTTTTAAGATCATTGTTTAATTTTTTAGTTTTGCCTGATTCCATGATTTTTGCAAGGTGTGTTCTCCCTTATGTTTTGAATTTGATCTTTGTCAGTATTTGTATCTGCTCTGTTAAAAAAATCTCTATTTATAATAAATTACAATTATTTAAAATTAAAATTTCTTAGTTTATTTTTAATAGCTGTTACATAATAAATTTCATGTAGTAAAATAAATGCTATATTTAAATTATTGCCGAAGATTTTTAAGTTTTCTTATGCGAAAGATGAGCTGTCATTTCATTCCTATTTTGCTGCGAATATTTTCGCATTGCGATTGTCGATGTGAACATAGTCTAACTTTGCGAATTGGTAAATATTTAGTTTTATTTTTAAAATATGCAAAATAATTTGTGTTTTTCTCAATGACATATATAATTCCTAGACTGACGATTCATTCATTAAAAGTGTACATCAATGCAAATCAGCTGGAGACGCCATCTTGGTTACACTAATCATTATTAAAATTTTAAACGAGAGCCTACTTTATTCCTATATCTGATGCAAACTTTTGCTTTTAACGAAGCTTAAAATGCATTTTAATGAATGGATCGTCAGTCTAGGTATTATATATGTCTTTGGTTATTCTCTATATATTTTTTTAGATAATTTCATTTCAATTTAAACAACAATATTGTTTTTTATTTTTGAAATAATGCAAAGCTAAAAGCTTCTGCTCTTTTGTAAATTTTTAAACGATAAAGTATTATTATTACAAAAAAACAGTGAAAACTGAAAGCTTTAAATTTATACGTTTTATAGGAGCCTCCAAGGGGCACAAAAATGACATTTATTAAGGTGTCCCGTGGGACTGTCCCACTCAATGTCTAAAGCCTGTTCACCCCCGATTATGCAATCCAAAATAATTTTTGAATTTTTTTTTAAATATTTAATTTATTTGCTTTGCATGATTGTATAAAATAAAATATTAAACCATTTCCATGATGGATAATAAATATGCCTCAACGTCGTCATCTTTGTAAAAAGCTGTTACCGTGGGATCCGCTACGATCAAAGTTCTAATTTCTAATTTTTCTATTACGGAGTACTTTATCTTAAACAGGTCTTGATTTCGCTCACAATTTTGTGGATATAGAACTGAATATTTTTTTTAAAATGATAATTTGCAAATTTTTAATGCAATTGAACTTAAACTAATCTTTAAAGATTTTGAAACTATCTTATTGTCTTCATTTTGACAAAGGTGTTTCTTCCATTTCAAATATATGTATTTATAAATTCATATCACAAAATCGAGTCACCGCTTATAACTTCAATAGTGTTATTTATAAGTCAGATTCGTGTCAATTTTTAAAAACCTCCCGATTAAAATTATAATAAAAATAATATCATGCAAACCTAGAAAATATCCTCATTTGGGCATCTATTTGCCAAATCTCATAGATTACAGAATAGTATTTTGGATGTAATCTTAAACGGGCCGTTTTAAAAATCAATTCAAATCCGCCTTTTTAACAGCATCTAACATACCCATATAATGCACTTTGTTAAACCAGAGAAGTATCTAGCTTATATCATTTAGATGAATCGACGATATAAATGGATGGGGGAGTCCTCTGGAAATCTTTGAAGATCTGAATATTTTTTTTTGCTAATTATAGAATTTCTGCTTGAAATTTATTATTTGCTCACATTATTTTTTTATAATTGCTAAAAAATTATTTCAGTTATTTTTCAAACAAAATGTGCTCTTTTTTGATTGAAATGGTGTAGTTTTTTAAAAACAAAAATATGAATTCGTTCATATTATATCGATGCGAAATCATTTTGGGAAAAATCCAAACTGTGTAATCAATTATTTTGAAAACTGTAAAACATTTATTCAAAAGCTACAGAGGTTTTGCTAGCTTTTCCAATAAGCGAAAATATAAAATTAGATCTAAAATTATCAAAAAAATAAGACAATTCTATCTAAATAAAAAAATTTTTTAAATCTTTTGCTGACTCTCCAAAGTTATTAGAAGGCTTGAACTCATCTTAGTGTTGTTAATAGGCTCGATTTTTAAATATGGCTAGCCCAATATTTTAGCCAAAAAATTTTACGCAAGAGAGATTTTACTCATAGATGGCACAAGGTTTGGGCATCTAGTAACAAAATCTCGAGGCTTGAGTATATTATTTTGGCTAAAATCTTAATTTAAAACCAACTAATTCGAGCCGTTTAACAACACTAGTTCATCCGCCTTTGTACCATTTCCTAACAACGGTACTGATTTTGAATATATTATAGAGCATTAAAACATTTTTATTTGCAATTTTACTTAAAATGCTAACATATCAAATTTAATAAACAATGCCTAAATTTTAATAAAATGTAATACCACCCATTTTTAAAATATATATTAATCTCCTAACCCGCACCACAGTCCCTCAATCCTCTTAGGCCGAATCTATTCGCGGAGGTTTTAAAAAACTATCCGCCGCTGGATTCGAACTGGTAAAGTTTTTAAATCATGGTATCTAGGTTAATAAGCCACTCATGCCACTCCAAAAAGAAAGTATTTTGTATATAAAGATAATTTATGATGTTATCTAAGATTTTTATAAAAAATCAAGTAAACCAATAACGTTTGACGCTAAATACCATTCCCGCTATTTTATATTCGCCACTGTTCAAGTCAAATGTAGGCAGGCTAGATATATTTTTACCCCTTCCCCCTATCGGGGCCGCTATCTTAAAAAATATAAAAAATCATATGAGTACCTATTATCGAATATATTAAGACATAGCAGAACAGATAGCTAAGATTAAGCATAAGAAAAATAAAAAATTCAAATTAATTATTTTTTTAAAAAACTGATAATGTATTGGTATTTATATCGTTAGTATGGTAATAGAAAACATATGTGTAGATATCATTTTAAAATAATAAAATTAATGTGAGGTATGAAACTTCATATTAACATTTCTCTTATTTTTCATTAAATCCATTTATCCATTTCCTTTATAATAACACTTGAATTTCGCGAAGTTGGCTAATATTTATTACAATAATTTATTTGATTGAAAAAACATATATTATATAATAATATTATCAATATAAAGGGAATAACACGAAGGAAATAACCAATAGTCCCGTTGTTGCTTTGCAAATTGGATTATGATAATTATAAAATTTTACCTGAAAGAACCTAAAAAAATGAGATAATTTTTAATTATATTATAAATTTAAAAAATTATATTAAATAACTGACTAGAATTTTTTTTTAACCTTATCTTGCTCAATTTAGGCCTATAAATGACCAAATATCAAAAAATGTTAAAGGGGACAATTGTATTTTGGCCTACGCGAGAATAGGATATAATTTAGAAAGAACTCGTGCAATTCAATATTGCCATAAGCCTATATTTTTCCATATGAAGGGAGTAAAAAATAAATTCGAGATATGTTTTAAAAAAATATCTAAATGCATGTGCTCACTTATAATTATTGGTCCCATATTCCACAATATCAGGGTGAGCACCTTACCATTACCAAATTTTATGGAACATGAGATAAAATACAAAAATTAGGAACTTTACAAGGTGATGAAAAACAAGCTAACGCGATATAATAAACTTTAAAGGTAAAAGAGCATATTAAATAGTCAAAATATGTCGAAAGTAAAAAATTCCATAAGAAATAATCAGATTTTGCAAGTTGTTGAAATGGGCTATATTCACCTTGCCCCCTACAAAACATCAAAAATTTTAAAAACCTGTTTTTCAAAAAGCAGAGCAGAACAAAGAAACATTTAATGATTAATTTTGAAATACACAGAAATCAAATTTAGGAAATATATTTTTTAAACCTCCTTGGCTCAATCAAATTAGTTAACCAATTTTGTTGGCTATTTAATTTGTTAACCTAATCCACCAACCCAACCCGTAAGTTGGGTAGAATAATCGTGATTATTTTTATTTTGGGGTGACTCGGGTTTAGAATATTTTTTACGATTTAAAATTTAATCAATTTGTACCTTCTGCATTTAAATATGAATTGGTAATTTTTTTTAAAAAAAAATTTCATATTACCTAATAGTCTTCATTCATATTATAAATTATTTATAATTTACTAGAAAATATTACACAAAAATTTTCTAATTCCTATTCTATGCTTGATTATTTCAGAATTCAATTTTTTTTTTAAATGGCGAACCTAGATCGTTATTCTATACCTTTTTTTTAAAAAAAAGCTTAGGTAATTTAGGTTTTTCTTTAAAGAGCCGCCATGTTAATTTTCTCTCCGGGCTGCTAAAAGGTCAAAGCACAACTCTGTGGGAAACATATAATTAATTTTCATAAGTTCAGGTTGTGTTGTAGGTTTGGTTGTGAAAAAGTTTTTCCTATGGATCTGGTAGAATTGGTTCTAAATAATTAGTCTCTTGCAAGTCTCTAAGCTACTTTAACTAGCCCAAATTCTTATCAGAATTACAGCTACTAGAAAGGGCGAATCTTAGGTTAATAATTTTAACGCGTTTGACCCTTACGTTTAAAAAAAAAGAATTTTTAACTATGTAGAATTGTTGTTCCTGAGTCAAAAGATCTGGAATTAAAGGTATATAAACTTCTTTTTTAAAAATTTTTTTTTATCTAGGCATATATTAGGCCTTACCTCATTTATATAAATCAAATGAAAATATTTATCTGTTCCTAGAAATTTCATATAGACTAACTAACCATAGCCCTAAGGTCTCAATCAAAAAATTGTTTGTCGGACATAGAGTCGAGGATGGAGATAAAAATAAATCTACATATCTCAAGAGTTATTCTTTGTCTGAGAAAATTTTCATTGGAAAGTTTTTAAAAATAGAATTTCATCTTTGCCGAAGTTAATATGGTATTAACAAAAGGATTTAATTTTTTAAATTGTAACTGCTTTTTTAAAAATAAAAAATTTACTAAAAAAAAAAGTTTTTTAAATCTAAATGTGTCAAATTTTAAAGGTAATATTTTTAAAATATAAATTAAAATCCACAAAAAAAATTTTTTTTTTTTCCGTTTTTTCATTTACAGTGTTGTGCAGATTTGATGCAAAACATTTCCATATTTTTTAATTTATTTGCAAATATAATTATTTGAGTTGCAAAGAATTGTTACAATAACATATTTATATGTTCTTATCAAATTTTACAAGTTAAATAATTTTATTTACAAACGAATTAAAAAATATGGAAATGTTTTATATTAAATATACACAACACTGTAAAATAACAATCATATATTTGCTACCACAATTTATTTTTTGGAGCTTCTGGCTCCAAACTCTCATACAGATGGTATGATTACATTAAATTCATGGAGCCAACAATAAAGGATAGAAACACTACGATAATTTTAGACCCAAAGAAATTATACCAAAGCCAAGTGTGTTAAAAGTAAATGCATTGTTGGGTGAAAGAATGTTGACTCTTTTGGAAAGGGTGCCTTCTGAGAGCCAGTAAAATATATATTTATCCATAAATTTAACATTATTATAGATTGTATCTCCAATCAATACAATTCAAACATTTTTTTCAAAAATGAAGTATCTCGATTGTATCATACTTTAATTGATCAATCAGAGGATCCAAATACCACAATTGAATTATCACCTCCAAATTCAACAGATATACATGCAAATCAAACCTCATTTGATTAATGAAATTATATCTATGTTGAAAATTGATTTGTTTTTATTTGTAAATCTATTTACTTATATATAATAAAGCTGTATTATTCCATATTCTAGTGTCCATTTTTGAAAAATATAATTAAAATTATTTTATTAAATAAGACATTTAATGTTCTAGTGTACATTTTTATTATTAAAGATCGAAAAATGTAATTAAAATTATTTTATTAAAAATTAGACAACTTAAAATTATTTTGTAAAATATATATAAGCAACTATTCAAGATTTATATAAATTTGATTTGCAATATTTCTAAATCTATTTATTTTTATTAAAGATTCTTATTCAATTTCTAGTAGACTTCTTATAACTTCTAGATTGGGTTAATTAAACGATAAAATACTTATAATTTTATTTCTATATATTCTTTATAACCAAAATTATTTTATATAAAAAAATTCCTCTTATAAAAAAAATCCTCTTTTTTACGCGAAAAAAATTAACTAAAAAACATTTTTTTCTTCTTCAAATAAAAATAAATTACAACCTTCACATTATCTCTTTTTCATATATAAAAATACAATATATCTTTGACATCATTTCTTTTTCATATAAAAATACAATATATCCTTGACATTATTGTAATAATAATTTAAATACACATAATACTACAACACGCCCCCTTAACAAAAATCCTGGGCAAAATTATATATATTTTTTTTTATATCACTATGCAAAAAAAAATTAATCAGCGTATAAGCATTCAATAAATGATTCCCATATTTTTTTGTTTAAACAATATTTTTATGTCTGTATTTCTTCTTTATCACTTCATACACTCAATCAGATCTTGATAATCATCCCAGTATTGTTTTTAGAAGGTCGATTCTAACGTTGCCATCCTCCTTTCTTTTAGGCGATTTTCGTAGTATCCGTCATAACTTGATGTCCTCCTAACATAGTGTCTTTCCTCTTTTACGTTGGACATACGATGTACGTGGGTAGTGGTTGCTTCTTGATTACACGATTATTTATACCATTGAAACCATTGAAATCTACATCTTTATTAACCAGGAACTATCCTTAAATATTTTCTTTTTTTACAATTTCCTCTTTCAACCATTTCTATGCACTCTTTTCCGTAACTGATCCCTGTGCCTGACACCTTCACTGTTATCATCAAATTTTACCCTATTTAATTTGTTTTCCAAATTTTCTATTACTACACCTTTCTCCCATTTTTTGGTACTTCCATATAATCTAATCCATACTAACTGTCCTACAGTATATTCCAATTCCCTTCTATCAATATCCTCAACAATTACATTCGTTTTACAAGATACTAACATATCCAAAAACATTCTTACCTTCCGGCCTATCATTTTTTCTGCCGGAGACAAACCATCATAACCCATCGCATTATTATAATACAAATGCTTCACCCATATTTCTCCTTTTCCACTTTTGGTTTTCTTCAACCATCCTTTAACCGTCGCTACCATCCGTTCCGCTGTCCATTGGAACTGGGATGATACGGTGGCGTTAACACATGATATACACCCGTTTTTTCACAGAATCTCTTGAATTCTTACCCGATAAAAGCTGGTCCACCATCCGATACCACAGTTTTCGGAATACCAAACTTCGACCATACTTTTTTAAAATGTTTAATCACAATATTCGCTGCCAACCCATGAATTTCTTCAAATTCTACCCATTTGGAGAACGCATCTACACTTAATATATACTTTTTCCTTTATATTCGAAAAAATCAACATGAACCCTCTCTCCTGGTTCTACAACTTTTGGCCATTATTTTTATCTTTACGGGGCATGTCAGATCATGCTTTGCAAATCTCACATTTTTTTCCCAATTTATCAATATCCTCGTTCATTTTCGGCCACCATCCTTACTCTCTTCCCCATTGTTTCATACGAGTAAATCCTTGATGACCCGCATGTATAACATTTAAAATTTTCTCCCTCAATTTCCGGGGTATAACAGCTCGGGGTCCCCTCATAATACAATCGTCCACTATAGTTAATTCTGTTTTAATATTTTTGAAAACTTTATCATCATCTTTTCATGATCTCTTTCCCATTAGACATAATTTAACTACCGCTAATTCTCTATCTTTCCTTGTAAACCTTTGTATATCTTCCCATGTCGTTGGGCTACCCTTTATACTTCTCATTACCGTACGTACAAGACATTTTTCCCGATTATCAATTTTCAAAATCACCGATTCATCCAAATTTTCGCCCGCACCTAACCTCGACAAAATAGGTAACTGGTTCTCTTCCTTCGATATTTTAAATCCAAATCAAAATTCCTACTAACAATAACTATCGCTGAAGTCGAGGTGATAACGTCAACTCTTTGTTATCTTTCTTAAATAAATGTATCAACGGCTTATAATCTGTAAAAACAACAAACTTCCTACCTATAAGGTATTCACGACATTTTGTTAATCCAAAAATCACAGCTAAAGCCTCCTGTTTTATCACTGAATACCGCTTTTCTACCTCTCGAAACACTCTCGAGAAAAATAAGACAGGTCTTTCCATTCCATCTATCAAATGCAACATCGCCCCACCTACTCCTCTATTACATGCATCTACAGCCAAAACTACTTCCAGATCACTATTAAAACATACTAGAATGGGCTCTTTCCCAATTCTCTCTTTTAACGTTCTGAACGCAATCTCTTGTTCATCTTTCCATTCAAAATATACCCCTTTCCTTAATAATTCATATAAAAGAGCAGCTATTTCCGCAAAACTCGATATAAACCGATGGTAATAATTTACCATTCCCATAAACGGCTGGACCTCTACTTTACTGGTCGGCCTATTCAAATTCGCAAACTCAACAAATTCTTATCTAACGGTTTTACCTCCATTCCATTAATTCTATGACCCAAATACGTCACTTCAGTTAATCCCAACACACTCTTTTTACGACTCGCCTTTAATCCTTTATTTCGAATTCTAATAAATACTTCTTCTAGCCTATCATCATGTTGTTTCATCGTTATTCCTACAACCAAAACATCATCCATATAATAAAAAACACCCTCTAAACCTTGGAAAACAGCAGCTATTGTCCGCTGAAAAATAGGGGCTGATACACTTAACCCAAATGGTAATCGACAAAACGTAAACAAGCCCTTGAATGTCGTAATCGTCAACAACTTCCTAGTCGTTTTTGCCATCGGTAATTGCAAATATGCACATGAAAAATCAATCTTGGAAAAATATTTTCCCCCTTTCAAACTGGCCACATTTCTTCTATTCAAGGTAACGGATATTTCACCTCTACAACCCAGGTTTCAAGGTCACCCTAAAATCTGCACATAACCTCAACTTTCCATTGGCCTTTTTAACAGGAATCAACGGAGTTGCCCATTCACTGTAACAATAGGACAAATAATTCCATCTCTCACCCAGTTATCCAACTCTTTTTCCATTTCCGCCCTCCATTCAAATGGAACTCTTCGCACCGGACAATACTGCGGTACAAAACCTTTCTTTAAACGGAGATCAACTTCATAATCCACTAAACACCCTAATTTCTCCTCAAAAATTTAACTATAACTATTCATTAAAACTGCCACTGTAAGCCTCCAATTTTCAAAACTCGACAATTGTTCCTTTCCTTCCCCTCCATTAATCTCTTTTTCCTCTTTTTTTCTTACAAATTTCGCCGGGAAATTCTGTAACATGGTATATCTTTTTTTTCATTATCCAGTTCCTTACACATTTCTTGACTAATAATTTTCTCCTCTATTTCTTCTGTTTTCGTGACTATTTTTATTTCATTGTTATTTTGCTCATTAATACATTTTCTACAAGGTATATCTTTTTTTTACCACTCTAGGCTTGTCATTTTCCATAATATTAACACTTTGCGACAACTCAGTATATCCTACCTTTCTTTTTTTAACTGGAACTATCCGCGTTTGAGACATATTTTCTTTTACAAACTCACTTTTCCGATTACCCATCATACCATTTCCAATGATTTCATCTTATATATCACACAATTCTCGATTTTCTATTTCAATGTTCTGAACTTCAACCATTTCATCTCGTTTAATTTCATTTGAAAAAATACCCCAAAAATTATTTAATGGACCAATCTTAACAATCCATTCCCACCCCATAATCGTCTCCACTTTTCTATCAACAATCCACAAATTTAAATAATTAACTATACCATTTATCACAAACGGTACTTCAATTTTTCCTAAAATTTATTTCCGATCCGTCAAACTGTTTAACTATCATCTCCTCTTTAATTATATTCTCTTCTGGCCAATATTTACAATAATTTTCATAACTTACAATCGATATCGCAGCACCTGTATCCAATAGCATAGATATTTCTCTACTTCCTACAACTACTTCCTTACGAGGACATTTATCCTTCTCACTTTTGTCCTCTAATTTTAAAATAGGAATTCTATAATTTTTTATATTTTCACTATTTACCAAATTTACATTTCTTTTATCTACTAAATTTCTTTTAACTTCTACATCTCTACTCACACGAAATTTCATTTCATTCTTTAATGTAATAACTTCCATTTTATTATTTTCGCTATCATTTAGTCACCACTCTCGACATTCTATAGCACGATGTCCTTCCTTCCTGCACTTAAAACACATAATTTCATCTTTACCTTCTTTCAAAATATCACTATTTTGTATCATTATTACATTAGATGCCGGTGCTAAGTATTTCACTGCCGGAAATGCTTCCCCATTTATCGGTTCTCTTACATAACAATTCTCTTTAGCATGTCCCATTTTTCCACATCTTTCACATTGAAATGTTTTTTGATTATTTCCAATAATACGATACGTCGGAACATAACATTTTTCACTACTATGCCCAACTCCTCCACATCTATTACATTTAATCGGTTGCTTGTTAAACATTGCACCGTTCTGCACACAATTTCTACTTATATGCCCCAATTTTCCACATGAATAACATCTTACATTTTGCATATTAATCTTTGGACGTATTTCGGAAAAAATTTTCTTTTTCCCAATTTTCCTTTTCATTTCTCTGCAAGTTCATTGACGTATTATACTCTTTAAAATGATCGTATTCCTTATCATTTCTTCGATCATCTCTTTTGAAATCCCTTTCATCATACCTTCTCTCACAATTTCCTCCATGACTATAATTATTTCGTTTATCATCTCTCATTCCATTTTCATCTTTAATCTATATTTTTCTTTTATTATCAATAACTTTTCGTTCCTCTCCCGATCTAATAATATTGATACTTTTCCTCATTCCTTCTATCATATTTTCATTTAACATTTTCCATATTTCATCCTTTAAATTTAACCTCTCTTCCGTAATTCTTTCATTTTCATTAGCGTTTTTTACTTCCCTTTCATTTTTTCCTTTTTCAATTTCATTACTTTTTATTTCAATTTCCTCCGTAATTTTTATTCTATCTCTTTCTATAATTTTTTTTATTTTTTTCCGATGTAACATAATACCAATTATCCATAAACATATCACTACTACAGCTATAATACAATTATTTCTCTGTGGAACCATTTTCACATATTTTGAGTTTTTATACTTCTTTTATAATTAAACATTTATTCTTTATCCATATAAAAAAATTTATTAAAATTTTTATTATAAATATTTTAACATTGCTAAAGGTTAGACAATAAATTAAACTTAATATAACTAATAATATCAAAATTATATAAATGCACATCATTTAATATATTCCAAAAAATTTTTACCTTTTATTTTTAAGAATCCAATTTATTTGCCTTGTGTCCCAGTTATTGTTCTAGGTTCATGCACCACTTTTTGTAGACTTCTTATAACTTCTTGTAGATTGGGTTAATACAATAAAATACTTATAATTTTATTTCTATAATGTATTCTTTATAACCAAAATTATTTTATATAAAAATAAATCCTATTTTTTACTCGTTCTTCAAATAAAAATAAATTACAACCTTCACATTATCTCTTTTTCATATATAAAAATACAATATATCTTTGACATCATTTCTTTTTCATATAAAAATACAATATATCCTTGACATTATTGTAATAATAATTTAAATACACATAATACTACAACATATATAAATAAGCAAATATTCAAAATTTATTTAGCATTTTTATTAAAATAAAATAAATATATATATTAAGGTAGCAGTGGCCAATGAGGTGGGGGAGGTCCCCATAAGCTCCGAAAAAATTTCTTTAATAATTATTGCCAATAATTTTATTTATAAAACGGAAATAAAAATAATATGTACGAATCAAAATGAAATATATTTAAAATAACAAACCAGACTTTTCAATTTTAAATGATCACATGGTTTAAATTAAAAATTTGGAATTCATTTTATTTGGAGCATTAAAAATTTATTAAAACCAAAAATATTTAGTAAGTGTTCGGTTTTGAGCTCGGCATTTGGTCAAATCATAATATTTCAATCGGTTATCGGTCAAATCTCGATATTTTTAAATTATTTTATGGGATATTTTATACGTATTTATAGATAAATAAAACAAAAATGAACATTTTTACTAGCAAATTTGGTCAATCGAATATTTAGTAAGTGGTCGGTTTTGAGCTCAGCATTCGGTCAAATCATAATATTCAAAATATTTTTCACCTAAATGTACACGTGTAAACCAAAAATGAAGAGATTTTGATCAATAACGGCAGCAATATGTGCCTTACAAGTTTACTATTCTAAACCCACTCATTGAAAAACCTATCTGTTGGATTATGCAAATTTAGTTATAAGATATTTATGGAACAAAATTAATTTAAATGATGGATTTTTATTTTATGTGTTTATTTCTTCGAAAATAATATTTGTATATGCAAAATAAATTTTACATTTTTTTATAGTTTATGGAACAAAATTAATTTAAATGATGGATTTTTATTTTATGTGATTATTTCTTCGAAAAATTATTATTTTAATATGCAAATACTTATAATGTTTAATGGCTATAAAAAAATATATAAATAGCTAAGAAAAATAATTATATTTTAACGGATGATATTTTAAAAATTAATTTAATAAAAGGATTACAGACGATATTTTGTTTCTTCGAAATTTGTGTGAAATTTAATAAAAAGGAAAGATTTAATACAGAAAAAGTAAGTCTACGATTTAATAAATTAGAATTATTTAAAGGAGTTACATTATATATTTTAGGTGTGCTCAAAAGTAAGTAGTTAGCCATCGTTATTATTAAAATTAATCCTTTATTTTAATTATATAGATTTAATACACCTTTGATTCTTAATAAGCTCTCCCAATACTGTGTTAACACCCTGAGTTAAGTTCGGACTTGTAACACTATCTTTTTTTAAAAAAATTTAGGTTTTTCACATGTAATACCCAAATATTAAAAAAGCCCTTACCAATAATCTTTCTGGTTTCCTAAGATGATATTTTCATATATATGCATTTAAAGCCCTCTTATGGATATGTATTATATTTTAAAAATGTAAAATAAAATTTGAGTTGTAATAAGTGAGTAAATATATTTTTTTTCCAATAATATTAAGTAAAAATAGAATTCTAAATTATTTGATATTTAATCTAAATTTTTTATTTAATCAAAAATAGATTTATTTATATTAAAAAAATTGTTTCTGAAAATTATTTTTAAAAAAGGATTGTATAATCAAATTTGGTTTATGATTAATAATTGCTTTTTAGCAATGCAGTATTTAGTCATACCGTAATTAATATTGTTAAACAAGTTTTTAAAATTTTAATTTATTTTTTATAATTTTTAATTAAAAGAAAAATCGTTTAATTTTGTAAAAACAAACAGCAAGTTTTATTTTCTTTAGCTGGTTGAGTCTGAATTGTTGATTACACCTGAAGCGCGAGAGGATATTAAGAAAATCTTAGAGTTTTACTCTGATGATTTTTAATGTGATGTCAAATTTTGATATAAAAATCTTGAATAAAATACTCTTTGAGACCAAGAAATGCTTTGCAGGCCTTTTCCATGTGTAATTGAACTTTAGATTCCCTGCCTAATATCAAAACTTTGTTTTTCTTATTTTAGTTACCTTACCGTAGCTGCACAAATTAAAGGTCTATTTCAACTTTGAAAAGGTTAAAAACCTATTTAAGAAATAACACCGGCGAAAACCATTTAAATAGTTTAGCAGCCCTATTAAATATTTATAAGGAGATTATTCTAGATAAAAATTTGGTTCTAGATAATTTAAATCTCAGAGAAAAGTAGATCTCTCTTTATAAATTTAAATCATAAAATTGCAATATGATTATAATATGTTCTTAGTCATAAAATTTTTATATGCAAAACTTAATTATAATAAATTCTTAGTCATAATATTTATATATTTTTTATATTATACTATTTTTAATAAAAGTATTGCATTTGCAATATGATTTAATTATATTTTGATAATATAATCATTTATATCTATATTATAATTTTCCGATGTCCTCACTACGTCATCGTGACGTCATGTCATCGCTACGTCATGTCATCGCTAAGTCATGTCATCGTTACGTCATGTCATCGGTACGTATTTATTTATTTATTTTTTATTTGTTGATTTTATTTATTTATTTTATACAAACAGATGATCCTATAACTCATATTTTCTATGCAACTGTAGGAGGCCATATTAAAACCAAAAAGTAATACATTATTTACTTAATATTACAAATTATTAATATTTTATATCTCTAGGCTTGGGAAATTTTTACCAAAATTAATGCAACTGTAGGAGGCACTATATTAGGAAGCATATAATTAAAGAAGCATATAATTATAAAAAAATTTATCAAGCCCAGCAACCCTTAATAATTTGTAAAAGATATTCCCATGTCCATTGATCAAGTCTTGAGTTTATACCAATGTTTATACATAGGAAAGTAATACATTATTTACTAAATATTACAAATTATTAAGATAGCCCATCAAAAATGATGGGGAATGAAATTTTTATTCATTTTTTACGATAGTGTCATGCCATGCCAGGTCCAAGCTCACAATATTAGCAATCATATAATTAAAAAAAGATTTATCAAGCCCAGCTCAACCCTTAATAATTTGTAAAAGATATTCCCATGTCAGGTGCAAGCTATTATTAATTTTGAGATTCCAAACCCTCGTATCCAATATAATTTTAAAAATTTTTTCCCAAATCGGAGATAGTTAAATTTTTAATTGATTTATCATCACATGAAGGGTAAATTAAAATGTAAAAAAAAACATAAATAATATTAGGGCAGACCTTATTTTGTCATGATTCTCTTTTATACCAATGTCTATACATAGGAAAGTAATACATTATTTACTAAATATTACAATCAAAAATAGGGGAATGAGATTATTCATTTTTTACGATCCAGGTCCAAGCTCACAATATTAGGAAGCATATAATTATAAAAAAGTTTATCCAGCCCTGCTCAACCCTTAATAATTTGTTAAAGATATTCCCATGTCAGGTGCAAGCTAATATAAATTTTGAGGTTCCAAGCCCAGTAGTATCCAATATAATTTTGAAAATTTTTTTCCACCTCGGAGATAGTTAAATTTTTAATTGATTTATCATCACATGAAGGGGAATTATCTGATTTACCAATTAGTTTAAGATGTAAAAAAAACATGTGAATTCCGTATTAAGGGAAACTGGGCCTGGGCTAGAGGTCTGCATTGGTCGGGTTTTCTGACCGCCCGTCCACGCCCGCCCATCTAATAGGGCGGGCGGACGGGCGGGTAAAATTTTTTTAAAAACAGGCAGGCAGGTGGGCGGGTTAAAAAAATTTTTAACAATGGGCGGGTGGGCGGGCGGGTTAAGAAATTTAAACAATGGGCGGGCGGGTGGGTTAAAAAAATTAAAAATTTTTATTTTAATTAATAAAAAATTGTTCTTACGAACTTAAAAAATAAAAAGCCTTTTTCTGGTATAACTTTTTATAAAATAAATCAACTTTTTTCTTCAATTAAAAAAACTTTTTCTACAAATAAAAACAAACTTTTTTCTATAAACAAATTAAAATCTCCTTTTATGGTAATGAAATAAAACTTTTTTCTTAAAATATATAATTTTTTAGATATTGAAAATTAAAATTTCCTTTTTTTGGGAATAATGAAATTACTCCATTGTGTTATTTTATTTTAGTAATGATTGTTTATCTTTATATTGCCCTTTTTATTTTCATTTTTTTTTTCTTATATAATATATAAATTTTATTTTTTATAACATAATTTTAACAAAATAATATTTTTTAATTTAATTTTAAAATATGAATAAAGAATTGATTGCTAAGAAAATAAAAAATAATTTTTATAAATTAAAAAACAATGAAGATAATAATAATAAACTTAAATCGTCTATATGGAAACAATTTAAAATTATTTTTGATGAAAATGACAAAAAGCTAGATTGGATTCGCTGCAATGATTGCGATTCCATCTTTAAATATAATAGCAAAAGTGGCACCTCCTTCTTCCTTCGGCATCAATGTTCATCTGCAAATTATGAAGATTTGATAGATATTAAAAAAATAACTGGATATTTTGAAAAAGACAATTCTCAATTAAACAAACGATAAAATCTGGTCTAATAGCGAATTTTGTAGAATATAGCGCTAGAGACATTAGGTATTTTAATTTAATAAATTATTCTTTTATCTTTTTTAGGCCATTCCAAGCAGTTCAAGAACCTGGATTTATAAATATTTTACAAAGATTTGCCAACTTAGGGGCAACATATGGTAAATTGGATGATAATAAGATCATCCCTTGTGCTACAACAGTTAGCCGCAACGTATCCAAAGTTAATGAGGATCTTAAGGAAATATTATTTCCTAAAATTGTAGAAATGATAAAAAATTCCATTTGCTCATGTACTACTGATATATGGTGCGAAGAATTTACCAAAATCGATTACATATCTCTAACAATCCATTATATACAAAATTGGAAATTAGAAAAAAAATTTCTTTTTATTTCAAAATTTCAAGATGAAAAAAAGACGGGAGAAAATATTCTTAAAGAATTATTAAGAAAAATTTTAAAAATTGGTGTTCCCCGAGAATATTTTTCCAAGCTCATCTTTGTTACGGATCAAGGAGCAAATATTAAAAAAGCTTTGGAAGGGTAAATTTTTTATTAAATAAAATTTAATTATTAGGTAGATATTATAATAATTTCTGGAGATTTTGTATACACCTAAAGAAAAAACATTCATATTTAAAGAACTATATTTTCCTTTATTTTTTCAAATATTAGCTTTACTAAACTGTTCAGCACATATGCTGAACACAATACTTCGTAATACCTTCCAGTCAACTTTTATTTTAGAAAATGCTCCCGAGATTAATAATATTTTGGTAACTGCAAAATCATTGACGACTTATTTCAAACAAAGTGGCAACGTAAAATATCTAAGCAAGACGTTACTACAAAATATTGATATAAGATGGAATACAAAGCATAATTAGCTACAAAGCATTTATATAATGTATGATGAGATTTTTTTATTCTTACAATCTCGTGATATGACTGAAAAAATGGGATCTATGGGAAAGGAAGATTTAAAAACACTGATAGATTATTTGGAACCATATAAAGTTGCAACTAATGCTCTTGAGGGTGATTGCAGGCCTACACTACAGAACGTTCTTATATGGTATGAAAATTAATATTTTGAAATTTATACCCATTTTTTTTTTATTTATAAAAAAATTAGGTATAATCTTCTACATGAGCATAATAAAATAAATATGAATATAATGGAGAGAAAAACAAAATGCGAAAAAGAAAGATATAAGAAAGAAAAGAGCTAAAAATTTTATAATTGAAAAATTTAAAATTCATATGCTCCATAAAGTTTCAACATTTTTAATACCAAAGTTCCGACAAATGAGGATGTTGTCGTCGGAAGAAATTAATGAAGTAAAAAAAACATATTGAAAACTTGATAGATTTGATTTGCATAGAAGAATGTAACATCGACGTAGATGAAGATTTAATTTTACCCATTTCCCCAAAAGCAAAGAGAATCCAATTAAAAGGTATTAATAAATTATAAATTCGTTTAGCTACTTATCAAATGTAATATTTGAAATAAATAGCATCCACATCAAAATTAAACCCCAACAGATGGAAGGATGAGGTTGTTACTGAGGATAGTACCGTACATAATGACATAACAAAATATTTAAATCTTAAAGTAACCATTTTTGATAAGTATAATTTAGCATAATTTTAAGATGCATGCATATATTACAATTAATATAAATTTAAATTACTTTTATAACTTTATTATTATTGGTTCACTTTTATTTAAAGATTTCAATTGAGGAAGAGGATATACTTCAAAAGGATGTCCTACTTTGGTGGAAACGACAAGAAAAAAATTTGCCAAAGCTATCAAGATTAGCAAAAAAAATATTAGCAATTCCTGCAACTAGTGCTACTTCTGAAAGAGGATTTAGCACTGCCGGAAGGTTTTTAGAACAAAGAAGAACGTGTTTGAATCCCGAAAATGTGGATTCATTATTATTTTTGCATTATAATTACTTATAATATTTATTTTATATTTATATTTTATAAATATTTTATTTGATAAAATAAATTATCCATAATTTAAATTGAATATTTTTTAAGCTTAATATAGTAATTTCCTAAATTATAAAACTTATAGAGATGTAATGTTGAAACTATTTTCATTAGATGCTTAAAATAGTGGACTTGGGTAAAAAAATTTTTATAAATAATGGGCGGGCGGGTAAAAAATTTCTGACTAATGGGCGGGCGGGCGGGTATATTTTTTGAAAACTATGGGCGGGCTGGGCGGGGGGGTTAAAATTTTTTTAAACATTGAGTGGGCGGGCATATTATCCAAAAACCCGCCCAATGCAGACCTCTAGCCTGGGCAAACCATTTATTAGAGAATCATTACAAATAAAATTAAAATAACCGACTCTTATACTTTTTGGTAATATGATCAATTATAATTATATATAAAAAATAAATTTTTGTTTATTATATAGGGTTATTGTAGCTTTTCGGATAAATTTAATGTATGTCTTGCATTTCTCAAATAATTTGTCTATATTTTATGTTAAGTAAAAAAAAATGCTATCTATTTAAATAACAAAAATGCCATTAAACTGAAACTTATATGCAAATTATATATTTTTTAAGAAAATATTTTTTATTGACATATAAATTTAGGCTAATTTTTTTAAAAAATAATGAGGAATAATTATACAAAATTATTAAGAAAGCCCATCAAAAATGACGGAGAATGAGATTTTTATTCATTTTTTACAATAGTGTCATGCCAAGTCCAAGCTCACAATATTAGGAAGCATATAAATATAAAAAAGTTTATCAAGCCCAGCTCAACCCTTAATAATTTGTAAAAGATATTTCCATGTCAGGTGCAAGCTAATATTAATTTTGAGGTTCCATGCCCAGTCCTATCCAATATGATTTTGAAAATTTTTTCCCACCCAGGAGATAGTTAAATTTTTAATTAATTTATCATCACATGAAGGAGCCCAGCCCAACCCTTAATAATTTGTAAAAGATATTCCCATAAAAATAATTATATATTACAATATTTATTTTTATTCAATTAAAATTATATATTTATTCTTAAGGTTCCTACCTTTTTTAACAATACTCCTTTTTATATACTCCTTTTTATTCTTTCAATAAAAAATACAAAACGGGGTTTTCTATTTTTCTATTTTTATGTTTATGTTTATTCCAAAAAACAATACATATTACGGTATTTATATATTATTTAAATTATTCTATACTTTTTCACAGGATCCTATTTTTTTTAAAAAATTTGCTAATTGATCTCTCCGAATGGTATTTTATTCCTACCATTAAATTTAACTTTAGAATTATTTTATCTTTACTTTATAAAACTATCCCTATCTTATTTCCTCTTTATAATTGTTCAAATATTGATATATCAGCCATTAATAATGCACAAATGCTAAATATACCTTTAGAATATCATTTGACAAGTCCCCCCCTCCCCCCCAAAAAAAATTTCTTTTATGATATCCCTCCAACTACTAGATATATGCATCTAATATTGACCCATCTAATGGTTTACAGAATTTTAATGTTCGTTTTATTTCAATAATAATGTTTATTTATATTTTTGCCTGATTTCTTTATTTGTCTAGGCTAACCCAACCTTAATTCCTCACATTGCTACAAAACATTATGAATCTATTAAAGATAAGCAAAGAAAATAATGACGAATAAACAAACGCCTTGCCCGTCCTAGAGTTACTGGTAGCCAAAATAATATAGAACTGTGCTTGAAATTAACTCCTCTGGAGGTTTATTTATTTTTTTTTATCTTATGTTTTTACATGTTTATTTTATTTTCACCCTATTGCCTCCAAATGATATTTCTATCACCACTACCACAATCCCTATGCCACATCTGCCTATTTTTTAACAAATATAAGCATTCAATTCCGTATTATCATTCACTTCACTAGGAGTTATTATAAATATTACTTTATCCGATTCTCTGAGAAACTTTCATGAATATTTAAAGGAATGTTCACACTTAAATGTGCAGTACGGCCATTTTCATCAACTTTATTAATGGAAAAATATGCAGTAGTTCTGTCGTGGCCTTTATAACAATTTTGAGTTAACATTGTCGTTCATGATTCTATTTTAGATGGGGCTACCAATGCTGACATTGACAGAAATATCATTTTGCGTTCTAGGCATAGGCATATGACTCATCTTTATCAGGACGTATTGTGTTTTGTACACTGCTTTGGTAATCCGTCATTACTTTTATCTACAACCCTAAATGATATGAAATTGTACATTAATTATTTCCTTTCCAGACAGCCTTCCAGATTTATTTTGTCGCTTTTTCCATCAAAAATAAAAATGTCACCAAGGATCTGCTCTTAATTTTATCAAATACACAACATAATAATTATTCCTCATTATTTTAAAAAAAATTAGCCTAAATTTATGTCAATAAAAAATATTTTCTTAAAAAATATATATATATAATTTGCATATAAGTTTCATTAGTGTTTAATGGCATTTTTGTTTTAAATAGATAGCATTTTTTTTTTACTTAACATAAAATATAGACAAATAATTTGGGAAATGCAAGACATACATTAAATTTATCCGAAAAGCTACAATAACCCTATATAATAAACAAAAATTTATTTTTTATATATAATTATAATTGATCATCTTACCAAGAAGTATAAGAGTCGGTTATTTTTATTTATTTGTCATGATTCTCTAAAAAGTGGTTTGCCCAGGCCTTCCCAGTTTCCCTTAATACGGAATTAACATGTTTTTTTTACATCTTAAACTAATTGGTAAATCAGATAATTCCCCTTCATTTGATGATAAATCAATTAAAAATTTAACTATCTCCGAGGTGGGAATAAATTTTTAAAATTATATTGAATACGATTGGGCTTGGAACCTCAAAATTTATATTAGCTTGCACCTGACATGGGAATATCTTTAACAAATTATTAAGGGTTGAGCTGGACTGGATAAACAATAATTATATGCTTCCTAATGTTGTGAGCTTGGATCTGGCATGACATCTATCGTAAAAAAAATGAATAAAAATCTCATTCCCCGTCATTTTTGACGGGCTTTCTACTAGTTAATTATAATTGTTAAATTATATTTATACCGTTGTGCAACAAGAATTATTTAGATTTTTTTTAAAATACTGTTGTATTAATAAATTATTAATATAATAATCTGTATAAAATTTATACATTTTGAAATTTATTTTATTGTATATTATCATTAAAATAAATACATAGTTAAATACAGGGATGTTATTTATACTAAAGTATATTAATAATAAATAAATCATTAATGAAATACTCTGTAAAATTTTGATATATGCAAAAAATTAATTAAAATAATTATTTTTAACATATAATAAGATATTTTAAGTAATGATAAAAAATAGAGGTTTTTTGGGGAGAATGCGGGGGGGGGGGGGGGGGTAAATTATTTTTCTTTCTACACCGAATGGATTGAATTATTTTACAATTGAACACTAAAGATTGATAAAATTTTCAGAATAATGCTTTCAGTCGCCTATTAATCATAAATTTAGCCAATGTTATTAATATTTTTTTTATTTATGCTGAATACTTAAGTGATTAGACACAATGAGACACTATTAAAGCACAAAATTTTGACAAATTTTAGAATTAGTATTTCCAATTTTTCAGCCAACTTTAAAAAAGATGATATAAAGATAACTACCAAAATTAATATTATATATTTTTTTTAGAGACCCGGATGAAGGCTAAAGGAAGTTTGGGAGTGAAGCCCCACCCCCCCAAAAAAAATTTTAAACCCCACCCCCCTATGGATAAATTCTTACGCCAGGTAAAGTAGGATAAACAAATAAATATATATTTACAGATATGTATATTTATTATAAAAAATACATGTACAATCATTTATGAGTTTAAAAAATCTTGAATAAATTTCGGTATTTCTTGTTTCCTTGCTCTCCCTCATACATAACAGACAATCTGTGTTTGTAACAGGAATGTTGAGCCAGTATTTTTGGGGTACTTTATATACATATGTTTTCATCCAAGTCCCCAAAACAATTTGAAAACCCTGATTGAATCATAAACTCTTAGGATATCTAAATAAACAAAATATATAATATGTAAATTACCTTATTTTACATTAAGGTAAGAAATAAACTTCATTTTATTTAATAAATTATAAAAAAGATTATAAATCTAGCTTCAATAAAATACGTACTGCTTTCACTTTAAACAAAGCTGCGTTACTTAAAAAATGTACTGCAAACGCTCAATTTGTGCGTGTTATCAAAAAATTTCCACCCATATCCCCATGATCGCATATTTATTATTTTTAAAAATATTCAAAAAATATAAATAAAAAAAAATATTAAAAATTTCCCCGAGTTTTAGTGAGTTACGGAAAAATGATAGAATATTCTATATATAATATAAATAATAATACATTATAAAATATTGAATAAAAATATATATAATATATGGTAGAAAAGATTTCCACATACGTTGAATTAAGAGGGAAAAGGAAGTGTTTCAAATAAACACTTGTAATTCCCTTTTAGGATTTCAAATGTAATTTTTTGTTTGAAGGAAAGGAACTTGTTTTTAACCCCCGTCTTTATTGAATTTTTTTTTAGCCATTTGATTTAAAAATTTAAGGGATTAATGACCGGGGTTTCCCAAATAACTAAATATTAAAGGGATAAAAATAAAAGAATTTAATAGGGACTTATATTTATTGCATCTTTTGATTTCTTGGCATTTCAAGAGGTCAGAGTTTCTATTATAGGGAAATGAGGCATGACATGACACATCCCATACAAGTCATTTGCCGCTCAAGATTTTATGCCATCGGGACACTTACCATCATCATTTAAGAGATCTAACGGCTAAGATTTGCCGATCAACCTATTTAGAATGTCATGTCGCAAAATAGGGCCCTGACTTTAAGGCAAAAGAAACAATGCCTAGAAAATGGATAAACTTGCTTATTGTTTGCAGAACAGATGTCAACGAACGGGATAAGACAACCTAGCTTATGACCAATGGCAATTTGAAACTCATAGTTTGTGAGTAACATTTCCTTTTCTTCACTCGATATCGCGCCTAGCCATTCATGGCCTTTGGGATTTTTTTTGCGTTTCTGAGTAGTTGGAGGTTAGTTAGATCGGGACACAAACAAAGTTTTTCAAATGCACATTGAAACATGGGAATTGGGAAGCTGTTTAAATGGCTGAAGACTGGGTTTGCGGATCCTTGGAGAACTAGAGTAAGCCAAGATTGTTTGTCAGAAGCTAAAAGTGGATCGTTCAACTCGGTAAGCGAGGAAATAGAGTCGTTAAAGGATATTCATGAAGAAAAAAAACAAGCAATTGTTATTAATTTGGAGGAAATCTACGTCCTCCCTGGTAAGCAGGTAAAGAGGCAAATGACTAATTTAAGGGATTCGATGAAATGTTTAAATTTTAATTCGAAGGACTTAAGGACGGAATTATATAGGAAAGGCGGGGAATCTTTAAAGATGTGCAAGAATTTAGGTAAGAAAAGAATTTTTTGGTAAAGAAGAAAACTGATACTTGGGAAGCAATCCTAGAAAAAAAACACCCAGGAAAAAGACCCCTGAAAAAACCCTGAAATTTTTTTTCAAATTTACTTAAGACTTAATAATATAGGTATATTTTTATTTGGATTATAATAAAGTATAAACAAATTTGTATTTTAGAAATAAATATTAAAAAAATATTATTTAATAAGCTAAAATTTTTTAGGTCCTAATTCATTTTAAAGATTACTCATATACCCGCCATAAAAATTAAACAAATTTTGATGTTCAAATTGGTACTGGAGAAAAATACCTTGTATTCCTTATTTTCGTAAAATTTATTTGCTATAGTAATAAATACAATATGCATTTTTAGTTACGATATTAAGTAGACTAAATTTTTCAAAATTTTGTAATAAGATATATTTATTTTATTAGTAAATCATGATTATTTATATACAAATTTAATAATTTAAAATAATAATTATATAAGTTGACATCGAATATTGAAGGAAATGGCGCTTATAAAATCTGGATCACCGTATTCCTCGAAATGTTTCTTTAACCGAATCCTAGTATCGTAACTCTACGATTTGGTTTTCGGGGTCCAACTACCTATACGCCATCCTTCAAGTTTGGTTACATTGGTAGCCACCTCGCATTTCATTTTTTTAAACAATAAGATTAGAAAAACGATAATTACAACCTTGGCATTGATTATTTGTGCGTTCTTCGCTGGATAGAGTTCTCTGATTCACGTTCCAAGTTCTGAAGGAATTCGAGGCTAAATTCGATGTGTCTGGGATTGAGAGTTGCTTCTTGTGACCTACCTTGATAGAATTTTTATCGAAATAAGAATATATTACCATTGCTAGGAGTAACCGATCTAAGGATTCTCATTGCATTGCTCATATCACATAAAAGAACAAATACTAAGACGTCAATCATGCCACAAAAGAAGCATAGAATTTTATCGGTCCTGTATTGGCTTTCCAGACCTATCTGAATTTTTCTATGGATACTATGACACAAATGGGAAAAATCATCCTCTGATTACGATTTGATCAACTAATTGTATAAATAAATATAAATAAGATAGTTTTAAGCACACTCATAGCAGACTTTTTGTAATCTATGTATATATAAAATGGATCAGTAAATAAATCTCTTTCCTGAGATTTATATATTATTATTTTGAATTTTTCATAAGTATTTTACGTTTTTTTTGGAGTACACAACAAACAGCGGTAGTGTTGTTAAACGGCTCGTTTTGAGCCGATTTTTAAAAACGGCTAATTCAATATTATATCCAGAAAAATATTACGGAGGCCTGAAGATTTTGCTCACAGAAGGAACAAAGGTTTAGACATATATTATCGAAATCTCGAGGCTTAGGCAATATTTTTCTGCCTAAAATATGCCGTTTTAAAAAATCAGCTCAGAGCCATTTGACAACACTAAACAGCGGTAATAAAAATAATGTTTATTGATACTCTAATGACATATAATTTTAGAAAATATTTTGAGACATAACAAAATTTCCATCCATATACAATGATGTCGTATTTGCTATTAAATTTAAGAATGCATCTGTTGAAAACATTATTATACGTTTTAGAGCAGGTGGGCCATTAAAAAAAACTTTTCGAGTTCTGGGAAGCACAATTAGCCTAATCACATATAATATATACATTTTTATGAAAATACAATTATATTTATTTGCAAAATGTTGACTGAGAGGTAAAAAATTTTTTATTAGCTTAATGAAAGCAGTCAAATTTGCGATGAGGGGGGGGTCAAATTTTTCCATTAGTAACCATCCTGATTTGTTATTCATTTAATAAATATTATGTATTTTATTTTGAACTCTATTTTTAGTTTCTATTTCCTTGTGGATAATTTAAAAGTTTTTATTACGAATTATTTCCGGATAGCATGGATAAATCAGGAGTATGATTATGATCATTACATGCTTTAATATTTTTTTTATCAATTTTAGATATTATATACATATGAAGATAATTTTCGGGCCTATAAAATATTTATAGCTGCCAATTATTCTGGTGCCGTAGTTAAACAATGTTCTGATTTCGTTTTTGGGGAAACTAATAAACAGCCAGAGTTTTTAAAAAGATTTCCTCTTGGAAAGGTTTTATTAAATAATTAAACCAAATAATTCCTTATTAAGGTACCTGCCTTTTTAACTACTTCAGGGTTACCTATATTTGAAAGCAATGCTATTGCTCATTATGGTAATTTTAAAATATAATATGATGATACCATAATTATTGATTTAAATGATGCTTGATTAGTCTTGCTGAGAATTTATAAAATTATATTTAATTTATATAATAATTTAGTGGCAGATGAAAAACTCACTCCAAAATTACATTACCAGCATTCTTTGATGATTCAATGGATACAATTTGCAGAGAATGAATTTTTGCCCCATATTTCATCTTGGCTATTTCCATATCTCGGAATTACATTATATAATAAACAAGTATTAAATTTTTATTTATAATTTTAAATTCTAAAAAAGGCAGAAGACTTGGCTATTAAAGAAACCTTAAAATGCCTTGAGGTGATTGAAAATCATCTCTTATATAATACTTATTTAGTTGGAGAACGTATTACCCTAGCTGACATTGTTTTGTCATCATATCTTGTTAAGCCCTTTAAAATGGTAATTTTTATTTAATGTAATAGTTTTATATTCTTATTTTATTATAGATATTGACTCCTAATTATAGAAATCAATTTAAGAATACACTAAGGTGGTTTAATACTTTAATGCAACAAACTGAATTTAAAAAAGCTATTGAACCTATGGTGTTATGTGAAAAAGCCCCAGTAATTCCAGGTATACTTAAAATTAGAATTTTACTTCCCATTAAAAAGCATTCAATATATGTTTTCATATATTGAATTGTCAACTAATGGAATAATAAAAAATTAATGGGTGGGAAGGCTTATTTTTAAACTTTCTCATTATTAAATTTAACAAAATATACAATTATAGGTATTTTTATATATTTAGCTATTAAAAATCAGCAAAAAATAGATATTCCTAAACAAAACATTTCCAAAGAAAAGCCACAGAAAGTATTATATCTATTATATTCTTATTAAGTTTTAATATAAGAAACAAACTAAGCCCAAGGATGAGGATGAAGAAGATGATGACAATATTGGTTTACTTGAAGAAAAAAGTGCAAAGGATCCATTTCTCGATCTTCCTAAAGGGTTTGTTCTATGCTTCTTTAACCCATATTGCAAATATTTTATATAGAACATTTAATCTTGAAGAATTTAAACGTGTCTACTCCAATAATGAAACATCAGTCTCAATACCCTATTTTTGGGAAAATTTTGATGTTGAAAATTATTCTATTTGGTATTGTGAATATATATATGATGAAGAATTAAAAAAGGATTATATGAGTTGTAATCTTATTACAGGTTAAAATTAATAATATATATTTATCATTATATTATCAATAGGAATGTACCAGAGACTTGATAAAATGAGGAAAAATGCATTTGCTAGTGTTGTATTATCAGGCCAGGAAAACAATTTTGTAATATCTGGAATTTGGGTATGGAAAGGACAAGATTTAGCTTTCAAAGTATTATTTACTTATTGTAATAGATCTAATTGATTGCTTTTTAGTTAAGCCCTGACTGGCAAATTGATTACGAGTCTTATAAATGGAAAAAATTGGATGCTAGAGATGAATCTACAAAAAAACTTGTTAATAGTTATTTTTCATGGGAAGGTGATTTCCTTGGGAAAAAATTTAGTCAAGGAAAAATATTTAAATAATTTATATTTTTAAATGAATATTTATAGTTATTTATCTTCATTTCAATAAAGAATTTTATGTACTTCATAATAAATATTTTAAGAATGCATCTATCCTTGCCAAAAAGCTCTAAAAATCTAATCCATATTATAATCACCAAAATTTTAACCTGCCTAAAGGTTAATTTCTATAAATGAACATTTTTTACAAAGGAATTTTATTAAAATTTATTTTGTGTAATTTAATAATTATATTAGTTTAATACATCTTAGATATATAATAAATGATCTCAAATTTTTTAAATAAGATTCTTATTTGTGATGACTTCATTTAGGATTTTAGCTTAAATTTCTAATCAACATCTACATTAATTTTCGAAATATTTTAGATATTCCAAGAATTTTTTAGCCAGATATATATTATTTAAATAAACTGGTGGGTAATTTCAGACTCTTACATTTCTTTATCACATACTTGTGATACTGAGTAGGCTTTGTCTAGTAAACCTTTAAATATTCTCACAGAACATTTTTTTCATTGTTTTATAAAAATCTTTTACACCAAAAGTAATTTTTTTACAAAATTTGACATTGTGAAAAATATTTAAATATAAATCATTTATCAAATTAAAGCATTGGTAAATAGAAGTTGAAAAATTTATTAAATTTTTGGTAGTCAAAATTTTGTAGATTTAGATATTTGAAAAATAAGTAAAAAATTTGAAATATATTAACTAAAAACAAAATAAGATGGAAAACTTGTCAAATGATGTTCTTATTGATTTGAATGTTATATTGGCAGATATAGATAGAACAGATTTATTTCCTTTTCCAAATATTTATGTTTTGAGTCAAAAATATTTAACCACAAATTATGAAACTTATATCGAGCAATGATTCTCTATATTATAATTTATATTATTTTAGCCTAGTTTTAAAATTTTGCAATACCCCTGAAGTAACCACAATAATATGTTAAATTAATATTTTAAGGAATAATTAATTAATTTATATGTAATACCATTTTATTAAAGTGATTATGCCCATATATGGGATCAAAGTTGTTAATCCTTTATTGCACTGTGGGACTATGAACACCCCAGTCATTAAATATGTTATTACTTATAATTCTTTTGGCATTTTTGCCGAAATCTTTTGGTAGCTTAACATTTAAAAAATAATTTTGATTTTTTTAATAAGTTCAAAAGATATAAATAAACATTTCTACATCATAAATTATTTTAATATCACATGACATTTTAAAATAATTTGTCGCTTTTTTACCTGTGCAATGAAGGGCTCATTTGGTCAGTAATTCTACAGACCACTTAAATATATTTGGTAATTTTTTATTTTCATAATTCAAAATTAAATTACAGAAATACCTCAAAACTAGTTTTTATTATTAAAGAGTCTTGTTATTCCATATTTATATATAGGACAATATAGTGTGAATCCAATAAAATAATATTGAATGAATGATTGTAAAATTTAAATGTATTATATTCATAATTTATAATAAGGAAACTTTAAATTTATATCAAATACAATTAAATTGCACTATAAATTTTCATGAAACCCTACCATAATGATCTAAGGGGTGTCATAATCTCCAGTTATTTGTTGGTGTAGAAAAAATTGATTGCAATATAGGTCTAGATATATAAGAATTTTAAAATTAATATACGTTATAAATTAAAATCTTTAAGGAGTTGTTTCTTCGAATTTCTTCTTATGCATCTTGAGCATGTGTGATTTGCCTCGTAACAATTCCTTATTGTATAAATCAAAATTAACAACATAATATTAGTGGAAATTCATTAATGATCAAATTCAATAAGAACACCATACCTTATTTCAAATATAATTACTATCAGATACCTGTAATGAAGTTTGAATGTGACGAGACAGAACAATCCCCAAAAAATAAATAAAAAAATTGTATTTTATTACGCAATTATAAATAAAAAATATAATTTAGAGTAATTTTGTAGGTTTTATAAAATGAATATTATGAAATAAAAGCTAAACTAATCAAATGATGTTAATTAGCTGAAGGTTATATTTCAAGGGTCAAATATTTTAAAATAATATTTTTGTGATAAAATCATATAATTATTGTACATTTTGGTAGAATGCCTTAGTAAAATAGAATCAAACAAAATGTAACAAAACAGAATGGTTTCTATTATATATTTAACAATCATATTTGCAAATTTTCAATGGACATTACCAAGCTAGTATCGAAATGTGTTTTTTAAAATATCCCAAGAAGTAAAAACATTTTTAACTGAAACGGGAACTGAATAGCATTGAAAAAAAGTTCCTTTGTTCTGGGTTACTGATTATTTTATAAAATAATATTATACTCATGATAAACGGCTAAGCATGTCGAACATAATGATACACCCTGATCAAAAGGGTAGAGCATGGGTTCCACTTTGCAATATTCGCATATAAACCCTTTTCCTGAGCATATCTAAAAATTATTTTAAAGTCTATAGGTTTTTTTAATGTAAAACAATTTCAATATAAATATTAAAACTATCGCCGATTAGTATTTTTCAGATAGGGATATGGACGGAACTTTGGGGAAATTAAGACGCTAAAGAAATGGGAACATTCCCCTGTTCCAAAAAAGATTCTAAAAATTTTAAATATATAAAATGGCTCTTTCATAAATATTCGTTTTCCTTTCTTTAATTCCAGTTCAGTTCACATAAATATTAATTAAATTACTCATTATTTGTTCTTAGTATTATGAGATTTTAAGATTATAAAAGCATTTTTGTTTAAAATCAAATTTAAAATAACTAACTGTAACTGTTTTATAAAATAGTTTAAAATAACTACTGTTTTATAAAATGAATGTTAAATAATTAAAAGTTTAAAATTCCAAAAGTTAATTTTGTTACACATATTTATATTTGTTGCGTTATTCTAATTTCTTAATCTTATTATATATTTTTATATTCTAATTTTTTGTTATTTGTTATAATCTAATTTTATTTTATAAACGGCGTAACCTTACTTTTTTATATATTATTTTACTTTTTTGTATTTCGTTTTATATTCTAATTTATATTTTAGAAAATGTATAAATACCTTAAGAAAAGAAAAAGAAAGAAGTTAATAAAATATATTTTTACTGACTCGAACCTCGCGCTATATCGTCACCACCTTTATTCTTTGCATGGTGCCCTTTGGGTGGTGGACTAGAAAAAGATGACTACCTAATCTGCTGAGATGACCATCTAATCTATGACGATTGCTTAATCCATTGAGATGACTCTATTTATATGACTACCTATTGTGATGATTGCTTAATCCATTGAGATGACTCTATTTAGACTACCTATTGTGACGATTGTTTAATCCATTGAGATGACTCTATTTATATGACTACCTATTGTGATGATTGCTTAATCCATTGAGATGACTCTATTTAGACTACCTATTGTGACGATTGTTTAATCCATTGAGATGACTCTATTTATATGACTACCTATTGTGTTGATTGCTTAACCTATGGAGATGACTACCTATTATGACTCTACCTTGTGCTTAACCTATGGAGATGACTACCTATTATGACTACCTTATCTATTGTGATGTTATGACTACCTTATCTATTGTGACTACCTAAACTACTGAGATGACCAAGAATCAAACCTTAGTACGTTCTTTCATGCAAAAAGCTTCTTTCTTTATGGTGTCCCGGCTCTGGATGTTGGACTGGAATATAATAGCCAGCACCTAACCCAATGTGACAACCTAGGAAGAACTGATATGGAAGTTGAACGATAGGTTATGAATTCTATTTGGTGAGACCAATGATGGTTACTTATTATTCTAATCCACGTAAGAAGTATTATAAATTAAAATTTTATGCCAGGATAAAGGCATGTTATAAATTTTTAAAATTACTAAAATGTAAAATCATAATGGATAATATTGATATTTTTTGATTTCTTGAATGATGACCAATTGTTGTAAATTAACATAAACCTAAAGATGAATTCTTAAATATAATTAAAAATATTAAAAATCCTAAAACTTAATTTTAAATATGTTAAAATGTAATTTTTAAATCACATGATTGATTCAAATAACCTTCATAAGTAATACTTAATATGATAAAAGTTTTTGAAATTAAAAGCTTTGAAGACAAAAAGTTATGTAAAAAAACATTCATTTTAGAAAAATATATTTAAATATATGTGGTGAATTTTCAAAACTATCTTATGAAGAATTTTTTTTTTTGAATTAAAATTAGGGTGTGAAATTTAAAATTTTATTTAAAGAGAGGGAAATGTGAATAATATTTTATTTGCATATTTTAACCTGGGAGATAGAAAATAAACAAAAATTAATTAAACACTAAAACACGAAAAATTAAACGCTTATAAAATATAAAACGCTAAAAATATAAAACGCATAAAACGCTAAAAGTATAAAACGCTATGATTAACTTAAAAATAATATAATAATTATTATGATTTATCATTCCTTATTCTGGATTTTATTCCTTATTCCATAAATTATCATTCCTTATTACATATTTTATCATTCCTTATTACATATTTTATTGTTCCAAAATTCAAAATTTTATTCGTGCATATTCATATATTTGATTTGATCAACTATGCCAAATTATATATTCCGATTTATTCCAAATTCCAATATTCGACTGGATTAATTATGAAACATGATAATAACAATTTTGAGGTGAACAACGTACGATAAGGATATCAAGCCAACGATAACGTTCAACGATTTTATCAAACGTACGCGATTGATTCAAGCCTACAAAAAACGTACAAACTCACGCAACTCTAATAAACGATTTCATCAAACCTACGTGATAGAATCAAGCCTACGAGAACATTTGAGACTTATGCGCTAACCAAGAAGAAACCGAATACAATCGAAACGGGAAAAACTTCTAGAACAACAAACTCTATATTTCTCCGATGCGTTATTCTAATTTCTTAATCTTATTATATATTTTTATAATCTAATTTTTTGTTATTTGTTATAATCTAATTTTATTTTATAAACGGCGTAACCTTACTTTTTTATATATTATTTTACTTTTTTGTATTTCGTTTTATATTCTAATTTATATTTTAGAAAATGTATAAATACCTTAAGAAAAGAAAAAGAAAGAAGTTAATAAAATATATTTTTACTGACTCGAACCTCGCGCTATATTGTTAAGAGCCATATTCTTTGCAATATTTAACACCAATGTGAAAATAAAAATGATAATATTTTTGAGAATATCTTAATTAATCCTAAGATGTAATAAATAGTAAATATGATATGAATATTCCGAAAAATGGAATGTAGCATAATTATTTGCCAGGTCGGGAATGCAAAAATGCCTTTGTTCCATATCTCTAATTTTAAATCCCTAAACAGCTTAGCATTGAATCTTAGTCTAATATATAATAATTATCTTAATCTTAGAAAAATCATTTAACTTCACAATTTTGTTTTATGTGTATGATGTATGAATTGTAGATGAGTGATAATTCTGGTAAAAGGACATCATTGTTTAGGTCTATCAAATCTTGAATGGAATACATGTCTGAATTTTCAACAAAATGTTGCCGATTGGATATCTATTTTTAGAATTAAAAAATATATATTAAACCGGATATATAAAATTTTAAGAAGGTTTATGGCAGTTATAATAAAAATTAATTTGATTTAAATCGTGATTTTAAAAAAAATTATAATCAATTTTTAAACAATTATATCAAATAAAGAAATACATTAAAAATATTTTTAGAGCTTACTCCAACATTTTTTAAAATGATAAACATTGAAATAAGAGAAGGTTGTTTATTATAAATTTGAATATGATCTTGGTTTTAGGTCTTATGCTTTTAAAACTTCAACAATGATGTTGCTATGTAACTATATAATTTTATGAACCATCAAACGTAAACAGTTGGTATATCATCCGCTTTCTTATTTTTTTGCATATAAACGCATATTTACTCGGGTCGTCCTTGTAATTAAGTCAACATTTTTGCATACTGCGCGAATCTTCTTTCCTTTAATCGCATTAAAAGAATTCCAATCTTATTTAGACCCGCAGTCATAAGGAAATAATAAATATTTTACACCCAAAATTTAGTAATGTAACTATTTCTTTTTTTTTCTTACATAATTTTTTACTATAAATAAAAATGATAAATTAATCAAAAATTTATTTTGCTGGTATTTCCTACTAGAGGTTAAATGGCAAAATTCTCAGGCTTGGTCCAGTGGGAATTTATTTTTTGCCTGGCATGACCCGGAAATTTTTTTGCCTAAACAAGCTTGGTTTCAATTTTTTACTAAGGTTGCCAGGCCTGCCCCGGTTTTTAAATTTTAAAACAATTATTTATTATCTTGGGGAGTGGTTAAATTATAAATACTAAATTTTATGAATAATTACTTCTTATGAAATATCATAATTTACCAAATATTATTCAAAAAATTTTTTTTCCTAAATTTTGCCCAGCCATGAAATTTTTTGCCTGGTCCCGAGTTAATAAAAATAATAATTTTGACCCAGGTTGATAAAAAAATTTATTTATTTTAGGCTCGGCCAGGGTTTATTAAAAAAAATAAATACAGCATAATATCCGGGCCGGGCTTTGATCTAGACCTACAGGTCTTTAGTAATCGTTAAAGGACCGTAAATATATATACACATAAAGTATTAATAAATTATCTATCACAAGAAAAACAACTACAAAAAGGTCATTAAATATATATTAATAAATGTTTATTAATAACTACCCACAAACCTGATTAATATAAATTGATAATTTTTGTAAAACATATTAATTATATGTTCTTATCAGATTTTAACCAACAAATCTTAAATTTATCATAGCTTGTTATATCATATTAAAACAACTTTTTCAACCAGTGTAACCATAAGAAAATCCAATAAAATCATTTTAACCCGTTTTGTATGTCTTTCAAAACTATTATAACGTTTTTTTTTAAATTAACAAAAAAAATCAAAACTCAATAAAAAACTTTTACCCAAAACCATGACTGAACCTTTATAAAACTTTGGCGTGTGAACTGACCTTTAATAATAACGGTTCAATTTCCTGATATATAAAAATTTGAATATTTTATTATTGTAAATAAAATATTAAAGTTGACGTTTATATTGTCCCAATTTTATTTACCCACTAGTGTAGTAAAAAAGCGCTCCATTTGTGTCGATTTTTAAAACGGTTAAATCAGTATTTTGACCTAAAAAAATATCAGGCAAGCCTGAAGATTTTGCTAATAGATGTCACAAAAAATTTGGAAATCAAATTAGCGAAATTTCGAAACTTAGGCATTTCTGGCTAAAATATTGAGTTAGCCTCTTTAAAATCGGGTCAAATGAAGCCAATTTGCCCTACTAAGCATAAACTTTCGAAATCACTCAATCACCGCAAATAAGTGTGGGAGTCATAATGTTACATACATAAATTTTTCATGTTCAAAAAAAATTAAAAATATGAAAGTAAATTTACTTTAAGCAGCAACTTTTCTTTGATGGCGCGCTTGCAGGTTGTCAGGTAAATTTTGATGTACAAGAGATTTTTCCTCAGGACAGACAATCTTTGCAAGGTACTCACCTTGGTGAACAAGGAAGAATTTAAGTCTATCAGACTAACCACGGGCTTGAAGCGCATGAGTTCTAAAAAATGTTTCGATTTTTTTGAAACACCCCTCGGTTTAAAATCCCAATTATGCAAAATCCGAGCTGGTATGGGCATGGTATCATTCCTAAAACAGCTATCACAGAAAACGGCGCCGGAATAATCACATATGTTTAGATTCAAGGTAGGCTTATCTATTAGTAAAATTTCAAAAATCGTATTTTACGATATCAGATAGAGTTGCCCATTATAAGAACAAACTAGTGTTGTTAAATGGCTCGTTTTGAGCCGATTTTTAAAAACGGCTAACTCAGTATTGCATCCAGGATAGTATTACTCAAGCCTGAAGATTTTGTTTGTAGAAGGAACAAAGGTTTGGACATCTCTTAGCGAAATCTCGAGTCTTAAATAATTTTTTTCTGGCTAAAATATTGAGTTAGCCGTTTTTAAAAATCGGCTCAAAACGAGCCGTTTAACAACACTAGAACAAACCCCACCCTTTACATTCCCCTGCCCCAAATAGGCCCCGGGTGAGAGTTGTTAAAACTGTACTCTCGGATGTAGCTTTGGTAGGGGCATGAAAGTCACTGATTATAAAATAAATTACCTAAATCAAAAATGGTTTTACAATCAGCACACTTAAAATATTGGCTATATAATCCGGTTTCTGGTCTTATCGTTATCGTGTAGGAGGGGCGAGTTTTGACTATATTTTTAACGCAATTGGTTTGGAGCAGGGAGGTACATTTTAGGTGGCATATATAATTGCAATCTTTTTTTAAATATATGTTTCAAAATAAATAAAATATAAGCATAGAATTTAATTTTTTTTAACTAGTATTATATATAACAAGTTGGGAAAATTCTCAAAAAAATGTATTCGAATATATGTTAGTATCAATGCGTTTTATCCGGCAATGTGTTATTTTTATAACTTTAGATCGTTTTTTGGTGTTATTTTGAATTTAAAAATCGTAGACAATTTTGCAGTTAACTTT
This sequence comes from Gordionus sp. m RMFG-2023, assembly GCF_954871325.1. Lineage (NCBI taxonomy): Eukaryota > Metazoa > Nematomorpha > Gordioida > Chordodea > Parachordodidae > Gordionus > Gordionus sp. m RMFG-2023. The sequence goes on from NC_088775.1 coordinate 79,421,778, forward strand.
TGAGTCATTATATGAAAAATTGAATATAAATTATATTAAGTTTAAAAGTTCACGGAAAAATTGTCTGAAATTCATAGGGTAGGTGCTCCAAACATGACAGTATATATTTCCGGTAAAATCAGATACTTAAATTTTTAAAAAACGTGTACAATAAATGATTTAAATTTGAAATAATAACACATTGCCGGAAAAAACACATTGACGCTAACATAAATAAATACCAATACATTTTCGAAAAAAATAAATTAAAAAAATATAAATAAAAGTACTGAGATATGGCAACTTTTACAATTTTTTTGAATAATATAATTTAGTAAATATAAGAACGTAAGATATACATCTCTCTTATCTAAAAAGATTCTTATTTGATTTTTTAACGTTTTTTTTTAAAATTAGATCTCATTAATTTATAAAATTAGAACGAAGGAACATGGAATTGCCTTGCATTCGACAAAAAAGAACCTTTAGGTATAATAATATGTTAAATATTGGTGAAAAAAGAATAACCTATACTATTTTATAATATGATTTTCTATAACTTGTAAATCCGAAAGAGATGGGCATGTTGTTTTAAATTACTGATATGCCTGAAGGCGAATGAATACATAATATAAACCTTGAATCGGAGGTAGAATTATTTATTAATTTATTATGCATTTTAAAAATGAGTGCAGGCGGACCCTGCATATAACCAAGATTATGGATGTTTACCGATCATATGCGACAACAGATATAATAAATTTATAAAATCTTTAACATCATGTATATATTTTTAGTTTATTTATTTGAGGTTGGGAAAATAAACTGATATAACAAAAAATTTAGTTGGTATTCGGAGATTATTGCCAACAGGGAAACGAACATCTTGAATAAACTAATTTTTAGAAAACTATGGATAGTATGGAGTAAGGCATATCGGTATCGGCACCGATATTGGACTTTTTAAAGGTATCGGATTGGCCAATATTTTTTTTAAATTGATCCGATCCCGAATGCATATATTTAAAAAAAAAATTTTGACTATTTTCTCTAGTAATACAGAACTCCTATAAAAAGTATCTTATAAAATAAAAATATTCAATGCTTTTCACATTTTTTAATGATAGAAGTAAAGTATATTAATAAACCAATATAAAAGAAATTTACCCAAAATTTTTATGTATTTTGTCTAGTTTATTCCATTACTTTTTTAAGAAATAACTTATAGTAAATAAAAATCATGCAAATTTAAAAATAATTAATTAACAGATGCCAATATTTTATCTCCAATCGATCCTCATGATTATAGGAGGGAAAATTTCTAAAAGTTTCTAACTTTGGCAAACATTACAACTAAAATTTGGCATCTCTTGCAAAAAGTGTTCAATCAGTCTACAGCACATCTGAGTATATAGATAATGTTGTTAAACAACTCAATTTTAGCTGATTTTAGGCTAACTCAATATTTTAGATTTGCCTAAGCCTCAAGATTTTGGTAAGAGATGTCCAAATCTTTGCACCATCTATGACCAAAATATTCAGGTTTGTGTAATATATTTCTTAAAATATAGTCAGCCATTTTTAAGTACACTAAAATGAGCTGCTTAACGAGGCTATTGTTACTTGCAACTATTGTTGCATTTAAAAAATTATAAAAAAAGTAAAATTTTCATTTTTTAAAGAACGCATGTTGTTTTTTTTTACCATTAACAATATTTATTTATTTCAAAATAATTTTTTTTTTATTTATAAATAAATATATTTTTTTTCATAAATAAAAATTATTTTATTAATGGTATTAGTCCCTCCTATGATCGAATCAAGCCCTACTGGAAATTATGAGATAGATACAACTCTTGCAGGTAAAAAATATTATTTATTATTATTACATACCTTTTGTAGTAAATGTTAGATATTCGTCATTCTTCATTTTAAAAGAATGGCTAAATAAATACGAAATTTCTAATGCGACAAATTATTCAATACACCATTCTAACAATATCTCCCTCTATGATGATTCCTTATGTGCTTTAAGGTGGTGGAAGGAATACAATTTATACCCATATTTAAGTGAAAATAGTATAAATTATGAAGAGGAAAGGGATGATAATATTGATATAGAAATTATTTCAAAAAATACTAAAAACAAATGTGAATTAACAGATATAGAAATATATAAAATGACACAAGAATATTTTCAAAATAATATTGGCAACTTTATTAAGGAGCTACCAAATGACCTGATGATTATATGCTTAAGAAACATGTGAAAAGGTATGTCCTAGAATATCTTAAAAGCAAAAAAAGAATAAATACATTGGAAAACAAAGAGAATATTAATAGTTTACCATCATCTTCTAATTCCTTAGAATTAGTTAAAAATTTAAAAATGCCTGAAAAAATAAATAGAAAAAAATGCACTACACTATTTTTAACAAAAAAAAGCTTTAAATAAAGAAATATAAAAAAAACATGCGTTCACTTTTTTATAATTTTTTAAATGCAACAATAGTTGCAAGTAACAATACCCGCTTAAGGACACTAGATAGATAATAGATAGCTTCTATAGGAGGAATTTATTATCATATAAACTTAATATCTTTATAAAGAAAAATATCAAATATTATAATTTTATATTTCATTATATATTATTTAATAAATAGATTATTTAATTTGTTTTTTGCTACACATAAAATTTAATATGAATATATATATAGTGTGCTGTATATAAATTTATACTTATTTTAAATAAAAATTCTGATCATCATTAAAAAAAATGATATGGAACTGTATGTATAATTATTCTCTAAGGGATATAACACATTACTTACTATATATTTTATAAGTAAAAACTTTTCTACAAATTTAACGACATAATTTTAAATCGTTGAAACTTTATTTGATTTTTAAGAGCTGGGATATGTGGTGTTAAGTATACAAGATAGCCTATTTTGTATGTTGCCATGATCTCATGCTAATGGTGAATGAAGGGTTACCCTGTATTCATAGTAGTAATCTGTATCTGGTCCAATTTTCCAAGCCTGGTCCAATATTCTTTTTAAAAAATTTTGTTTGAGATTGAGCTGGGAAATTTTTTTTATTTGCCCACCCAGCCCGAATTTATTTAAATATAGAAAAATTTAATTTTTTTATTTGGAAAAAATATATTCTACAAATAAAATATATTAGCCTTGTTTCTTGCAAGAATTTAAAATATATCAATTTATTTGACAAAATGTAATGATTTCCTATTTAAAAATTTACGCAAAATTTAAAAAAAATATTATATATGTCTAACCCAGTCTTAAAAATAGACATAGGCCAGGCTGGGTCGTAATTTGATCTTTAATTCATAGCAAAAATTCATGACAGAGAATACAAAAAATAGCTTATTTTAACCAAAGTTACGAGGATATACAAGATGGTGTTGTATGTTTAAAATGTGTTCTAAAATTTAATATTATTATATATCAAGTAATAATCAGGAAAATTTTTATATGTTTTTTTATATTATAATAAATCTTACCAATTAAATTAAAAATGGCTTACAATTAATGTTTACTTTTGCATTGAAGATAATGATGAAAAAATGGAATAATCACATTATTGCATTGTTCACAAATTCTTTCTTTAGTATATTTTTGTTGTAATACAAAATTATGTCCATTGATATGATAATTATCTTTGTGAATTGCTTGAGTTTCATTTTCCTGTTATAATTTTATTTAAAATTTGAATTTTAATGTTAACTGAAATTTGTAGAAGTTTCATTTTCATTTGAATAATTTTAAAAACTAAGTCATTGTACTCTTTTGTTCCTTTAACAGTAGATTTCAACAGCTTTTTACAATTTTCTATTAGTATTTCAATTTTTTCTTTATGTGTAAAACCAAAGCATATCTTACTTTTTAACGATTACTTTAAAATAAATATATTTTTGATACTTTTAGTGGGTCACTAATTTCATCATCAATATTCATGTCTAAATAGCTTAAAAAATTGGCTTCTAAATTTGGAGAGGATTTCAACCATACATCATGAGATGATTGTTCGTCTGTATAGAAATTACTCTTATTTTTAGACAAATCTTCCATTCTAGATAAATATTTTACCAATCAATTTGACTATCTCTCATATGTCAAATTTAGTTAATATATTTAAGACATCATTACATGTCAATATTTATGACATACATCTTTATCTGCTGATTCTTATTAATTATGAGTGAATTATTTCTAAGTTCTGATCTAAAAATAGAAACAATCGATTCAAATTTTGATGTAGCTATTGAAGGATGTGCTCATGGGGAATTAGAAATTATATATGACTTAATAACATTTGTTAATACAGAAAAGAGCAGAAATGTCAAGTTATTATTATGCTGTGGAGATTTTCAAAGTGTCAGAAACAATTCTAGGGATTTAGATAGCATGGCTGTACCTCCAAAATTTAGACGTCTTAATTCTTTTTATCAATATTACGAAGGTATTAAGAAGGCTCCCTGTTTGACAATATTTATTGGTGGAAATCATGAAGCTTCTGAATATTTATGGGAATTGCCATATGGAGGTTGGGTGGCACCTATGATTTTCTATATGGGTTGGGCAAATGTTGTCAATTTTGTATATGAATATAGTCCATTTGAAAAAGGTATATAAACAGCATTTTATTTTTTTAAATTAATTTGTATGAAATTTTTTAATATAATATCTTTATATAAAATAAATTGAAAATTCAATTTACTCAAATTATGAAAAGAAAATAAATTAGCTCTTCGAATTTAATCAATTAAATATATATTTAGGCAATTGGCATCAAATTATTATTAGGATAGCTGGAATATCTGGAATTTATAAAAAACAAGATTATAATATAGGACATTTTGAAAGACCACCTTTAAATGAAGACACAAAAAGGAGCATATATCATATACGTAATTTAGATGTTTATAGACTAAGTTTATTAGACACAAGTATCAACCCTATAAATATATGCCTTTCTCATGACTGGCCTAGTGGTATTTGGAATTATGGAGATGTTGATAGACTTTTAACCATTAAACCATATTTCCAGAAAGATATACAATCAGGTTATTATAATTATTTCAAAATTAATTGCTGTTGACTGACTGATGCTGAGAAGTAGAGATCTGCAAAGTTAGGCCCAACCCGAATTTTATTTAAAATAATCGGGTTTGGGCCGGGCCTAATATTTTTAAAAAAATTTCTGGCCTGGTCAGGTTGGACTTTGGAAATTTTATTAAATATATCTAAATTTATCAATTTTATATTGAAATTTGTTATGTAAAATAAAAATTTTAGATTTAATTTATTGAAACTAACATATGTCTTTTATTTTAAGTAATTATAAAAATTAATTTCTATATTTAAATAAATTTGGATCTGGCTGGGCGGGTAAATTTTTTATAAATTTTGGGATCGGGCTTTGCCGGCAAAACTTTTTTAAAAAAATTTTTGGGCCAGGCCGGGCTTGAAAAATTAGGCCTGATGCAGATCACTACTGAGAAGTATAAACCTGATATGTATCGAATACACTAGTAATGTACCACAAACAAAAAATAATTTTTATTTATTATCAAATCAATAATATATTAAATTAAATTTTAATCAGCTATATATATATATCACCGAGCAGGGTGAGAAGATTTTATATAGAAAGAAGTGTCAGAAATTATTGATTTAACATAATCAATTCCAAATTATACAGTGCATTTATCATGGAATCATAAGATACAAAAAAAGGTTTAATTGAAGAGTGATTTAATTTATTTGTAGGAATTGTAATATAGTGATTTGTTAATGTTCTCACAACTGATTAGCATGTTTTCTAACAGTTCTATCAGAAAAATTAAGAATATATGAATTAAGAGAACTTCTTGACCTAATCATACTCTTTGGCTAGCCTGAAGTAGTTTTTTCTGTATTCACTAATAAGTTAAAAATCTTTAAAATCTAATATCCTATATTTTGAATCAGTCATTCTTTATATATCTTGTAACTTTTCCATATCATTACAGGTAATTTATCCTGCCAATTGAAGCTTGCTTTAGTCTAGCTACATTACATCATCTTTGTAGGACTTCAACTAGTCACACTATATTTGCATATTTGCCTATACAATATGTCTAGTAGAAGTAGGTGCAGACCATGAAATTATGCATGACACAAGGTTACGGTGTGAGTGTAAATAAATTTTAAATTATTAAGTGTCACTAGGGTTACCAGATATCCTCTTTTAATAGGACATGTCATCTGTCCTCTTTTGAGATGTCCAAAAAGATGTCCAGTATCTATTTTAATTTTACTTTAATTTGTCCTCTTTTTAAAATAATTTTTTTTATGTATCCTCTTCTATACTTTTCTGATCGTTAAGCTTGATTATAAACAACTTATTATCACTCAAAAATACGTTGCATTTTTTTATATCCTTATGTCATTTCTTAAAATTTATGAAGCCTTAAAATCGTACTTTCCTTATAACTAACAATCCACCAATTATCAGAAAATTTTTGAAATTATTTATAAAACGCATATCTGTGGTTTGCCCATTCCTTGATGTGTATGTTTCATAGAAAAATTAAATCAATTGAGAATTAATATTAAATCAGTTATTGAAATGTTAAACCATTTAAAATATATTTGTAACCTGGAAGAAAAATGAAATAGTAAAGTCAATATTTGAAACAAATAGAATAAAAATGGGGAAAACAAAAATTGCATTTAATGAGTTGATCTTAGGTCAGAATCTCTAGAAGAAATCGATGAAAAAGTCTATAGATTTTTTGAATAATAAAAATGAGTCAAGTTGTTTGACTAATTTTGCAACCTTAAATTGTTTATTTTAAATAAAACGAGGTTCGTTGAATATACAATACTTCTTCACCAAAAATGGGTCAAATATTTCTATAATATTTCAATACTCGTGAACTGTTAAGCTTCGATTTTCTTACATCAGCAATTGATAACGTTGGAAGAATGTTCTCTTTAATCAATAGTCAATGGACAAATGAGAGGAATAGTGGAATTTAAATCTATAAAAGTGATTATATGCATGCAATACCATTTTAAATGGTTGTGTCCAGATTTTTTAAAATTTTTTAGAGAAATGGCCGAAATATTACGAAAAATATCTACAAGTGAAAAATATGAATAAAAAAAATTAACATTTGCAGGATAGTGCAATTTATTAAATGACTGCTTAATAATCAATTTAATTTTAAATTCATTTAAATTCCTTTAAAAATACATAAATAAATATAACCTCTTTTCCACTAAGCTGGATCTGGTAACCCTAGACGTGACGGGCCTTCCCAAAATTTTTGCAAGGTGAATATATATTTACAATTTTATAATTATAAAATATATTTTCTATAATTCATTTTGGGAAACAAAATAATTTTTGAAAACAAAAACAATTCGCATTTGTTTCATCATCACTACTAGGACATCAACAGTATAACTGGAAAATCGATTTCATATGTAGGGCTGTGCCGATATTTAATATCGGATTGGCACGGATACTTATCGTTTTCAAAAAATATTGGATCGGACCGATCTTTTTTAAAAATCTGATCCGATATTTTTTATTGTTTTGGGTTGTTATATTATCTGTAAAAAAAAATTTAAAACATGAACGAGTCATATTCAGTTAGTGTTGCTAAACGGCTAGATTTAGCCAATTTTAAAAACGATTAACTCAAAATTTTAGTCAAGAGTAAATTACCCTATTGATTTTTACCACAGATATCAGAGAGGTTTGGACTTCTATTGGCGAAATTTCGAGACATAGGCAATAATATTTTGGTTAAAATTTTGATTTGGCCCTTTTTAAAAATCGACTAAATGGAACTGTTTAACAACACTACATTCACCCATAAACTTTGCAAATATATTAAATGAGAATATTAACTTATGAAAACTAAAATATACTTAATCATTCGTGAAAGTTAGTTGGTATTTTTTAAAGTAGAAAATATAGATATATTTATGACATTGATACTAAGATAGACGGTAAATAAAAATTATTATAAATATCGGATCGGTATCAGTGGTTTTTAGTAGGATCGGTACAGCTTTACAATCTATCATTCCTCGATGATCTTTATGAATATTACATAAAATTATTCATTATGTCAAGGTTTCGAAAGGAACATCCTACTATTTTAATCAGAAATATCTGATCCCTTGTTAGTTCATTCTTTCAATTGAAACAATTTGTTAGCTTGCAATGATACTAATATGGTTAGCGTGTTTAATCCTAATTTTTGCAACCTTCTTGACTGATAATTAAATAAAGCGTAAGCTAAGACATTCTTCCTACTGGCCATATAGGTAATATCATAATCATATTGAGCCAACAGGCTCACCTTGTTAATAGATTATTAGATAGCTTGTGAAGATATCTTTTTTTTCTCTAAAAAGTCGTTTTAATGGCTTATGATCCATTATCAATCGAAATCTTCTCATATAACATGATGTAATTTCTCAATTTCAAGCAACAAATCGCGAGCTTCCTTATCTATTGAAACATAATACTTTTTCGAGTCCATCAAAGTTCCTGGATGCCTAGGCTATTGGTTTACGGAAAATACTTTCACATTAATGCTAATAATAATAATATAATAATATATTTAACCAATGGCACCTGGGCACCAGTATCGAAATCGATGTTAATATTTAAACCATTCACATTTGCTAATAGTTTGGCTTAGTTGTTCCTCTTTCCTATGTTATAAATCTAATCGTCGGCTCCAGATGCTTCCTTAACATAATTTAGCTATCAGATTCTACATTTGGCATAATTGCCATGCTTGTTGCATTTAAAACATGTATAATTAAACACAGGGCATCTATAACTCCGGTCCTTTTTTCTGGTACAACGTATAGTGATGCAAAATCACTCCATTTGAGCCGATTGCTGAATATCTGGAATTTAATAAATAAAAACCAGTTATAAGTGAAATAAAAATAACCGCAGACCTCGGAATATAAATTGCGATTCAATTAAGTTTAAATACCAGCGTTTGATCATTTTTTGCCTAAAATTTTGAGTAAAAAATCATTGAAGATCATAAAATCAAAGATTCTTTATGAAAAAAGATTTGAAATTGATAAAAAAAATCCTATTGAGAGCATTCTCTAAAAAATCTTTAAAAGCATTTCAAACTGTTATTTATGATTCTATTATATTTATAGATGAATTTTAGGATTTTTAGTTAATAGATAAGAACATTAATTTACACGATTTGTTGTATTATCTGTTATTAATAAAATTATAACATACTTTTATGATTATATTACTTAACGAATTTATTAATAAAATTAAGTTAAAACCTATTTTTTATATTCATTAGTATAAAATTGGTTGAAATGTACTGTGGGTCACGCCTGCCTCAAATTATTTTTACCTTATTTAGATAACAAAAATTTCAGTTTAATATGATAATTTTTTATTTCTAGAAATTTTTTACGGGGGATTTTTTTTCCGTTAGAAGGTTTTTAATTTCTCCAATTATTTTTTTAAATACAATCTTCAATTTCATTTTGTAAATAATTTTTTTCCCATCCTTTTGTCTGTTCTAAACATGTAAGTTTTACCAATTATAGGAGTAAAATATTTTAAATATCATTATATTTTGAATCCAGTTATATTTCAAAAATTTTGATATGAACCTGACTAATGTTAAGATCAAAAAATGAAGCTTGCCAAACTTTTGAAAGCATGGTTTCTTAAGCTTAGGCCACTATGTATGCTTAAATAGTAAAATATTAGTTTAATCTTCAATTCAATGAAAATTACAAAAAATTAATATCAAGAAAGACCGAACAACGAAATATTTAGAAGCATTAATGCAATTATAATTTTAAAAAATTAAATAAACAAAAATATCTTAAATAATATTTACTAACATTATCATTATAAAAAAAAATCAACTATTTTTAAAATCATATTTAGTAAGGCAGAACACTAAAAACAAAAACTATTTATCCTTAAAAACACAAGAGAAATAATTTATATCACTTAATTTTTTATACAAACTAAATTGGGAAATATTATTAAAATTATATGAGAAGACCTTTTTTTAAAAAAAAAACGATATTCTATTTAAATATTTTTAAAAATTCAAAGCTATTTTTTCTTGACGAGTAGGAATGCATATTTATGGTCCTTTCATTAGCTACAATCCATCTAATTTTATCCTCCACTATATAGTTCATTTGAGGGAAGGGGGGGGGGGGGGTGGATAATATAAATTTGGGAATTCTCATAACAAATTGCAATCATAGAATAAGCAGATTGCTACATGCTTTCCCTACCAAATGATTGTTGGCATATTTAAAAAATATTTTAGTAAATATCTATATAATTTATTATATAATCATACAAATATAAATGCATAGGCTTCAGCTCATCGTAGAGCACAAAGGGTATAAAGAACGGATAAATGTTATTTAAAACGATAGTTATAATTTATTGGAGGACTATAGCTTTTTTAGCCTTTGCCTTCCCCGCTTCCTTTTTTCGCTTATTGGGAGTGTTTTTGCCTCATTAGGCAATGTATAAATATTACACCTAACAGCTAATGCTATCAGGTGTTCACAACTATATTTTTTTAAAGCAAGAGCTCATCATCCAGTCTTCGTGATTGAAACAAATTTCATTCACTGTGGATGCATCTTTTTGAAATTGATCAAAATCGATCCATGTTTTTGAAGTTCTTCGGCTTAAATATGCTTCCTATAGTAATTTTTTTTAAAAAAAAAAAGGAATATGGTTAAAATAAAAATTTATGTTGTCTAATGATATAAAATAGTGATATTTGTCTGAATTAGTGTTGTTAAACTGCTCGATTTTTAAAAACGGCCAACTCAAAATTTTAGCCAAAACTATTACGTAAGTTTGGAGATTTTGTCCTTAGATAGTAGAAAGGTTTGGACATCTATTAGCGAAATCACGAGGCTTATATTTTATTATTTTGGCGAAAATCGGCGAAATCGAGCCATTTAACAACACAAATAAGGATACTAAATAGAGATGCTCAGCCCTCAAAAATTTAAATAGGACCAGGCCGGAAATTTTAAAAAAATTAATTATTACTGGCTGTCTTAGCAAAAAATACCCGGGCTGGGGTCTGCCGGAAAATTTATACTTGGAATATCAGGTAGGATAACGGGTCAGGCCGGGAAAATTTATTTTAAAAAAAGTATAATAAGCCAGGCCGGGCAACTTGTATAAAGATTCTTAATTGGCCTGGCTTTGCGGATCTCTAATAATAAATATATTTAACAAAATATTAATTAAATTTAAAAATTTCTTTATAAAAATTATATTTACCATATAATCATCAAAATTTCCTTTAAAGTCAATATTTTCGGCAAAATATATGCTAACTGATTTTCCAATAATTTTTTTTCTGGCCTTTATTTAATGGTAGGTCTTCGTTTGTAGTTCTAACCCAATAACCGGCTTTTCGATAAATTTTTCTTGGGTCTGCTCTCCCATATTACGCTGTTGTGACATTTTTTTGACGATATCGTTTTGTAGCAATTCTAGAAATTTATTTAGAGGTAACCCTTCTCTTAATATATAATTTTCTTTCAATGCTCGGTTCGTAGCCTCTAGGGGAATATTGGTATAAGGAACCCTAGGAAAATATCCTTGATACCATCCGTGATTCTGAATTATGTATTCCTTGTTGAAGCAGGCAAGAAATTCTGACATTTGTTTCATTCTATTTTCGAAAAAACAATTACACTCCAATGTCAAATAATTTTCGTGAATGGCAGACTTGCAGATTATCAATATGGTTCAATATATGATACATGTTTTTTGAATCTTTAATGGTACATAGACGTTGTTCAAGCCTTTTCTTCACATGAGAATAGCAATTCACCACTCTATAAAATTTTGACTGATACTTTTGCGAATGCATTAGCGATTTTCTCACATCCATCAGCGATTAGTATGCTCGGATTATAAAAGATATTTAGTACCTTCTGTGCTGTTATTTTAACAGAATTAAATAAGAAAGAATAATCGTCACTATCGCTAAACCAAAGGGGTGAAATTGGTGAGCCATATCACATGTGCCGATAATTAATAAAGGGTGACCCTGCCACGTAATTTTATATGTAGCATCTGTGTGAACGTGTATGTTGTATTTGCAGAATGAAATAAGAGTTTTCGATGTTGCGATTGGAATACCCGAAAACATAATTTCGTGGTGATCAATAAAACCTTTATCGGGATCATTCGGGAATAGCTTTATTATCGTTAACCCATTTTCGATGTCGCTAACAGTCATATTGGCGGGACCAAATTTATTTTTCTTGTACGTATTTAAAAAGTTGCTCAATTGGGTTGTACGCTATCTGATTATCCAATTTTTTCCGAATAAAAGGTTTAGTTATGCCGCTTTCATATATCTCCATAATTTTATTTTTATGTCAGGGTGAATATATTTAGCTGTTGAATGCTCGTGATTTTTAGTGGAATTTAATTTATCTATAAGAGCATATGTTCTTTAACGCATAACTGTGCTGAACAGCTGGCCCCACGAATATATGTACATCGATAAAAAAATTTGAATCCCTCATCAGTTCTATATTCCTGATATCTGGTCCACTTATATCCTTCATAGGATACAAGGTAGGAATTGGGCTCTAAAATTTTTATAAATTCATATGTTAAAGCTGGTCCTCTTTTTTTTGTGAATGAAGATGAAACAGGTTGATGTTTTTGGTCTTCATCTAATTCGGACGTATAGGGTGGGGGGTCGAAATTCATTTTTTTGGTTAAATATTTATTATTTTAAGATTTAATAAATATAAAAAAATATTGCAATTAGAAAAATCATGCTTTTGTAAATTAAATACCTTGTTTTAAAATTTAAGGTCGAAAACACCTTTTTTTACCATAAATATTGTTTATTTTATCATAGAAAAATCTTAAAATTTCCCCTAAGGCAACAAAAATATATTTATGATAAAAAAAACGTTCTTTTGATATTAAATTTAAATAATATGGTATTTAATTAACTAAAAAATTATAAATTTAAATATTTATTGCATTAAGGTTTTATTTTATATATGAAAAATAAAAATAATTGTAAAAAAAACGTGTTATCGATCTTAAATTTTAAAAATAAGGTTTTCACTATCTCAATAGGCCAAAATGAGGAGGCATGGAAGAATGGCAAAGGCTAAAAGGGCATTAGGCCATGTCTTAGTCCGTCTTATAAAACGTTATTCTGCTTAACCCGGGCCAAATAGATTCCCCCCCCCCATGAAAAATGATTAATTTTATTTAAAATTTTTTAAATTTTATTTTTAAAAATTTTTTAATTTTAATTTAATAAATTCTTAATAAACGCTTGATTTTTATGTTTTAAATTTATTATAAATAATAATAGATATACACATTTGATTATTTTTATATTTATTAAATAAATTTTATATTATTTTGCATTTCATAAAAGTTGTCTAGTTTGTCATATTCCATTTTATAAAAATATATATTTCTCATTTTCAATATGAATTTCACACCACCCAAAAAAGGGAGTTATTCAATCAAACGTATCACTATATTGACTCAAAAAATCCAAAAAAAACTAAAAAAGATTTTGTCCGATCAGATTCATCGAAAGACAAGAGTCGGTGAAACTCTTTATTGAACTATATGATGTTGTCTTTGCAGCACTAGAATTTTATATATCAAGCAAGGAAAAAGATTCAGCACGGAAAAAGATTCAGCAAGGAAAAAGATTCAGCAGATGCCGAAAATCTTTTGCAGGCTATTATTAAGCCACAGTTTTTAATTTCAATTCAATGTGTTTATTTTTTATTTAATTAAACATATGATTTTAGCAAAATGCTACGAAAAATTGATTTGGATTTAAGGAAGATTATGAATAGAGCAAAGGATATTGTTGAAATATTAACAAAATCAGAGAGAATGTGAATGAAAAATTTCATGAAATATATGAAAAAGTAAAGGAGATTGCTAATATGTTTGGAATTGAAATTTTTAAACCTAGAGTAGTCTCTAGACAGTCCAATCGATCAAATATTGATGCATCCACGATTGAGGATTTTTATAATAAACATTTTTTCCCCTTATTGATATATTTTTATTTCAATTAAAAGAAAGATTTATTAGTCATAATTATATTTTAAAAAGCTTTAATTTCTTTTCCCGGTTGAGTCTAAACTGTTGATTACACTTGAAACACGAGAGGATATTAAAAAAATCTCAGAGTTTTATGCTGTTGATTTAGTAGGTTCATATGATAAGTTACTTTGTGATGTCGAATTTTGGTATAAAAATAGGGTATTCTTTGAGACCAAAAAATGCTCTGCAGGCCCTTTCCATGTGTAATTGCATTTTAGATTCCCTGCCTAATATCAAAACATTATTAATTATTTTAGCTACCTTGCCAATTAGTACCTGCACTGATGAAAGAATAGGTTGGATTTTAGAATTTGGATTCACAAGCCCTAAAATGGCAACCAATTATATAATATTAATTCAACCATGACCCAAATTTTGAAAAAATAAAAGGAAATATAGGTATGATTCCATCTTTTTTTAAACTATCATTTCAACTTTAAAAAAGTTAAAAACCTATTTGAGAAACACAACCGGTGAAAAACGTTTAAATGGATTAGCCCTATTAAATATTTATAAGGAGATTATTTTAGATTTGATTCTAGATGAATTAGCAAAATCTCAGAGAAAAGTAGATCTCTCTTTTTAAATTCAAATCAAAAAATAGCAATAAAATTTTATTAGTTTTTCAGGGTTGCATGTGTTTTATTTGGTGATATAATAAAAACAAAAACTATTAAGTGGTATAATAATAAGTTTGAAGTGTTTAAAAAAACAGAAATACCACATTTATGTATTAGGAAAAAGATAGATTAAGTGAATATTTTTTCAAATTTTTACAATAATTTTTTTAAAAAAAGTAACATAAGAATTTACCTATGAAATGTTTCTAGAATATCGTATTTAATTGGAAAATTAATTTTTTGGAAGATTTGTAAGTGTAATACTCTATTGTAGTATTTAATGATCTTTATCTCAGATTCTATGAACCTTAAATATCAATATTGATCATAAAGACTTATACTAAGAATTTAAAAAATCAGCCCCCACCTTTAAAGTAATTAACTTATATTGCAGATAAATGTAAATGCCATTCGTTTTTTTCTATAGAAAGGAGCTCAGAAGAACGAAATATAGAAATTATCAACCAAAGAATATTTTATTTTGTATATATTATAATAATCTATAATTACAAACACAATAATAATAATAATAATTTACATAATGATTTAATTTTGTAAGAAAATATTATATTTTTAAATTGCATTCTCGTTTAGTTTTGAGTGTTCCAAAATTGGCATCTTTATTTTTATATAAATAGAGAAAAGATAAAAATATTATATAAATTTATTTTACCTTTAATTGATTGATTGTCCCCGAAAACCAAGTTCCAAAAATCATGCATATGATTATAATAGTTTGTAAAATCGTACGGAATGTACTGATTTAATATCGAAGTAACATTATTTATGATTTGATTTCTATTGTTTGGCCTTGGTATAGACCTATATTTGTTTTTCATGACCCCGAAAAAGTTTTCATTAATTGAGGTGAATATGGCGGAAGATATTCAATTCGATTTTTATAGCTATCAATAAGATGACACTTGTATATTGCGGCATTATCCATAATGATAATTGCATCATTTGGAAGAATTGTTATTAATTCTCTCAGATAATCAAGGAAAAGCAACCCATTAAAGGGCCCTTCAATAATTCGATAGGTTATAAGGCCACCAATTCCTATTGTACATAAAATGCTAACGTTCTTGCCTTTGGAAGGTGGAACTATCACAGTTGGTGTGACGTTGTAGGGGGCCCAAACATACACAGACAACATGTAGGTTTATGCCTGTTTCATCCAGGAAGAACATTTTTCCCATAGGAATGTTTAGCATTTTAAGGCAATAAGCCTGGCGAATGCGAATTGCTCCTGGTGTATTTCGTCGATCGGGCTCTATTCCAACCCTTTTTTTAGACCAGCCTATTTTTTTAATATATTTTCGGAATGGTCCCCTCATTTTTTGGAAAACCTGGAGGCAAATTTTCTATGATATCTTTAATAGTCGAGGTGTTGTTATCCATTAAAATATTTATAACCTTTCTTTAGATTTCGGATGTGTCTTTTTTTTACATCTCTTTTTTGAATTTGATATTGCTTCAATGGCCCCCCTATAAACTCTGGAAAAGTTTCTTGACTTAATTTTTTAACCGAGGCTATTGACATATCAATATGTCTGGCAATGTCCTTTATTTTCATTCTTTCCATTTCAGGCTGGGACAACAATTTGGTTACTATGTCAATTTTCTCTTTATTCCAGCAATTATATTTTCTTTTTGGGTTTTGAATTGCCGGTGAGTTTATAGGGTTTATTATAGTAAAATTGGCACTTATAGCAGATTGCGAAAATGATGTGGAAAAGGAATGATTAGATAAAAAGGAATTATTATTATATAAAGAAGAATTTCTAAAACTATTATTGGTATTATTGGATAAAATATTATTAATATTATACATTTTAAATTTAAAAAATTATTTTTTTGTAATTAAAAAGTTTTATGAAAAATTTTTATTAATTGTTAAATTTTTTTCCTAATACATAAATGTGGTATTTCTGTTTTTTAAACACTTCAAACATACCACTTAAAAGTTTTTGTTTTTATTATATCACCAAATTAAACACATGATAATCAATTTTTTTTTGTAAAAAAAGTATTATTTAAAAGATAAAATCATCATATTTTTTTAAATACCATTATTTGCATAAGAATTACACATATTTTATATAATTGTAAAAAAATTACTTTTGTTTAAATAGAGTCTATACATTATAATTTTTAATATTAAAATCTATATTATATAAAATATCAATATTTTGAAAATATTTTAATTAATAAAAATATATACATGATTAAATAAAGGAATGTAAAATATATAATAAAATACCCTAAAATTTTGTTATATGAAAATATAAAACAATTTTAACAAATCCAAAAATATAAGCAATTAAGTGTTCAAAAAAATGGGAGGTTTGGGGGACGAAGCCCCCCCCCCTCCAAAAAAAATCTCGAACCCCCTCCCTTATGATAAAATCCTAGCTACGCCACTGGTATTTTCGGTAAAAATAAATATTAAATTTTCATTTAAATGCTCGTTTTGAAAAGAGTCACCTATACATAAATCTAAATAGCCTTTTTCTTTTTAGGTGGATCAGGACACGACCTTGATCCTTCAATAAAATATAACTAATGTTTTAGATAACATTTATTCATTCCATGTGCTTCTTTGGTGAGTTGCACTTGCAACCTATGCGTGTATATTTGTGTGTTATCATAAAATATATTTTAGTAGGTAGGATTATTAAAATAAATTATAGTCGATATTTTACCAAAATATTTTTAAATATGCCAACAATTATATGGTAAGGGAAGAATCTGGAACATGTTTGGAAATCTATTGCCTAACTATTTTTTCAATTGGAAACTATTTTATAAGAATATAATTTGAGATTTATTTGTCTCTCTCGTATAGTTCTAACTTGCATTAAATGATAGAATTATATCAGAGACAAGTCATTCTAAATGTCTTCATTGGGTAACTAATGAGACCTGAGTTTTATCTATGTAGACAATTTTCAACAACAAAACACAAAAATAACTGGTTATAGCAATAGTTAAATTTTTTCTATGATTGTAATTTTAACGAGAATGCTCAAATTTAATATTGTTCCCTCTCCCTTTTATGAGAATGGCCAAATATAATATTGTTTCCTCGCCCCAAATGAGCCATAGTGAGAGTTAAAAATTAGATGAATTGCAGCTAATGAAGGGACCATAAATGCCCATTCCCACTTCTCAATAAAAAATAGTCTTCAATTTTCAAATAGAATATCTTCCTTTTAAAAATGCCCTTTTCATATAATTTTAATATTATTACTATTTCCCAATGTAGTTTACCTATAAAAAGTATTCTTTTGTTCTTTTAAGGATAATATTCTTGATTTTTAGTATGAAAATTCATAGACTAAGGAATATTTAAATACATGGCCGGCCTACTAAATTATAATCAAAGAATATGATAGAAAGGTTCTTTTTTTATAATGATGCTAGCAAATTTTTTTTCATATTTTGCTAATAACCTTTTTATACTGTTTACCAAATGAATTGAAAATCTAGCTAAAATCTATTATTTGACATATTGCCCACTTTAGAAAGACCATCAATTTTTTTTGACCCACCAGGATTTTTATTTTATGAACCCGGCCCGGAATTAAATTTTGTTTTTTATGAATTATTTTGGCTGTATTTAGCATGTTTTAAATTGAGATTATGAACAATAAATGAGTATCAAACGCTTCGTTATATGATTTTCAAATTAATTATTGATATAATTTAAATTTTTTTTATATAAATCGGCTCAGATTTATAATTTTTAAGCCCGGCTCTTCGGCAGGTCCTGATAATTATAAGTACTCCGATTTTCTAACATCTTTTAACCATTTATGAAAATTTTTCAACATATTATTAGGCCAACTGGGTAGTCCGCCGACCAACGAACTATTAAAAAAACTTAAACCTGATTATTGGTTTTCCGCGCATTTACATGTCAAATTTGCCGCCTTATTCCCTCATAAATCCTATTCTAAGAACAATAAAGAATCTTCGGTAATTTTAGATTGCATTTTTTTTTTTAAATTAAATATTATTTCTAATCAGAAATAATATAATTCACCATTTTTATTATTCATAAGCTAGATGATGAAGATGACACAACCATAAAAGAAACTTTTACCAAATTTCTTGCCCTCGATAAATGTTTGCCACATAGACAGTTTTTACAAGTAATTTCGTTTCCCCACTCAGTCAAAGACATTGAAATTAGTGCTAAATCTGATTCGCCTGACAACGATAACGACCTGGCTACTTCGTCACTCGATAACGGCAAATTCAAAACGCGCTCTTATTTAGCTTACGATTTAGAATGGATCGATGTTCTGCGCAAAACGGACAGCCTCGTTAACTGCGATAAAACCCGAACGAATATACCCTACGCTTTGGAAGAACCATTATTATCACAACAACCTGATGATTTGAAGAAAGTTCGAAGTACTATTACTCCCATCGCGTTCCCCTCTTCAAATTTATTTGTGCCAACAACGAAAAATTCTCCAGCAACAATTAATATACAAACCTTGGAATTTTGCCAAAAATTTAATTTGATCAATTTATACGACGAATTAAAGCCACCAGAAAATGAAACTTTAGAAAATGTGGATAAATATTTTGATTTCTAAAAAATTTGACCATAATTTTTTAATAGCAAAAATTATGTTTTACGAACAATAGATTATTTCGTTCGAATATTGTAATTGTAAATAAATATATCTGTTAGATAAAATATTGTTGATAAATTTTAAAATCTAGTAACAAGAAAATCATATTATTTTTTGGGGTTACAATTTTGGGTCCTGTTCTTAATTTATATAATTTGTGGCTCTAATTTCCTAGTTATTTAGAAAATGTAACCTGTTAATACACCTAATATAAAAAAACTTTTATAGTACCTTTTCCAGAAGAGTTCGTAACTTTTGTAAGTGCAAAAAGACTTTCTGTTATTTTACCATTATATATGTATCGTAGGCAAATGGTTGCTTGATCATAAACGCAAATGTCTTGAGTACTATCCATTTGCAAACTAAACCGTTTGTTACCAATCTCCTTTTTTATTAAATTCCTGATTTGATCAAGAACAGCATCAATAACTTTGTTGACAGTTGTTTTTGACAACAAGGTTATGAGAGAACCTCTTCCCTTCGATTTTGATTTGTTAGACAGTTTAAGCGTATCCTTTCTACGTTTGCTTTTTAAAATAGCCTTCTCTAATGATCTCTAAGTATTTGATCATTCTTTGATATAATACGGATCATTTCCAGGAAATTGCCATGATTTAAATTTTCATTATCAAAGAGGCTAAGTGTTTCGGTAGCATTTGATCCTCTGTATGGTAAGTTTTGTTTACATAAAAACTTAATTATCTCAAATATTTGTTTTATTATGTAGATATTGTTATGAATTTGTCGATTTTTTTCATTTAATATTTTAACGCGAATTGAATTATTAAATGACTGGTTTTTTGAAGCTCTGAGGTAGGCCTCGACAGCACTAATATGCACTTTTGAATTTTCATGTATTTTAATAACTGAGTGCATGTGACGAAAATTTGTAGAGCCTGTTGTGAAAGTGTTTTCACATACTGCAAATGCCAGGCAGATTGAGCAGTACACAGCTTGGGCTTTATTGCATATAATTTTTATGGTAATCCATTTTCTAGGTATTTTTTCACTCATTACCATTCGATAATATAATTTATCATATTTGATGTTTATTGGTTGTATAGGATGTTGCATTAAAAATCTAAGTTTTTGAGGTATAGTGGCTGTTAATTGCAACTTAAAATTTTCATGTGTATGCATATTCAATTCTGATAATCCACTTTGAGAAATATCTGAAGGCATTATTGATATAGTTGCTTCTGACAAGTGTGAGGATAGTGGCAATGATTGAACTGATGCCATAATACATGAAGATGTTGCAGATAAGGTAGTTGTTTCAGGTAGTAGTGAATGGGAGGCTGTTGATATCTTTAAAAAAATAGTTTATTTACATGAAGTAATAGTATTTGAATTACTTGGTATTGATTTATCAAAAAAAGATAATTTAAGTTGTTTTGGATCAGCACCAGCTGCTTTGAGACCAGCAGCATTTTTTTTCTTAATTTTTCAGCTCCACCTTTAAATTTCCTTTTGGCATTTCTATGCATATATGAAAATATATCAATTCAACTAAAATAAAATTTATTATAATTTTTTTTAAATGTATTTTAATATAAAGCATAAAGTAATCTGTTATGTTATCGGCCAGTAATAATTAAAAAAAACATTACTATCTTTGGGTTATGAAATATAAATAAGTTTTTTAAAAATATATCAATTCAATCAACTAAAATAAATTTTTTTTAAAGAATTGTATTTTAATATAAAGCATAAAGTAATCTGTTATGTTACCAGCCAGTAATAATAATAAAAAAACATTACTATCTTTAGGTTATGAAATCTAAATAAGTTTTTTACTTTTGACTATTTACATACATCTCAATTTACGTGTAAAAATAGTATATAAAGTTGATTCTTTTCTTATATTATGTTTGTTTGCTAATGATCAGTAAATTGTTGTAATACAAATATTAGGCGCACAAAAGTTTCCTCTACAATAAATTAATGTATAAAAATATAATATAATAAATTAATGAAAACTTAGTTTTCACTCTACTCAGGCCCAAGCTCAAAAGGATCAATGAATTAAGAACAAGATAGTTTCTTATATTACAATAAATTAATTTATAAAAATATAATATAAATTAATGAAAACTTAGCTTTCACTCTACTCAAGCCCAAGCTCAAAAGGATCAATGAATTAAGAACAAGAAATACAATCAATCACTATAGTTTCCTATATACAATAAATTAATGTATAAAAATTAATATAATAAATTAATGAAAACTTAGCTTTCACTCTACTCAAGCCCAAGCTCAAAAGGATCAATGAATTAAGAACAAGATAGTTTCCTATATACAATAAATTAATGTATAAAAATATAATATAAATTAATGAAAACTTAGCTTTAACTCTACTTAAGCCCAAGCTCAAAAGGATCAATGAAATACAATCAATCACAATAGTTTCCTATATACAATAAATTAATGTAAAAAAATTAAATAAATAAATGAAAACTTAGCTTTCACTCTACTCAAGCCCAAGCTCAAAAGGATCAATGAATTAAGAAGAAGAAATACAATCAATCACTATAGTTTCCTATATACAATAAATTAATGTATAAAAATTAATATAATAAATTAATCAAAACTTAGCTTTCACTCTACTCAAACTCAAACATAAGCGTTTTCACTTCCTTTGAAAAAAAAAACGAAAAGCACGTGGTAAATGATATATAGCGTCAAGCGACATAATTGATATTTTATGCATTCAAATATAGTAAACGACATGATAATTCTTCTCAGGGAATGTTATATTCAAATAATAGATATCATTAAATAAATAAATGATAAGAGTAAATAATGTGAACAAAATAATATTTTTTTTTCCTACCGGCCTCTTTTTTGATATTTTCCTCTCATCGGCCTCAAAATCGACATTTTCTCGCGGTCTCGTGGGCAAAATGCCCACTGGGTCTTATGGCCAGTCCGCCCCTGATTATGACCATATCTAATTGACGAATATAATAATTCATGATGTATAAATAGTATATCACAATATATTTCTACATTACTACACATCTTAATTTTAAAAAATGTAGAGTATTATTTGATCAATTATATATATTATATCATTGGATTTGATAAAAAATGATGTGTAACTATAATAATGGCAAGCAATCTAATACACTTATTAATATTTTGATAAAAATGATGTGAAACTATATTAATGGCAAGTAATCTAATATACTTATTAATATTTTATACTTTGAAAAATATAAAGTTTTGCTAGTTAAATTAATTTATAATACAAAAAGATATCATATATTATTTGCATATAAATAATAACTATAAGCGTTATTCACACATTCGATGATAAAAATTACAAATTATGTTTTATCCAATATTTTAACAAAGTATATACCCCTTTAAATAAACTTGTATATTTATTTATTTATCAATGTTGTAAAGTGAAATATTTTTCATACAGGTAATGATAACAATGGGTTATATTTCAAACAATGACATATGTTATTGATTTCAAAACACCATTTTAATTGTTGGGCAACTTTCTAGAATACTAATCCGCACTCTTTAAAAGCAAGTACTCAAGTTAATATTGATTGGATTTGGAAAAAAATTAAACTCAATGAAAAAATTATGATTATTAATGACAAAAATGACGTATTTTTACCATTATCTGCCTTTGTTCAATTACACATATTTTACTGTATAAAAAAGTAATCTTGCATTTAAAGAATTGTATTAATGCCTCAGCAGCCATTATTATGTATACAACTAAAGAGAATTCCGTCGAGCACTAGAGAATCGATGTAAACAAAATTATATTAATGGCTTATAGAAAAAATAATAAAGAATTTACCTCTTAACTTATGTTAAAATTTAAAAAATCGTCGTTTACAAATTTTTAATAAAAATAACAAAAAATATCTATGTGCCTAACTCTTTATTTTAATTTAAAAAATATTGGCCCCCCTAAGTATGCAGCCTCCCTACCACCAGCTGGAAATTCCTGGTCACGGTCCTGGATGATTTTGATGCGATTACTAGGTTGAAGTAAAAGAATAGGATTAAAAATAATCCATTATTTTTATAAAAGGCATTGATAAATTTATCTCCGGATTGGTGATTGTTTCAAGAGTGGCCCTATCTATCAATATCCGCCGTTTGTATTTGTATGTGAACGAAACGATATTTATATTAATTCGCGCAAATGTTTTGACCTTGAACAATTATCAATTTGCCCACAAATTATTAAGCGTAAATATATTTACATATTAAAAGGCAACATTTCATCTTTGGCATAATTGAGTAGATCTGATCTTATGATCATTAATTTAAAATTTTGATGGCAGCTGCGAACACAAACATTATGTGTACCACTACCTCCTGCAAGTATATATTTTTTTGGCCGAATCCATGCATATTTCGAAAAGCGAATTTATAATATCGGGCCTCCTTTCTCAATATATAAATTTTTTCCAAATTATCTAAAAAAATTTTTGTATGGGAATCTTTTGTCCGTCTTTGGTAGAAATGGAAATACAATATTTCCCGTTAGGCATGATTCGACTTATTTTGTTTCTATAATAAATTTTTGGACAATTTTAACTATATATGCCTAGTTTTTCCAGGCTTAGGATAACTTGTCATGCCATATTTATTGTTGTATTAAATTCAATCTTTATTTAGGACACTTTAATTTTCTGATATCGTTAAAATTTTATATTGGCGCCATATATGAAATATACAAGATTATGATTGGTATATTCAAAAACTCTAAACTTGATTTAACATATTCTTTATATATTCATTTATATATGTTATGTGCAAATAATTTTATAATAATATATAAATAATGTTTTCAATTATATTTCTTTTATCGATATAATTTCTTTTGATTGAAACCCCGTTGTTATTTTCACTTACTAGATGATTAATCCTTTAAATTATATAAAATACTTTAAGCAAAACCATTAATGGGAAAACATTTATTTCAAATCATTTTTACCGATTTTGAAAATGATGCTAGCCGCGTGCCAGACCGATTTTTTAAAACCCTTTTTTGCTAACCAAGATTTTAATAAAATCCAAGAGGGTCTCTTGAAAAACTTCTTTTTTTGCCCATTTGACAGGAATGACACTGCTCTGAATTGAATCCACCCAACATAGTATTAAATGTAATTTTGTTAAAACGCTAGTAATTTTAAATAAGGTAATGGTTCCTACATTTTAAAAGAGGGTTCCAGAGGTAAAAATATGGTTTTAAGTGCTGATAGGTAAACAACGCTTATCAAATGAGAAATATAATTGGAGAATCATTTGATGGTGCTGCAAATATGCGGGGGGAATTTGTTGGGTTGCAAGCTCTTATTAGACAAGAGGCTCCAGGTAGCTTGTATATTTGGTGTTATAGTCACATATTAAATCTCTGTATATGTGATTCATGCGATAATATTGAAGGCAAAATTTTATTTGGATTATTGAACAGACTAGCAACTTTCTTTGGTGAATCATATAAAAGGATGGGCGCTTGGGTGAAACAGAATAACTCAACTGGCCAAAATACTGAGAAGGCTGAAAAAAATAGGTGAGACAAGGTGGTGGGCACGTGAAAAAGCCCTTAAATGGATATATGTCAAAGAGAGTTTACTTCCAATAACGATAAGTGCACTCCGATTTATAATAGATAATAAATCATTTGAGGCAAAAACCTCATCAAAAGCGCAGTCGTTGATAGATAATTTATGTAAGACTCTTAGTATTAGATATTTTGTCGGCATGGAAGATGATAGAAGATGCTAAGTCTTCTGTGTCATCGATAACTATTACATCAATTCAAAATAAAGCAATAAAAATGGCTTCTGATTTAAATGAAACACTTTCATATTTAAAGCTTGCGGAGAGTATCTGTGTACAGACTGCTCTGCCAAAAATTCGAATAGGACGACGAGCAAAGAGAATATATAGCGATGAAGGCCAGGATGAACGTCCTCAAGAATCGATTGACCTTTATAGGGTTGAAGTATTTCGTCCTATAATTGATCAAATTATAAATAGTTTGTCGGAACGCTTTTCTGCGAATAGAGAGCTTATTTTGAATGTGCGATATTTGCATCCAAGGTATTTTGATGACATAAATAGTAAAGGTATTTCTGAAATGGCCTTGGAAAAACTGGCGCAATTGGCAAATATATCGAGTGATAAATTACATAACGAATTGTGTTCATTTTCTAGTGTATTCAAAGATTTAATAGCAGAATTAAATGAAACGGACGATGATATCTTATGTACAAGTGAGGAGTCGAATGAAGAAGATGGAATACTACAATATGATAATAACTCGAAGTATGATAAATGTAACAATTGTTTAATATGCGTGTATGAAATTCTTAAGAGGTACAATATGCATACAAGTGCATACACTAATTTATTTTTGGCATATGAATACATTTTAACTTTATCATTTAAGCAGGTTAATTGCGAGAGAACATTTAGCAAATTGAAAATTATAAAAATAGGCTGAGAGCTAATATAGGCCAAGAAAAATTAGAAGCATTTTTAATGATGTCAGTTGAGCGAGAACTATTATCGCAGATTGAAATAGAAGATATTCTTGTTTATTTACGCAAAGGTTCAAAGTTAATGAGAGATTTTTTAACATAAAAATTATATATTATTAATTCATTTATTTAAATCTTATATATATCTATTACAATATGATCTCTAATTTTATAAGTGCAACAATTTTATTCTCTGTGCAATATTGTATAATTGTTATAATTTTATATGTATAATTAATTGATTTTATATATTGAGTATGTATTATATTATATTTAACAAATGATGTATGATTTGATTTTATAGTGCAATATCATTGTAAATCTAATATAAAATATATATGTGCAATATCATTGTAAATCTAATATAAAATATATATGTGCAATGAATATTTTTTTTAGGTGTTCAATGAATATGATTTAGGATGTGTAATTTTTTAGAATAAAATATATGATTATCGTGTCATTATTCTTTTCTTTTTTTAAAATGTAAATTGTTTGAACCTATAAAAAATAACAAGTAATAAAAATATATAATTTAAAGAAGCCATTTAAGGGAACCCGGCCGAAGGCCGGGCATAAGCGGGAAAATAGAAGGTATGGGGGCGAAGCCCCCATAAAAATGAGGCCGCTATAAAAAAAAATACCCACGAGGCCGTAACGTCGCCAGTCCGCCCCTGGTCATAATGATTATAAATATTTATGATTTAATATAATATTGGGTGTGGTTAACTACCTAACACCCATATCATTTATTATATTTGGATATCCGATTTAGTTGTACATAGATAAATAAATATTGTATGAAAGAATCTCATATATAAGATGCAAAGGAATTGTAATAATTATAATTGACTTATAAAATCACAATTACATGTAGTTATACAGTATTTAAGAAAAAACATGTAGTTATACACAGTATTTAAGAAAAAATTATAATTAATATTAAAATTTTGTAGGTAATATAATTGTTATTAAAATTGATATCAAAATTTTTTAAGTAATTGAAATTAATTATATTTTTTTAAGTAATACATTCCTGTTAGATAATTTTGAATTTTTCCGATTATTTTAACAGATTTAAAACAAATCCTAAACTATAGTTTAAAAAAAAAGCTTAAATATGGTAATTTCAACACAATATATTTGTTATTTTATATATATATATATCACTGCATATATTTTTATATAAATCCTAATTATTAGGAATCCTTATTTTTTAGAAATAGCGTAGACTTGGGATTTGAGGGACAGGTGGCTTATTAATGTCAGGTGAAAGGCTTCCAGGTCAAAAATTTTAAATTGTGATAGAAATTTTTATTATGCTGCGTTCGCGGTTAGCGCGAATTCACGGTGAAGTATACAAAAATTAGTGTAAAATAATTATATTCGTTTCCTTCGAATTCGCCTGTGAAAGCAGACTTGCCCACCTTTGCCGAGGCGCTTTCGCCTAAGCTTCATCCAAGTCTCACCTGTAAAATATTTTATTATGGTTTATTTATACCTAATAATTTCTTTTATCCATTGAAATTATACGAACTCAGATAAGCTAAATTAATTAACATTTGTTTCTTAATTATTCAGCATGGTAATAGGCAGAACTATATTGTATTTTAGTTTGGACCCCTTCTTTTTTTAAGTTTTTAAATCAATCGAGAGAAATACAATATAGCACAAATTTATCAGATTTATTTTTAAATTATTAATAAAAATCAGAGACCTGCAGAGGTAACATTTGTACGGCCCGGCCGGCCCGATCCGGATTTTTTTTTTTTAAATTTTTTTCGATCTGGCCCAGATTTTTTTAAAATATATTTTATTATTTTTGATTTTTATAGCTAATAATGGCTATTTCAAATATTTGGTTTTAAAATATATGAACCGGCCCGGATATTTTTTTAAAAAAATTTTCAGGCCCGACCCGGGTATATTTAAAAAAATTAAAGGCCGAAGCGGGGTTAAAGCCGGGCCTGCAGGTCTCTGATAAAAATATAGCAATTTAAAATAACTCCTAGATAAGTGGAAACAATAATTTAAAATCACCATGATTACATTATAAAATAAAATGTTTATAAATTATTCAAAAAATGACATTAATTTACATTATATTATTTTTATATAAAAAGATACAGATAAACATAATAGAAAGGGAGATTTTATGGTATATTTCGGAAATTTTAAAAATGTGTTAGTTGAAATGAGTTATAGATTTAGACCTATTTTTAAAAAAAAGTGGTAGTATACTAGGTAGAACTAGCAACCCTAACCAGGAGTCTTTATCTTGGACTAATGCTCTCATGAAATAAATATTTTCTTTTAATCATCTGTGATTAGTTTTTAAAAAATATTGTGAAAATTGTCCATTTTTAGCTTGACTTTATATTTTTAAATTCCAAATTATTTTTGAGACATTTTTCTAACTGTCATCGTAATTGGTAATATTAAATATTGTTCTTGTTATCCTACCTCTTAAATAGAAAATATACATCAACATTTTGTAAATTTTCTTGGTTTTCGACCATAAATAATCCCATTTTTCTATAATCCGACAGGGTGTAAAAACAACCTAAAGGTGTTGATGTCAGGAAGGGCATCCGATTGTTAAAAATTTTGCTACATTTCTTAATGACTAAATCAGAGGGAAAACTGGTCAACCGAGATAAACTTGAAAATCGCCATTAAACGGAGAATTATTTGATAAAATTTGGAATAAAATAATTATTTCGATGTGATTCTAAAAATTAGCAACCAGAAATCCTTATTTTTATCATCTCATTTTAATAATATTTTTCTAAATTTGGACATTTAACTATAAAATTCCAAATCTTAGAATTTAGGTTTTTGGAATTTGTTAATTATCAAAATTTAAGAAATACTAAAAAAAAAGTTATATAATAACTTTAACTTATTACTATGTTCTGTCTGTTCTAAAACATTTCTATTACCAAAATGGGAAAATAGCGACCCATGGCCCCCGGAAAAATGATGTCCTCTCTCAGGTGTCTCACTACCAATAGCCCAAATAGACCTTCCTTCATACAGCTACCCTGCTTTAAATAATAATATTCAACCTGTTTTTGATGCACTCTCCCAACCTCTGGAATGCTCTACCAATAATTCTCCAATCCCAGTATGGATAAATGATCATTTATATAACACACTACCCTTGACGATATCTTGGATTCCTCGAGGAGTTAGAACACTCACAGCCAATAAACTTAATCTGACTACAATCACTCAATAATAATATCACAAATGTTGACAACTGGGAAAAACTATTTGACTTTTGTTTTACCCACTTGAAGGCTCCATCAACAAAATTGAACTTAACAAAACAAATTAAGTGTCAATTAAACAACCCAATCCCTAACAGCAATGCCTCTTGCTCTTCAAGATCTAACTAAAGGCTAAACTTATCAGCCGTAAAATTAACGCATGTTATATTAAAGCAGCTTTAAATTTAGCAGTGTCCGAAGACACCATATCCCCTGACAATAATCTATACATCCCCAAGATTTTAATGAATTACCACCACCACCTCTATTCATTCCTACCCTCCTTTAACTGTCATAGAAGTTACTAAGGCAATAGTCTCTTTCAGAAAAGACTCCTCAGGAGGACTTGGCGGTTTTAGAGCTATATACCTTCAAGACCTTACCAAATCAACAACCACCAACATTGAACTTATACACAACATAACAACTCTACTCATTCATATTTTAAACGACAACATACCTTCTACAGTACAACCTCTTATTCACGGTGCATGCCTAAGCCTTAAACAAAAAAGATGGTGGCATATGCCCAATCGCCGTCGGCTCTATTTTCCGTCGAATTATCTATAATTATTTGTACCCGCATTAAAAACAAGCTCACCGAGCGTTTAGTTCCCCATCAGCTTGGCTTCAACATACCTTCCGGTTGTGAAGCGGCCTCCCACGCCACACGTATGCAACTTCACTCTACTAAAAACTGCATACAATTTGTTTGATATTAAATTATTATACAAATTTAAATGTTAGCCATACCGGCGATAGGCACTTCAACAATCTGTGTTGTGCATATACTTCACTCTACCAAAAACTGCATACAAATTATTTGTAATTAAATTATTATACAAATTTAAATGTTAGCCATACCGGCGATAGGCACTTCAACAATCTGTCTTGTGCATATTAACTAGAGTTCTATTAGACTTTTAATGATTTCTTTCTTTTCATTCTCCCATCTTTGGGAGATTCTAGCAACCACTGTCTGTCAGCAAATTATGTTTTTGTGGAGCTAATGTTTTGATCATTTTTATAAATGAAGGATTTTCAACAATTGAAAATGGCTGAATGCTATCTATAATAAAATCAGTTATTAAATCATCTAAAATGGTTTGGGTTAAAGTCTGAGGTCTCTTGGAAAAAAAATAAATGGACGATGAGCCTAGTCCAATATTTTCTTTAATAGATTTTTTCGCCTTGCCCTTTTTTTTGGATTAAGACTGTTTGATGTTTTCTCTTAAGATTTAAAATTGTAAACATTTATTTAGTATCTATACCCTTAAATGTTACAAAGTTACAAGTTGAGGTAATGCTTACTGAAATTTGCATATTTTTTGGTAGACATGGCAAACATTTTACTAACAGAGATTTGTTTTCTTTATTTTGAGATATTATTTTAAAATATGGTCTATAAATTGGCCATGGAAGAATGTCATCATTGTCATCAATATTAATCTTAAAAATTAATATAATAGAATAAAATTAAATACCAATTCCATTGCAATTAAAAATGGCAAATTCCTTGAGATGGATTGTAATATCAGACATTGCTTGTTATTGATAACTAGGACATAATATTTAATTAATATTTATATATTCTTTTTTATATATAAGTTTTAATATTTTACATATATGTATAATTTTTAATATTTTACATATACGTATAATTTTTAAATATATATATTAATATTAAGTTATATGCTCATATGAAATGAAATAAATTTTTCATTCAAGTATTTTTATTTATAATATAAAAAAGCGTTAAATAGAAATATATCTAAATGTATCTTAAAAAGTATCTGAAAACAGATACAGATACCTCTAAAATAATATCTAGATACAGATACCACATTCTAATATCTATATACAGTATCTAGATTAACAACTCTGCTACAAATATCCTTAAACTTTTTTTAATTATTGTAGAAATGAAAAAATTAAATTAAATGAATAATTCGATTTTTTGTAAAAAAATATTGATTTCTTAATTATATTTAATTCAAAAGAGGGGTGGTGAAAAATCAATATAAATATCGGATCGATATCGGTTTTGAGCCGATATCGGAAAATATTGGATCGGTGAAAAATATGTAGATCGGTAAAACACTAATAATTATATATTTTTTATATTATAATTTTATTAATAATAATAAAATAAAAAAAGGAAACAGTAATCAATTTACAAATAGAGCATTTAAAAATTTGATATTAATTTTTTGCTAAGTATCTGCAACAAAGAAAAGGATTTGAACATATCTACGAGTCACATTCAGTTCAGCCATAAACATACCCCTTATTTTATGAAAAATTTTTGAGAATAAAAAAACTTAATCATTCGTGAAGGTCAATTGTTTTTGTAAAGATATAAAATTTTGATTTTTTTATGATATATATCGTAAATAAATAACTAAAAATTTGTGGATCGCCATAGCCTTAATTGCTAAAACGTAACTATTATTAAAAATACAAAGTTGCAAATAAAATTAATTTTATTTATTTTTCCCATTGTCAAATTAAATAATAACAATATTATTTTTTTAAAAAGTCAAATTTTATATTATTATGAATTATTTCCTGTAATTTGAATAAGAGTAATAATTTTCAGAAAAGTTTTTTTGTTGATAATTCATGTTGGAAGAGTAATTCATCGAATAATCTATAAAAAATAAAATTACAGATATAATTAATTTTTGGTAAGATATTATTTTTTAAAACTATTATTAGGATAAAGTGATATAGTTTCTTGGTTGCTCCATTTCAACTCGGCTAGCTTATCATTAAGGTCCGAAAACTGTGCAACTTTTTCCGTAAGTTGCAGAACCAATGATTGGATTCGGTTAAGATCAACACGATGCATAATCAATGCTTGAGATGGTTCATCAAATGAGGCCTATATTTTAAAAAAATATAAGAAAACGAATAAAATTATTCAACTACAAATCAATTAATTGAACATACGTTTTAATTAAATATAATGAACTTTTTTATAATAAAAATTTTCACTTTAAAATTTGAATAAAATTAGAATAGACTCGACAAAAAATAAAATTAAAAAGAACCCATAATATAAGATACCAAGGCATTCATTTCATATCAAATCATGTGCCTCTCATTATTCACCTTTTATTTTCGATAAAAATTTATAAGAAAATTATAAATGTTATGATTGGATCATAAACGAAATTTGAGCTCGATAGCTATTTTATTACCTGAGATATTAAGGGCCAAATGAGCAAAAACGTCATTTTTACCTTTCTCAGATATTAAATAATTATTAATGAACGATTTGAATATAAAATTTAGTATATATAAATATGACAAAGTAAAAAATTGATCATTAGGGGGAAAACAAAAAATGTTAAATATGATTATCTTATGTTCAGTAAAAATTTCTATGATTAGTTCAATTTTTTCTATTGTTAATTAACGGATTACCTAATATTTCCTTCAATTCTTTGCGCAGCAAATAATATTTACAATTACCCTTTATAATAGGCCTAAGAAATTAAAGATGGCGTTATACTTTAATGCAGCCAAAGACTTTTATCATTGTTTTAAAATATTTAAAGACATAATAATCTATTTATGAGTAATATCATGTGTGATAAAAAGAAATTATAAAACAATTTTTAAAAAGTCATTTATATTTAAAATACTATTTTTACAAATTATTTGCGTTAGTTTTTTAAAGATATTCTCACGCATATTATTGAGGGAAGCATTCGGTAATCAGTTAATAAGTCGCAATTAGAAGTTATAATCATATTAGGCAATTTAGTTATAATTTAATTACCGATAAAAATATTTTTTTTTAAATTTACATTTTCTCCCTTACTATTCGTCAATCTTTTATATAGTAAATATATATACCAAATATTCAAATTGACTTCGTTTTTATATTAACTAAATGTTTAATATTAGAAAATGATATTTTAAAAAATGGCGTTTTTATGCACCTTTAACCTCTTGTATCTCGGGCTAAATAAGTTATGAAGTGTCAAATTTCGATTCAATATTAATTTTTATCAGTGAAAATATCCCTTCGTCGATTTGATAGGAAATTATTCTTTCTTTCTTGAAGTAATGAATATAATTATTAATGTTGAGTGGGTGATTTAAATACCATAATTTCTTCGTTTATAATCATTTTGCTGATGATGTTGGTGATGGTCGGAATATCCATATCAAACATTTCCGAAAAAATTTTCAAATCGATGGAATCGTAAAAATTACCGTAAGAAAAAAGGTAAACTCTCAAACACTCTACCTTTATTTTTTGGGTGATCATCTCGCATATATTGTTTGTATCGGGAAACAAATCCCAAACCTTATTAATATAATAGAATAATATGTAATGTAATATTATAGTAAAGTGTTAGGACCAGTAAACATTTTTGATGCTAGTTAAATTGAAGGTTATTGATGTAAAAATCAGAGACCTTCAGTCTCGGCCCGGAAAAATGGTATGAATTTAATAATCTAGGATGGAGTTGAAAATTGAGCCGATTTTTAGATTTTTAAAAAAATTATAACAATTAGATGAAAAAGATTAGAAAATCATATAATAGAAGCGTTTAATAACCTACTGCTCATATTACCTATTTTCCTCCTTAAAACAAAATAATTATTCGAAATAATAAAATAATCATCAAAAACGTAAATCCGAACTGGGTCAAAAAAGCTTCCTAAAGAACGGAACAGGGTTTCAAAAAAAAATTTTCTAAATCCAGGCTAGGTCTAAAATTTTGAGTTCTGCAGGTCTTTTCTGGTATAAATAAAGGCTAAACATTGAAAACTATTAATATTTTGTGTACCAAAAATAAAAATGTTATGGAATAGCTTATATAGATGGATTATACTGTGTGATGCAGAGTTGTTAAAGTATTTAGATCCATTTTTAGACTACATATCTATATCTAAATCTATTTCAAAAATATCATTTAACAATTCTGATGTGATGTAACGCATTTGCTAAATTTTTTCTAGTAAAACTATTTTTAAAAGTCATGTTAAAAGTTAAGGAAGATAAAGGTCCGATTATTATTATTTTTTAATTAAAGAAACATAAGAATGTACACCTGAGCAAAGTTAAATTAATAAAGCGAACATCATTTAGGAAACCACGATACTCAAGAGCTTGAAGAATAGTGTGGTCAAAATTCTACACTAAGGACCATCTTTCAGAAGAAAATTTAAGATTAATAAACAAATTAATTTAGAGATCAAACTGATAGAGGACTGTTTAAGACCGGGTTAAATAGGAGGGCACTTTTAGATACGTTATATAAATAAAGAATATTATAAAATATTATTAAACTTTAGTTTTGGTTTTGTCATTGACAATAAAATTTTTGCAAGCTTTCCAGTCCCCCACTTTCATAGCCTTGTGAGCGGCTACGACATGGTCCCTTATGTTATCGGGTGGACCGATCAACAATTGTCTCTCGCTCTGCTTAAGCTGGTAATAAAAGTTTTTACTGGCCATGCGACGTCGCTCCAGTTCGCCCTCTATCATGAAAAAAATAGTTAATCATAAGAAACTTATATTAATTTCATCACTTAATTATTATAAAGTTAAAGTCCATCTAGGGGTCAATTCTATTGAAGAGAAAAGCAGGGCTTCAACCCCGAATTTAGGTTCAAAAATGTTTAACTCTATTTAGGCGGAAATTTTAAAGAAACTTAATTGAAACTAATTTCTGAGGGATCAAAACCTACCCCAGGTTAAATGAGTTGTCTATATATATAGGTCCCAATCTGGTTTGTATTATCAAAATCTCCCACCAAGCATTATAAATTTCTCAACCAGAATTCGGGTTCGAAAATACAGTAATGTTTGCATGGTTAGGAGATTCGGATCTCTTCGGATCTCTATTTTTTTAACCTATCAGACAAAAGATATAATTTCCCTTACCAAAAGAGTGCAGTAAACCTTTTATACAAAATAATAGCAGGTATACTTCTTATTTCACTTTATTACACATCATTAACATAATAGATATTTTTAAATAATGAAAAAAAAATTATAATTTTTTTACAAAATAGACAGAAATATACAAAGTTTGTTACAAAAAAAATTTTACTTATGTTTTCTGTCTTTTATAATATTGCAAAGCCAACTTTTTATTAGTTATAATTTTAGATTCTAGAGATATGTATATAACATTGCGCATACACAATTTGTTAGGAAAAAAATTCTTTTTTATGTAAGAATATTCAAGTAATGGGATTTGAAGAAACAACAAGAAATACATTATTGGCTGCAAATTGGACTGAACTTTTTATGAATGATAATAATTTTTAATAGAAATATGTATATGCTTATTTTTTGTAGATAAATTAGGAAAAGATAATAATTCGATTGTTATGTTTTGTAATTTAAAAAAATTCTATTACAAAAATTTCTAAGAATTTTTTTAACTATATAACTCAATAACATAGCAGATTGGCAGATGTTAGAGAAAAATAAGTGTTACAATAAAAGAAATTTATTCTTATACAAATTTATGCATAGAGTCCAATGTGTCTATTCGAGAAATAGCGGAAGTATTTCCAAGTTCCCAGGTTTTTTTAAGTTATTCTTTGATACATTAAGAACACATCATTTAATTCGAGCGGAATAAAATAAACCTGAAAGTTTTTATAATTGAATATGGAGAAAGTTGGTAAGCTAAAGATTAAATCATATAGGCTCAGTGGATAAAAAAAATCATGAGCTAGACTGTCATGCAATATTCTTAAACATATTAATATTAACTAGATGCATAGTCTTTGTTTAAAAAAAAATCCATTCTGTAATTTTATGGGTGGAATTAGAAACTAGAATTTTAAGGAGATTATTTCTTAGGGTCTAAATTTAAATATTTATTTTATACAATATTAATACCTACTATATTTATATGATATTGAAATAAGTGTTACTAACGTGCGATGTAAGGCGTCTCAATGCAGACAGCACAAAAAAGGTAAACAAATTCGACAACATCCAGGTTGATATGCATGTGAAATGGTACTTGACGAGTGCGTTCAGCCTTTTCCTGTTCGGGCGTGAGAGGATCAAGGTTCCGGGCCATAGGATTGGCGCTAATCAAGCCCTGTCCGAGCAATTCTTTGGCCCGCCCGCTGCTTTGAATATCTAGGAGAGCGTCGTGGGCTTCTTTCAGCAGGCCACGACGAAATGCACAAAGCCCCATCTGTACCATGGTGCGGTTGTAAAGGGTCTAATTTTTGGAGATATAATTATAGTTGAGTATTATCATTTTAACAAAAATCGATATAGTTACATTTTTATATTTCCTACATAAATAACTAATTTAAATTGTACCTATTATATTACGGTTTGATATATAACAAAAAAAAAATTTATAACCATAAACCCATTTAACTTACGCAATTATAATATAAGAGTTGTTAAAGTATAGGCGTGCTACCTTTTTTTATAAACTGGTTAGTTCTTGATCACCAATTAATATATATGAATAAAGGAGTACAAACATTTATCATTTATAAGAGTACTTATACATAGGGCTGGGAACCAATAGTAAAAACCCAATATTAACAAAATATTGTATTGGTATTGGGTCTAAAATATTGGTATTGGTTTAAACAATATTTTCTATTTCTTGTATTGGTATTGCTATTGGTATTGGTATTATATTGGTAACTATTGGTTTATATTGGTATTGGTTTAAATTCAAATTAAATTAAAAGAATAGAAATAGTGATTATAAAACCCTTAATTTCTAATTTTAAATAAACATGGGAAAAAAAATCATGATACCATAAAATCAGGGCTAAGAACCAACTCTCAAAATTTTACTGAATTCAAATTCTTTTTTTAAACTAGGAATTTATTAGGTGATGTGAATATAAAAAATTTTGATTTAATCATGTATTTTTTGTATCAACAATAATAAACGTATTGATTTTGAACCATTTGATTTATCACAAAGAACATAGCAAAATAAGTAAACTAAAAATGTAACATAACTGTCTATTTATACAAAATATAATGCAAAAGAATGATATAATTTTAATATAAAAAGAGGAAATAATTTTATGTATTTAAGAAGAATCTTGCATGCGCATCCAACTTTTTAGGCACAGGCAAGCTTGTATAGTATGCTCATCTAGTGAACAACGTTGGTCTGTTATAACATACCGTCCTTCTGAAAAAGCCCTTTCAGAGCTAGATGAGGTGGCCGGAATTGCTAGATAATCTCTGGCAATTTTTGATAATACTGGATATCTATTTTTATTTAATTTCCACCAATCTAATGGATTTGTATCATTGGTAATTGTGGCTTCATCTATATATTTACTTATTTCTAAGTTGTTATTATTATGAGGTTTCACCTGATAAATTTTGTCATAAAAGGATAATTTTTTGTTATTTTGTGCTTCATTTGTAAGTTCCGCTGAATTGTTATTATTTATTTTATAAATATTGTATTCATTAGTAAGATATCCAATAAGAGTTTCCATATTATTATGCTTTAATAAATGACTTGATAGTTTAAATCTTGGGTCAATCATTGTTGAAATAATAAAGAGGTGTTTATTATAATTATAGTATTTATTAAGTTTTGTTAAGGCAGCTAAAGAAGCTGTCTTTAAAATAGCATTAGAATTATTATTATAACTCTCAACATGCTCAAAAATACTGGAATATAAAGGAATAATTGTTGAAATTGTTGGAGTATTAGCACATGAGGCCATCTCTGTAGCAAAATTAAATGGTTCCAGAAATTCTCGGTATATTTTTATATTATTCCAGGCTAAGGCACTAATATAATTTTCTTGATTTGTATTTTGTAAATGATTGGTATATGTTGTCAAATAGGGTTTGAGCAATATTGCTCTTTCAAGCATTTGGTATGTTGAATTCCAACGTGTTGGTATATCCAAAATTGGGTGAGGAAATTTTAAGTGTGGAAAGATATATTTTTTCGAGTTTATTAAATTTAGATATAGAAAGTTTAAAAATTTTTAAAAATTTCTTATTTTTTTTAAAGCTGTATTTAAGGGTTCCAATGCAGCCATGACAGCCAAATGTATAATATGGCAAAAGCATTTGCAGAAATTATCAAAATTATCTTTTTGTTTTAAAATTTTTAGAAATGCTAAATTAATACTTGCATTGTCTGATGTAATGCAAAAAAAATCAATTTCATATTTTACTTTTAATACAGAATTAAAAATATTAATAGAATTATGTGCTGATTTAAAAGGAATAAAATCTAATAAATGATTATTTAATTTAAAATCATTATCAATATAATGAATTGTTATGCCCATAAAGGGTATTTTATTTGGAGAGGACCAAATGTCCATTGTTAAGGAAAATTTAGATGTAATGTTAGAAAGTACAGATTTTAAATTGATAAAATAACTATGATAATGTTTCATAATTTCTATTTTTAGTGTTTTTCTAGAAACTAATGTTAGTGAAGGGTTACAATATGCTATTAAATTTTTAAAAGTGATATCCTCAACTATTGAAAAGGCTAAATTATTTTGAATAAAAAAGTTTATAATTAAATTATTTAAATTAGCTTTATTATTTATATTATTAAGTAATAATGATTTTATTGTCTTAATTTTTTTACTGCCAATATTTATTTGCTCACATTTCTTATATAATGTTGGGTGGATGGATTTAAGATGTGTCCATAATCCTGAGGTTCCAAAATTGGGAAGTGATATTTTTTTTTACATTTATTACAAATTGCCTTTTTTTTATTATCACAAGTAGTATAAAATTCCCAGATTTTTGCTGAATTTCGTCTTTTATTCGATATTGATAATTCTTCTTGTTCCTTATCGCTATTATTATTAGTACCAACAGCATCTATATTTATTAACTCTATTTGGTCTTCATTTATTATAATATCTTAAATAAATAATTGATAGATATCATGTAAAAAATTTACTTCCATAATAAAAATAAACTATAATTATAAATAACAGAAATATTGATATCACAGTAGTATTTGGAAGAAATAACAGATGTAATCAGTTTTTGCAATGAAAATAAAAAAAATACCACGATATAATTATCCACGATAAACCCAAATAATTATGTTATTTTTAATATTGGTAGGTATTGGTTAAAATTGTATTTAAACAATATATCAAAACCAATATATTTATGTAATTGGTATTGGTATTGTAAACCAATATTATATTGGTATTGGTCCCACCCCTACTTATACATGATCGAATTCCTTATTGAATATTAATACTTATAAAATAATATTAACTCGATTAAAATATCATCAAATGCCTAAACTATGCCTCTCCGTGTATATTGGTTAACCCAAAATTCATAAATCGGTCAATTCCATTATGAATGAGATAAAATTAATTTTTATCTATATTTTTGATAAATGAGGAAAAACTTTATAAACATATTAAATATAAAAAAGGAACTTAAATTTTTATAAATTTATATACTCAAAATTTGTTAAAACACACTAGCCTTCGATATTGATCAAATATAATAATAAGATAGATTAGAGCAATTTTAATCATTTATAAAAGTCAAATGTGATTCATTAAACGGCTTTTTTAAATAATTCAATTTTCAGGGTATGGTTATCAATTATATTAAGTGTAATGTCCTATGTATTTTAGGATATAGAGTAGTCTACTACATCAATTTTGATATTTAGGTTGAGCATATTGTTCCATATCGCGTTTTTAAGAGTACAAAAGCTCTAAGAATACTATAACTATTAAATCTATGAGAAATAATTTCTCCGTTATCCCCTAATTTTAAAATATGACAGGACTGGTAAAAATTTTTAAAAAATTCTAAATTGTAATGCTGGAAAAGAAGAGATATGTATGACACTACAATCTTCAACCGCCAATTATATTTTTAAAAAACTTTAAATAAAAACTTTTTTTTATTAAGCGACATAAAATAGCCGCTCAAGTTCTATGAGTTACTTCTTTTAAAAAAATGTGTTAAGGAAAAAAAGTAACGTTTAACAACATGTATAATATAAAAATATAATAAAAGCTAGAAGAGTGACAAAACTCTCACAGGGGTGTACACTTTCTACAAAATCATTTAAGGTCTCCAAAATTATAAAAAAAATAATTATGTAGTAAATGTTCTGATCCACTTTAAGCCTACAAGGGAATGCTTCTATAAGGAGTCTTAAGGGTGAGGGCTTTCCATTACGTGTTTGATAATTGCAAAATCTTGATAATTAAATATCAAGATATTTTTCATCCTCATGAATTTAAATATAGTTTCACAATTTTCAAACCAAAATATTGGCGATTGTAAAAATGATTTTAAAAATTTTAATATCAAATCATGATCACATATAAATTCAAAGTGTAACAAAACCTGAGTCGGTAAATCTGAATGTTGAACAGTATCTTGCAAATGGGACATGAGCAGCAAGTCCCGGGCTTTGAACCAATCATCGTGCAAAGCGCAATAATAGATATGACACAAAATAGATCGGGTCCTCATTCGATGACTGTTATCATTGTAGATGTGTTTACAATATTTCTCAAAAACTAGATTATCATCTTCCCCTTCTTTATTATCTCCCGTAAAAAGAGATTGTTTTTTGTCGTTCTAAAATTCAACATGGAAATAAAAATAGAATAATGGTGATAAAGTTAGAAAATAACGGTTTTCCTTAAAAATTTTTACAAATTTTTGGCTACTGCTAACCAGTTACATTCTAAAAAAGTTTGTGAATCATAAATATATTATTTTAAAAATCGAAATTATATAAGATAAAATATTAATTTATACCTTAACTTTCATTATTTGGCGTACGAGAGCGTCATTCTAATTTTTTTTTTAAATATATATATAATAATGGGGTTTAGAGGAGAGGGCGAGCAGTGCAGAGATATTACAGATAGTTGATATACAAAATAACCGATGCCGGATTCTTTATTTCAATATATTTAGAAGGAAACATTTTAGAAAAAGTAAATTTATTTTAAAAAATGTTTTAATTATACATCTGCGAGCTATTATGAATTATGCTATAAAAAACACATCCCACTAGAATGGATAAATTAATAAAAGCATTTCTCACTATAGAGTAAAGTTCAATCATAATAATGGAAATTTTTTTATATTAAGTTATTAATGTAATTATAATAAATCTCCTAAATTTTTATATCTCGGGTTCATATCAAATCAAGGCATTGACGATTAGAAGGGTCGGAATTAATTTTGAATAGCAAATTTAGGAATTTTGCTAGTACATATTATGAGAAAATAAAAAGATTTGAAAATTACTTAAAAAATATCTATATATAAAATAATATAAGACATTAAAATAAACCCTCTCAAAATAAATGTTAAAAAGAAATAGACAACATTAAAATAAATTATCACAAAAAAATATATTAAAATAATAATATAACAAATAAATTATCACAAAAAAATTTATTAAAAAAATAATATAACAATTTAAAATAAATATCCCAAAAAATATGTGTAAAAAATAATATAATAAAATATATTAAAAAATATTACAACCATTAAAATAAATTATCTCAATAAAATATATTATAAAAATATAACCATTAAAATAAATTATATAAAAAAAATAAATTGAAAAAATAATATAATCATTATAAATTATCTCAAAAAATATAGTAAAAAAATTATATAACCATTAAAATAAATTAACTCAAAATAAAAATAAAACACATCAAAATAAATCTCAAAATAAAAATAAAACACATCAAAATAAATCTCAAAAAATATATTTAAAAAATAATATAGGTACAATAAACTTTAACCATCCAAAAAATTTATTTTAAAAAATACCATAAGATTATAAAACCTTAACCATCTTAAAAATTTTATTTAAAAAATAATTTAACAAAATCTATAAATTAAATAAATTAATTTATAAATAATAAATTCCTTTCAAATAATTAATAAATTAATCTCAAATAAATATTAAATTTCTTAATTTGTATAATAGAATAAATACATTTACAGAATAATCAATTCACCCTACTTACCACTATAACACATTGCCAAAAAAAATCAGGAAATGTACTGAAAATAACACATTATATTGATAAGATGTGTGAGATAATGCCGTTTAAGCGGATATCGCATACCGCTAGTGATCAAAGATCTTTTTTTATTGCCTACCTGTAGCCCCTAGCTTTCCGAGCCATGGCTGTCATTCAAAAAACAATATTGTTTAGTTTATATGATTATTTTTTTTATTAATCTTGAGAAATTCGAATAAAAATATAATTATTCTGGTTACTCAAGCTATTTTATCTTTAACAACACTATTTATATATATTAAAATAAATATTAATAAAAAATATACACCTACCTTATAGTACATGTGCTCAACTTGTCTGTGATATATACGGGAAATTTCGTTAGCAGTACCATGTATTTCAAGGTAAGATTGCAATTGGTCGAACAAAGAGCAAAGAGTTTTTTCGTCTTTCAACCTAAAATGTTTATATTTTAGGATCAATAAACCGCCTTGTAAATAATAAATATAATCTCCGATCACGTGACCTTTTATTATAGAAAGACACGTTAATTGGGTATAACTTTGAATTAATCTAATTGTTTTTCAAATATATATATAGATAAACGATTATAAAAAGAAAAACAATTGTTAAAATTCTTATTTATATCAAAACATTTAATAAAAATCTGATTTTATAGATTGAAACCCCTGATAGAAACCAAGTTATAAAGATGTATATGTGTGGAAAGCCAGTAAAATTTAGCATAAAAGTTTGTGCTTTATCTTCATCTTGTGAATATCTTTTTACTTTTGTTGTATCAAGAAGATAACAATGAAACTAGTCCTCTTAGTGAAAGACTAGTGACAAAATTGACGGCTATTATTTCTAATTTTCAAGAACATGCATTATTATTTGATAATTCAGAAAGGGTTTATGTTGTCAGGAACAATCGGCATAAATCGAACCGAAAAATGTCTATTGGATTAAAAACTAATGAAAAAAAATCTGAGAGGATCTTATGAAACCTTCGATGAAAAATTGCTTTATATTATTGGAATGATTTTCTCCTGTAGCAGTGGTAAGCAATTACCAAAGAATACATCCTCTAAATAACAAGCAATGGAGTCTAAACATAAGGAATATATTGATACCATATATAATCTACATATGTAAGTGTTGATTTATTTTAGATTTTTGAGTGATTATCGCCCTCGACTGCCCAGCAAAAAATAGTGGTAGTGCTTATTCTCTAACTTAATAATTTATGTGTTATAGCTGCTTAGAGAATACACATTTCTTCTGGTGGAAATATGTCGCATCTTCTATTCAGAAGTGCGGTTTTTGATTAGAAATGCACCTGAAAAACGATAGTGCCCTGTCCCATCAAGATGCTCAATTTTTCAATCTGAGAGGTAGAGATAAGTCATATGCCAATTAAAGTCAATCGTCAAGATAGCTGTAGATGCAAAATATATGACATATAAGTATGATATGATGTACTTATTTATATAAAATGCTCAAAATTATATCACCAAAAAATAAACTCGTTACTTCCCAATGTTTGATTTTTGGAACATTCAAAAAATCATACAATAAAATTGGAATTTTGATATATAAATATTCTTATACCAATGTAAAAGAAAAATAATTTTTTTAAATTCTTTGATACCTTGGTATTTTAAAGGGTGAGTCGAATAGATCTAATCGTTTAAAATCTAAGTATTAGAAATATGAAAGTATAAATAAATATGAATGATAATAGTAATATATTTTAATACAATATTTATTTACTGCTCATATCCCATTTAAAACAATCTATAAAAATTTTTTAAAATTCTAAATTTTTTCAAACTTAAGTCTTTGGGCGAAAAAAAGGACTGATTAAAATATAATATTTTAAAGTAAAATACCTGTCAAGATATTCTGTGCTATGGGCATCACAGTTTTGCAAGATTTTGGTAAA
This sequence comes from Gordionus sp. m RMFG-2023, assembly GCF_954871325.1. NCBI lineage: Eukaryota > Metazoa > Nematomorpha > Gordioida > Chordodea > Parachordodidae > Gordionus > Gordionus sp. m RMFG-2023. Next base: position 79,465,965 of record NC_088775.1, read on the forward strand.
TTCCTCATCAGCTATTTCCAGTTGGGAGAGTACACATATCTTAATGATAACTTTGCCTTTATTGTCAGGCTGTATATAATTTTAGTAAAATTGATTATTTGTGTAGAAAGGAAAATAGATTATAATATCCAGTAAAATTACTTGAAGCTCTTCATCTTCAATTTCCTCGTTAACTTGCATGCCAATTTTAATATTGGGGTTGTCGTGCAACAATTTAATAATTTCTTTCAAATTTGCCAAGCAACTGTTAATATACAAAATTGTTTGTAATGGTAATTGAGTATTTATAATTGAAAATAGCAATCAATGAAAAACTATTACATTTGAGAAATTCTAAATTATTTAATAGTAAAAGCAATATTTATATTCTTTATAATAAATTTTTAATAACTGAAGAAAATCCCTTTTTATTCTTTACTTTAAAATAATCTACAAATTATAATAATCATACATGATATTAACTTATTGAAGTCTAATTAAAAGATTAAGAGTTTTTATATGACTTATTATAATGTACAAAACCATCAAAAGATTATCAAAAATAAACCTCTTCCAAGATGCAGCTTTCATGCAGGGGGAAATCTTTTGATTGTAATCAAAATAGGAAGCTATAAGGTTAAACATGATTTTGACGACAATGGGAGTGTCCATTGAATGAGCCAATGCTATGTTCAAGAGCTCTTGGAGCATTAGGAGGGGCTCGGAACGATCAGCTCCTCGTTTCCCTCGAGTGCTGATAATATCGTTCAATTTTTTAAGGATAGACGATCTGGTTATCTCTTCGTCAGGTGAAAAAATTTGAATGACTTTGTCCTTTTATAGTGTAAAAATGAAAAGTGGGGAGATAAAATATAATTGTCATTAAACTCTCAAGTTTGTTCATAATTATCCATCTACAAAACAAGGTAGGTATATATTAATTAGGAAATCGTTAAAGATTTAATCATTTGGAAAATCATAATATTCCTACAAGTTTCCAGAATTTAAAACATTATATGGCTTTAATTAAAAATTGAAAATTTATTGTGGAAATGAATAGTTGTAATAGTTATATTGTCCAAATTAGTTACATAGATTCATTTCTTAAATCTAACAGTTACATTAGTTACCTTAATTTTCAAAAGATAATGTTAATTAATTGACTTATTAAATGCATTAAACAAATGCAGCTTTAAGAAGAAAAAAAAAATTCATTTTAAATTCATAAGTTTTTAATTACGTTTAACATTAATAATATATTTTATTTATTTATTTTCTAAATAAAAATTGATGAATATAAAAGATGGTTGCTGTAGTATTGGTTATAAAAACGCAAAGAATTCTATTGATGCATTTCTGAATACTAATAAAATATTATATTTTTGAGTATTTATTAAACCTTGAAGGTAGCTCTGGAGACTCCTCCTTTGGCTGTGACGGATTCCCATTTACCTTTATCCGTTTCGTCTTGCTCATCACCTGCGTCCTCATTGTCGTCGCCAATGCCTCCTACTTTCTTAGGTAAAGGTTTGGACTTAACGCCCCTCTCTTTCTTTTTATCCTTCTCTTTATCATCGGGTTGCCTTTATATATTTTTTTTAAAAAAAATAACAAGGGATAATTAAACTATTATATATAATATAATAAAACACAACCTGAAAATATTTGTAAATTATATTTAATTCTTAGATCTGTAGGCAGATGAAATTCATTTTAATCCTCTAATAATAATTATCTTTAATTAATTAGTTCATAAAAAATCAAAGAGAGAAGCCATTCTTTTAATAATTCAAAACCAAAAATTTTCAACAAAAATTGTGCTCCTAAGTTTTTGATTTTTAGGGTTATATAACTATTTGTTATATAATTATTTACTAATTATATAAAAATAAATAAAACATAATTCGTGATAAATGATTGGTTTATATATACATTTAGAGATGCACGATATTTAAATTAATTTATTATGTTTTTGTAATTAACTTCTTCAGTTTATATATCTTTTACAAATCAGTATTAATACATGAATTGATCATCATACACAACAAATATATATCATTACAATTAATCCTATTACCAATTGTCTTTAATTTTCAAAGTTAATTGATTCTATTACAGGTATTTCCAATAGGTATCAGATTGGAATGGATTAAAAAAAAATTAAAAATCAGTCTATTATTATTTACATATAGGAAAAAATGATTTTCGAGGTGAGATAGAAAAGATAAAATTGTTTGTGAAGGATGAGGTGGGGTCCTCTTAACCTCTAATTTTAACATGTATTTCAGTAATAAAAAAGAATCGATAAAAAAAATTGGTAGACATATTTCATAAATAATGACATTTTTTCTTTTCAAATTAGTGTTGTTAAAATGGCTCGATTTGAGCCGATTTTTAAAAACGGCTAACTCATTATTTTATCCATAAAATTTAACATAAGCCTGAAGATTTTGCTCAGAAATAGAACAAAGGTTTGGACATCTATTAGTGAAAAATTATTTTTAATCATAAAAAAAAAATTTATGAATATTTCATAACGTGTTGGGGATAAAAAAAAATATATAAAAACAAATATGGACTTAAGTCTGGGCCTAAAAAATAAAACATATTTGAAATAGTGTTGTTAAACGGCTCGATTTGATATTTTATCCAAAAAAAATAACATATTCCTGAAGATTTTGTTCATAGATAGCACAAAGGTTTGGACATCTATTAGCGAAATTTCAAGGCTTTATGAAATATTCATAAAAAAAAATTTTTATGACCTTTAAAGTCCTGTGACCTAATTTGACATCATCTATTGCATGCTATTTTTTAACGTTTAAAACCATTCAATGATTTAATTTAACATTTTAAAATAAATATATAATGTATTCAATAGTATTTTATTAATAATCAAAAAAAAATGCTTGTTTTTAGTTTATTATCAAACTTTTGACTATATTTCCGTTTCTTTTTTTCCTAAAAATAGTATTTTATTTATAATCAAAAAAAAATGCTTTTGTTTTTAGTTTATTATCACTTAACTTTTGACTATATTTCCGTTTCTTTTTTTCCTAAATTACTTGATATTATTTATATGTATTTTAATTGAAAAATTCTGAAAACTGTTTATTATATAAAGAAGATAAAATATTCAAGTATGTCATCATGAATTTATATTTTTTTAATTATTTTTGTAAATATAATTTTAAAATTATGATCCCAAATTAATTCATTGGGAATAAGTTATTTTATTAACATTGAATTTATATATTATTTTTACAGATGTAAAATAAAATAATTATAATTGAAGGTTATATTTCAGAAACAGATATTGATAGTGAGGACAATTTAAACCATCCTATTGACAATATGGATATAGATTCATCCACAAATGCACTCCACATAAATCCAATTAGGTTGCAATTCGAAAAGCGATTGCGATCTCAAGAAAAAGGGGAGAGGTAGTTTCAACTACAAAACTGACATTAATAATATAATAATTGTCAATGGTTTGACAACAAATTTGTTCATGTTATTCCATTTGATAGATACATGCATTGTGAATGCATGGTTATTGTAATGAAGACTACTTCAAAAAATTAAAATTTTTTTTATAAAACTTATAACATTTAAATCTCAAATAGTTACTGCTTTATTAATGGCAGGTAAAATTAATAAAAGAAAAATAGGGAGACCTATAAATGAAACTCCTAAATTACAAAAAGGATCTAGGTTACCTCAGGTAATATCAGAAGTTAGATACGATAATATAGGGCATTGGCCAGAAGCATCCAAAACTCGAAAAAGGTATAAACTATGTGTTAGCGGATATTCAAGTGTGAAATATTTTGCTCATGATGTCAAATTGTATCATGATTTTTTTTTACCTGTAAACTATGAAACAAAAGTCGAAATAAAAATTTTACATTCTTAGTGTATATAAATGAAGATTTTAAAAATTTTTTAATTTTATATTAAAAAGTCAAGCTTTAAAGGGTTAAAAATAATTTTTTTACATTTAATATAGTTTTATATATTATGCTATTTTTTAATATATAATTATATAAATAATATTAAAATCAAGAGAAAACTAGGGAATCGTGTATCTACATATTTTTCTAAAATATATTTTATTTTGGAACTGATACAAAAATATATATCAAAGTTGACAAAAGAAAAATAATTACTTCTTCAGAAATCTTGCCGAGGGATTTTCGGCATATTTTTCTTCGTCACTCAAATAGGAATCTTCAGAATCAGATTGACCCCAGTCGATTGAATCTTCATCATCCTATTGGTAGTTGATAATTTATTTTTAAAAAAATAATATTAGTTTAGATATGCTTATAAGTCAATGCGTAAATTGATAAACTATATTGAAATATTTACTTCACGTGGAATCTTGGAAACCTTTTTCACTTTCAATTCTTTCCCAGGACCTTTATAATTTGTATATTATTTATTTATATTTAAATTAAGTTTATAATTTGAATCTATAAAATTGTCAATATTGTAAAACAAGATTAATAAATAACTCACTTTATATTTAAAAAAATATTTTGGTTGAGAAGCTTCCATAAGATGAATAGTCAATGGTAATGTTCATAGAAATGCAGTCAATATAGAAAAAGTGTCAATAAATATTTAAAATGGAATTTTGGAATTAAGTTAAAAAAAATATTTAGCTAAAAAATAAAAGCTGTTAAAATATTAGATTGGATAGAAATTAAAGGGGTATCAATTTTCAGACTGAGTGAACAGGTTTAAAATAGCATCATTCTCAAGTCTGATCTGAGTTTTTTCTTAGTTTTTGGAATTTGGTCATTCTAAATAATTTTGGCCAAATTTTAGCAAAATTTAAAAAAATTTAAGTTTAAAAAGATTCATAACATGAATTATTATTTTAAAAATGGTTACAAGTAAATTGACATTAATTAACAAAATAAATTTAAAAATGGATATGTTATTTAGGTCTAATCTAGGTCTATAAACCCATCCATTTTTTGGCATTTTGAGTTTTAATAAGACCAAATAGAAAAAAATGGGCAACCTCCAATCTTATCATCATCACCCGAAGCCTGATCGTAAAGAATGCCATCATCCTCACCACTTTCACTGTCATCTCGAGTAGCACCAACAGACCTTTTGGTGGTTGTTTCCTTAATCTTCTCCCTAAAACTTAAAAGGAAGGGCTCATAGTCTTTGTTATATTTCTTAAGCTTTTGTCTGAGGGATGATAGACCCCTAGAATTGTTTTTGCTCATAGCTTTCTTGTATTCCTTGTCCTCCCAAATCTCATTGATAAAATCTTCCAATTCTGTCAGGCACTTCAAAAATGTTGTTGGTGGCCTACCATCTTTGTCATCGAGGACTCCTTTGGCTTTTGCATACACTTTTTGTAAATCTTCAAAATCTAAGAAGCAAGTAAATTGTTATCTAATGATTTGATAATGACCAAATCAAATACTTTAACTAAGCTTTAGTAATAATTATAATGGATTTTAAAATTTCTAATTAATTGGAAAAAATTGATCAAAAATATATTTATCTAATTGATGCAGCTTGTCAAATTTGTAGGCAATGTTCTAGTTAGATTAAACATTTAAATCATTTGAGAATTGAGATGAGTTTGTAAAAAATTAAACCCTTTCTTCCTTTAAATTAGTTATCAATCAAATTAATATTCAAATGGATTTAGTTTTTAATTAATAAACAAATTATTTAACAGAAAAAAGGTATATAAATAAATTGATAACGAGCTAGAAAAAATATAATCTAATGAGGACATATAGGAAGTGTTTACAAATTTTTATCAAAAAGAGGTGGGTGATGTATTATATTTGATAGGGAATGACCTTAATATGATATTTTTTCCTTACTCAACCAAATTAATTACAAATTTTTTTGCCAATTTAACTAGTTTTCAAAGAATGCCAAGCTAATACAGTATTTACATCAATAAAATTTTTAAGTTATTGGGCAGTACCAACCTACAAATTTTTACAGATTCAATATGGCATTTTTCGATATTACTACAAAACTGATCATGTCATTATTAAAGAAATATAAGGTTTTCTTATATAAATTTGTTTAATATTAATAAAATATTCATATACCTGAGAGTACTTTGCACATGTCTTTTATTTTTTTGTGATTTTTAATTTGCTTGGCTATACCAAGAATTTCGTCTTCACGTTTATCTTTAGCACTTCTAACTAATCTTTTAATATCTTCTTCATCATCACTTAGTTGAAAAGCTCTAATTAAGTAAATTTAACATTTGTAAGTAAATATATTTTAAAACTTTGTAACAGCACTCTTTTGCAATGGAGCTTGCTGTATTTCACTCTCATCACTTTCGGTTTCCGAATCAGGTCCTACTTGTGCAAAAAATTTGGACATTTTATGTTTACTACACGGGAAATATTTAAATAGGGAAAATTATATAACACTCGATAAATCCAAAATTAGTAGACACAAAATATTAACCTTTGTTTTATATGACATAGATTGGTATAGTATATATTACGCTTATATTTAAATATTTTATTGAAAACCCACGAGTTTTCAACTTGGTCGTAAACTTGAGTCGACTAAAGGACGAATTTTTCGAATTAGCATTGTAGAATCATTTAACAAACATTTGGCCAACTAAAGGACAAGTATTTAAAATTAGTTATTATAATTAACAAAATATTTATATTTACTTTAAGCACTTTGAATCGTGAATACGAGTTGTATACTTAAGTCGACTAGATGACTAGTAGTTATTATGAACTTGAGTCGTCATTTTAAGTCAACTAGAGGACGAATATTTCATATTAGTATTATTGTGCAATTATTTAACAAGCAACATTTAACCGACTAGAGACGATTAGTTGTTAATTACTCCAGTCGACTAGAGGACTAGTATTTCAAATTAGTTATTTAATTAACACAATATTTATACTTTAGACTTCCAACTTGAGGCATGAAGAGTTATATATTTGAGTCGACTATATGACGGATAATTCCTTTGAACTCGAATCGCCAACTTAAGTCGACTATCGGACAAGTATTTCAAATTAGTTATTAATAATTAATAAAATATTTGTTCTGTTTAGTTTTGTTAATTTGTTTATTTTTTAAATTTACCACCCAATTTGGTGATTAGAACTGCTCTGAGCAGAAATCTGGAGCACAGGCTAAAGGTCAAACCTGAGGACTTGACCAAGATCAAAAACTCATTTATTTTTAACTTTTTTTGTTGAACTTAGTAATATAATAATAAGTTTCAATCGAGAGCAAATAAAAAGATCTATTCATTAGGAGAACAAGCCTTTCTTCTCGATTTAGGCCTGGCAGCGTCTACATGAGCGGGAGGGGTAGGAACAGTGTGCATCATCCTATTTTTGAGGGGGGTAGGTAGGCTGCTTTAATGTGGGTAGGATAAAATTTTTGGGGGGTTATCTATTAAATTTTTAATGAAATAGGACAAAATTTATTGATGTAAAAATTAATACTTATTATAGAAATAAAATAATAAAATTCATCGACCAAATCTATATATTGCAAACAATCATACACATTGTTTTCCAAATAAAGTTTAGATATTTCAGCAAGCTCATAATGCCATAATAATTAATTCATTGTAAATAATGGAGGTTTTAATTAAATTTATTATCTAAAAAATAAATTCTTTATATTCACAATATATCGATAGTTGGTAGCAGAGTTGTTAATCGCTACTTTTAAAAGTAGCGCGCTACCGCTATCGCTATTTGTCAAAAAAAGTAGCTCGCTATTAGCTACTATTTTTAAAAAGTAGCTTTAGCTACTTTTAGGCTACTTTTTATTAAAAAAATTTAGAAACAATTTTTTTTTTATGTTGCATATAATGTAATTGTATAGTAAATAATATATAAAAATCAACATTTATAAATATTAATTTATAGTTAATTTGATTATAAAAAAATTTATGTAATAAATTTTAAATATTTATGGTAATTTGTTGAATTTTAATAATATAATCATTTCAATATTATCATCCCAAAGTCTAGAGCGATGATCAGAAAGTATCAGTTTTGCCTTACTAAATAATCTCTTGACACTAGCACTTGAGGGCAAGAGATTATTTAATCTTATATACATTGTTGTGTCCAACTATCACCCGTGGTACATATATGAGATATCTCGATAATTCTACTATTAAAGCATCTTTCATCACTTTAAACTTATTTGCTATTTTATTCACAAGTGTCTGGCGACATAAATAGTTGTACCAGGTGATAAAGTTTTAATCATCATAGTAAATGATGGATTATCAACCAGGGACATTGGCTAAACTGTATCAATTATAAAATCCACAATAACTTTATCAGTTAATTTCTGAGAAATATTGGCATTTGTATTATTAATTAATTTTGTCTGAATGGAATTAGTTATTTTGGATGTAGATTCACCTATGCCAAAGTTATTTAAATGTTGTTCAATTTCCTTAAAACTATTAGCATGAACAGTCTTTTAAAATAAATATTATTATTTTATGTAAAAATGATAATTTACCTTTAGGTGTTTCTTTAGGTTATAGCTACTGGATTGATTTGAGGAAATATTTTTTTTTACACTTTAAACATATAAATTTGAAGCCAGTTTTTGTTTTAATATTTATCTTTAAAAAATTTTGAAATCTAGGGAATGGGAAAATATTGCTATGAATTTCATTTTTTTCCCTGGTATCTTCCATTTCATTAATATCATTGTCTGACTCTGATTCACTTTCAACGATTTGGATATCCATATGCGATGCCATTTTAAATTATTAACAGGTGATTTAGCGTTATAATCAGGGATTCGAACCGTTTAGTATAACGGTTCGGTTCGTTCCGGTTTTTAGTTTAAAATTTTATAAAGGTTTTGTTCCATTTCGGTTTTTTTAAAAAAAATCATATCAGTTAGGTTCGGTTTATAATTTATAACGGTTCTTTTATGTTTTTATAAATTTAATTTTAAAAAAATTAATCATTAACCATGTATATATTAATTTTAGAGAAAAATCTTTTTAGTTTATAATTTCTTATTTAATTTATCCATGATAATCTAATAGATATTTTTATTAAATTTAGGAAATATAAATTAGACAAATTAGTTTTTTTTTATTTCATAAATAAATAAGATAAAAACAAACATGCGTAAATACAATAATGAATAAAATAATATGTATACTATACTATTTAGGTTTAAAAAGAGAATTCGAACGGATAACTAAAATATTTTCTAATATTTCTCGATTTAATTTAGTTCTCTGCGCAGAGAGTATAAACTTAAGGCTTGAAAATGCTCTTTCTACGGAGACCTGCGTAGCTGGAACTGCTAGCACAGTTATAGCTAACTTATAAAGTTCTGGCATACTATTCTTTACATTTTCCTAATAATTCAAAAGATTAGTATCTTTTTCTAATCTCTCTATATTATCAAATGACGGAATTATATATTCTATTTCTATACATTTATTATAATTTTCGATGCCCTGAGAATTATTCTTAATAAGACTTTCATGCGACTTTAATAAATCTTCAAAATCAACATCTAAATTATCCTTCGAATACGAAACACGTAGGCATAGTATTTAGAATTTCAATTTTCTGATTATTTAGATTTTGTATCAAGTTCCAAGTTTTACAAAGATGTTTTCTGGCGATCTCTCTTTCTTCAAAAGTTAAAAAATACATTATATCTAGGGTCGAGATAAATAGCAGAGCAAAAAACTTCATTTTTGAAATTTATTTCTCGTGCTTTCATCGTAGAAACTAAAAATCTTGCAAATGGAGTGTCTACTTTACTCGTTTGCATGAGACATTTGATCCACGCAGCATAAAAATCGCCCATTGTCAATTGTTCACTTTGTAAATATTTTGTCAAAACATAAGCTGGATATAAAGCTTTTAATATGTCACTAATTATTTTCCATTCATTCTCAATAAACATTTTTCGCGATCGCTTTGGAGCGATATTTCTTGGCAAAAGCTTTTTAACTCTAGCAATCTCTCCAACATTAAATAGATAAAGTTCCATCTAGTGTTGTTAAAAAACTGAGTCAAGCCGGCTTAGCCCTAAACTCAGCCAGTTTTTGAGCCGAAAATTAGACTCAGACTCAAGCCGGCTTATTGAGCCAGCTGAGTTGGCTTGCTCGAGTCGGCTCAGGAGTTGGCTCAAGCCGGCTCAGGAGTTGGCTCAAGCCATTAGCTCAAGCCGTTAGCTCAAGCCGAAATTAATTTATTTGTGATTAGTGTTGTTAAACGGCTGATCCAAACCCGCTTCTTAGCTTACTAATGTTGTTAAACGGCTGAGCCAAGCCGGCTTCTTGGCTGCCATGCCGGCTTATCCCTAAACTCAGTCAAATTTTGAATCGAAAATTTGTGACTCAAGCCTACTTTTAAGCCAATAATTAATTTATTTGTGATTAGTGTTGTTAAACGGTTGACCCAAGCTGGCTTCTTGGCTTATTAGTGTTGCTAAACGGTTTGGCCGTAATTTGAAGCCTTTCATTGATTTTAAATCAGTGATGTAATAATATTACTGTAAGGTATTGAATGTTTTTCCTAGAACCCTTGCAATTTATTTTACTATCTCTCAGCCAATATTATCTTTAGAAATAAAATATTATGTAAAAAAAAATAATAGCATAATTTAGGATTTGATATAGAAAACTGTTTTAAGCAGGCGCACCCTACCTAAGTAATAATTACACAAATTTATACAAAATAGATTAACATTTTTTATAAAATAATCATTCCTTAAATAAAATTCTTTATAAAAAATTCTTTATAAAATCATTCTCTGTAAAATAAATCTCTATAAACGACATTCTCTATAATTGTTTTCTCTGTAAAAGTTTCTCTATAATTGTTTTCTCTGTAATGGTTTCTCTGTAATTACGCGATACCAAATATTTTCAATTATTATTTTATAAATGAAAAAAATAAATTAAACATACAATTACAAATAAAAAGAAATTATTATTATTTAAAAAAATAAATTAAACATACAATTACAAATAAAAAGAAATTATTATTATTTAAAAAAATAAATTTTATAATGGATTCAACAACAAGTTCCTATTTTTTTTTTATCGTTGAATGAAATTTTTTAAAATTATTATTTATTGTTCCATAAATAAAAAAGGCAAAGTTACATACATCCTGTTTTTTCAATATTTTTTGTACATATTTTATTTTTTAGGTATAAAATATAAATTAAAATATAAATAATTTTTTTCTTTTAAATATCCTTTATTGACTCAACATTTTTTTCTTTATTTTTTCATAGAATTTGATGTATAAATATTTATTAAACATTAAGATGGTTTTTATTAATATTATTAAGTATTGTTTATAAATTTTTAAATGTGGTTTATTTTAATATTAATTATTATATCCGATAGCTGCAGAGCCGTTTGTTGGCCAGTATTTCTTAAAAAATATTTAGATATACATATAGTCCGTGCTTTGTATATTCAGATTTTAGTTTTTTAAATATTATATATTTTAAGAAAATATTAAAAACAAAAAATATCTAAGATTTTTTTATCTTTAATGCCGCTTCATCTATTTTACTTAAATACTTTTTATGTAATTTATTCAGGTAAAGAATGCATATATTTATATATTATAAATATAATAAGAAAGCAGCAGTTATAAACCTGGCAAGGGTAACCCATACATCATTAGTTTATCTCAAGTTAATAAAAATAGAAGGCTGACATGTTTGATATAAATAATTAATTTTCTCCTTTAAAATCATAAACTAATATAATAAATTATATTTATAGTCAACCCTTAGTAATACAGGAGGGGAGGGGGTTGGGAAGAAATTTAAATAAATAAATATTTTTGTAATTAAAATCAAGGGAAAAAAATGAGACAGATATCAGGTCACCCCAATGAAGGATTTTACCTTCATCAGCAGATTTCCCTGGAAGGAAATCTGCAGGTCCAATTTTATAAATATTCAAGCTTCTCTCGGATGATATGTACCCTCTTTTTTTTAAATACTTTCTCAGTTCTTTTTTATGCATTAAATATTTTTTTTCCAATTCATTTTTTTAATATATATATTTTTTTAATTATGTTGTGTATATTTCTCATTGCGATTTAATATACAAAAAATTGTTTTATTATATTTTTAAAATTCTTGGTTAAATCTTTTACATTTTTACTTATGTTCTTAATTTGATATCCAATTTTTTAAAAAAAATAAAAAATAGCCACTAAAGTTATCTTCACTTATTTTTAACTTGAAATATTTATTTTAATTATTATGATAAAAACTATTAGGCCAAAATAAATCTAATTTATGATAATATATTTAAATAATAAAGCTAACAAATATATTATTTGACCGTTCTTATGCAAGAGTCTTTCCAACATACCTAAGGTCCATAAACCCTATTTGATTATTGAAATAAGATATTTTATATTTCATAAAATTTATTGATTTATTTGTATATTATAGTATAAACAAATATATAATATGCTTAAATTTATATATAAAAATCATCTTTTAAAGTTAAAAAATTAAATTTCCATGATTTTAATGACAAACATTCATTTAATTTTGTAGAAGAAATTCGATATCTTTTCTTTGTCAATGTGTCAACCGCACGTGAAAAGGTTCTTTCACTAGGTACAGATGTTGATTGATGGGAAAAGAAATCTCTAGCCATCATTGCTAATTTGGGAAATCTTGTGCTGTTCGAACTCCACCAATCCAAAACATGGATTGTAGGTTTAGCAACAACCTCTCCAATATAATCTTCCATCTCCTCTCTCGCTGGATCTGGATATTGATATGCTTCCCTTAAAAGCGAATTATAAAAATATATGACTAAATATAATAAATTTTTGTATTTACTTTCTAAGGTCATTAAATATCGTTACCGACATAAGATTTGATGGATTAAGCTCGTTATCGATATCATAAACATTTAAATTTTCCGGATTATATTGGTTATATAAAATTTTGAAATGATCCAAATATGTAGCTTTATTAAGAAAAGTTGGTATATATTTTTTTTTATTCGAGGATTTAGGAATGCACAGACATAATTTGCAAAAATTGCCATATGTTCTGAATATATTTTGCATTTTTCTTTCATTTTAGAAGCCGCTTTTTTTATTTGAGTGCTTGCATTTGATATCTCTGTGCGTTCCAGTGACGTCATTATTGTATTAATGTATAATACAGATAAGCCTACCGTGGTTATTGTTTCTGAGCTTATTTCGTTTGTTATCTTATAAAATGGATATAAAAATGATTCGAGTTCCTTGAGAAAAATACTATTTTGCAAAATTTAAAGACCGCATCAATATTCTAAAAATATAAAACATTATTAAAAAATAAAATTTATAATTAATAATTATACCTGATTAATTGAACGTATCATTAAATATTTACTGTTCCATCTGGTAGCCACATCTATTGGTATTTTCGTGCCACCACTTAAGGTTAGGAATTCTTGCATCATTTTAGGACTTCTATGTATTTTCCTGACAAATCAGTCTACATTTTCTAATAGGGAAGAGAATGAATCTAATCCCTCTTTCACTACTATATTCAAAATATGTGCCAAACATCTATGGCTGTAAAATTCTTTACTATAATTTTTCATATAAAATTTTTTCATGTATTCGGATGCCAATAAAATATTGGAAGCGTTATCATGAGTAATAGATGTAATTTTATTAATAATATTAAATTTTTCTAGGGAATCTATAATTATTGCACAAATCTCCTCACTCGTATGTGGGTGAGGTATTTCGATAAAATCTAATAAATAATTTTTGGGTGACCAATCATTATCTATATAATGGATTGTCAAAGCCATGTATGATTTCGAATTTATACCGGTCCACAAATCAGTCGTAATAGATAGTTGGCTCTTCACCTTCTTAAGATTAGCAATCATTTGATTCTTGGCTGTTATATATATTTTAGATAAATATTTGGAAGCGCTTTGTCTACACCAAATTTTTGCGTATTTATTAATATATTTAAATATATTTTTAAATGAATCACTGTCGAATGAATTGATAGATATATTTTCATCAACAAAATATTTGAGGATTAATTCATTAAGATTTAAATTTTCACTAGGTGAAAGTATTTTAACTCCAAACAAAGATGAGGATGCATTCTGAAGACTTTCATGTAAGGCATTCGGATGAAATCTTTTCAAATGATTTTTTAAATTACTAGATGCTGTACTAACTAGGTAGTATTTATCGCAGAACCGACATTTTCGTCTGGTTTTCTTGGGAGTCATTTTATAATTATTTCCTATCATAATACTATTATCCGATCTAGATACTTTATATCCTTCTTCAATTTCCCTTATTGGACTGGACATAGGCTGCGTCTAAATATTATTCAAAAAATTAAAATTATACATTTGCTAAAATAAATAGATGTAAAATTTAGAGATCTTTTATTTTACTTGAAAGACAATTTTATATTTATCGGTCATTTAGTTTAACGTGGAAATTAAGTTAAAGATGGGCTTGGGTCTAAAAAAATTTATTTTAAGATAGGGCTAAGGCTTTTATTTTTTTGACTCAAAATATAAAAAAGATTCTAAGCAATAAAATAGATTTCTCTAAGATTAGGGTAAAGGAATTAAATTTTTATATTAATTGATTGTTAAATAGGCGTTTAGTTATATTTTTCAATTAAATTAAATACAGGACAGGTAGTGACACTACTTTTATAAAGAAAAATAGCGAATTACTAATGTCGCTATTTTTTTTGTGCAGCTATAGCTAAAAAAAATAGCTAATTTATTAAGCTACTTAAAAAAAATTAATTAATGTTTTAAAATGATAAATATAAATAGTCATTTTATTTAGGGCTTTGGCGTTATTAAATATCAGATCGAATTTATTGTTTTTGTGAAATATTGAATTAGCCCAATATTTTTTAAAGAAACCTATCCGAACCAATATTTTTATTATTTTTTAGTCATTTTCAGAGTTGTTAAAGTAGCGCGCTATCTTTTTTGGTAGCTATAGCTAATAGCCGCTACTTTTTTTTGTAATTATTTTATTTTTTAGCGCGCTACTTTTTTTGAAAGTAACTAAGTAGCGCGCTACTTAGCTACTTTTAAAAAATATAATGAATGTAAGTATAAACATGAAATATAATATCATAATTAATTATAATTTTTATGATTTATTATTTAATTTTGAAATTGAAATATATTTTCAATTTGTAATTTATATTTTCAATCTATATTATAAACCTAAATCACGTGTTAATAATTTAAAATATCATCGCCTTGGAAATCCAAATCGTTGAAAGTTATTCAGACAATGATATTAATGAAATAGAAGATACCAGGGAAGAAAATGTTCTTAATAGCTATAATACATATTTCCCATAACCCATATACTAATTATTCTCATGTTAAAAACTATTATTATATTGATAACTTGCTTCCTTATTCTCTCGATGATCTGGAACCATTCTTTAATCTGTTTGCCTTTTTAATAATGACATGGGTAACCAAAATAGTTTTTGCTAAAATATTGGGTTAGCCATTTTTAAAATCAAGCCATTTAGGAATAGTACCTATAAGCTAAAAAAAGTAGTCTAAAGAACAGCTGTTAGATAATAAAAAAACATTAAAAATAATATATATATTTTTTTTCATCTTCTACATCATTACCGTTTACATGAATAACGAAGATATGGACTCCTATATATTAGCTATTGGACAAAAGAAATCGATTTATTAATCATATTTAAAATTAAAAAGTATCTTTTAGTTAGTTTGGATGATAGGAATTTCCGAAGATGACTTTCTCATTCGAAATCTTAAAAAACAATTTTTATTTAATTTGTTTTATATTCCATTTCCCTCAAATAAATGGAATTCGAAAGAAGATTTATCTACCCTAAAGCCACTCCTTCTTTTCGTGTTTTATTGCGTATATAAAGTTCAACGTTTTCGATTAAGTAAAGATGTAATTAATAATAATAAAAATACCTTATCTTATTTTAAAAATTGATTAGAAATCAGATTAAAAATATAATTATAATTAGTGAATTATTCTTCTTAAAAAAAACTTATATTGCGTAGTGAAGATTTCGGCTAAACCAAAAAATTGATTAAAATTCAGATCTAAAATATAATTATCATTAGTAGTAAAATAAGTCTTCTTAAAAAATTTCTATTGAGAAGTCAAGAACGATTTTAGCTAAACGATTAGCTAATATTTGAACATATAAATACAAATATTGTAGTACTTCTATTCCACTCATTTCTTGGTGTGAGGTAGATGTAGATGGTAAATCGAAACTTGTTGAATCCATAAAATTTATTTTTTTAATGTTTAGTCAATAAAGGATATTTGAAAGAAAAAAATTATTTATAATTTAATTTCTATTCTATATCTAAAAAAAAAATATGTACAAAAAATAATAAAATATTTAAAAAACAGGATGTAACTTTGCCTTTTTTATTTATAGCATGGCATGGCATAAATAAGCATAAAAAATATTAAATAATAATTAAAAAAAATTACATTATGCGATAAAAAAAAATAGGAACTTGTTGAAATTTATTTTTTTAAATAATAATTTATTTTTATTTGTAATTTTATGTTTAACCCTTCACTACAAATGTGGAAAAAACTCCCTTAACTACAAAGGTGGGGTCTATTTTACCCCAAATTTTGATTAGCTATATCTCAGAACATTAAAGTTTGAGATCTAAAATTTTGAATATAGATACACCAGAGTTGTTATGATACTTTTCATATTTATCTAGATAGATACATGGTCTAAAAAGCTTATCAAGATTTATAAATACAATTTTTTATTTTAATCATGTAAGATGAGTGTAAAATATCAAAATAAAATTTATTCAGTTTGATATTTTATATATAAAAGAAAATTTGTTTATTAAAACAGTTTTCTATATCAAATCCTAAATTATGCTATTATTTTTTTTTACATAAAATTTTATTTCTAAAGATAATATTGGCTAAGAGATAGTAAAATAAATTGCAAGGGTTCTAGGAAAAACATTCAATACCTTACAGTTATATTATTACATCACTGATTTAAAATCAAAGCAAGGCTTCAAATTACGGCTAATCCGTTTAACAACACTAATAAGCCAAGAAGCCAGGTTGGGTCAACCGTTTAACAACACTAATCAATAATAAATTAATTATTGGCTTAAAAGTAGGCTTGAGTCAACTCTTGATGAGTTTAGGGATAAGCCGGCATGGCAGCCAAGAAGCCGGCTTGGCTCAGCCGTTTAATAAAACTAGTAAGCCAAGAAGCGGATTTGGATCAGCCGTTTAACAACACTAATCACAAATAAATAAATTTCGGCTTGAGCTAACGGCTTGAGCCTACAGCTTGAGCTAACGGCTTGAGCCAACTCCTGAGCCGACTCGAGCAAGCCAACTCAGCCGGCTCAATGAGCCGGCTTGAGCCTGAGCGAATTTTTTGGCTACGACCTCGAGGTCGGAGCCGATAAAACTCGGCTTTTTAACAACACTAGTTCCATCTTGTGCAACAATCTATTAGTGGTTTATTCAAATTTAATTTTGAGAGAATAGCCATTGTTGTCTGATTTCTTATTTTTTTGCAGATGTTTCTTGCTTTATTTATAATTACAATTTCATTTGAATTTTTAATGCAATCATTAATTGCTAATTGAAATGCATGTGAAGCACATCTAATACCTATTAATATGGATCTGGCATTTGATGCAAGATTAATATTTTCAATATTAATAGGGTCTTTATTTTCATCATGAATTATATCATTATTATTTAAATCATCATTATCTATATCATTATTATTTAAATCATCATTAATTAAATAATCGTTAAGGTCATCATCTTCTTCATAATGTAGTATTAATAGCTTAATTAACTTAATCATATTTGCTGCATTATCGGTGGTTATTGTGTAAATCTGCTCAATTTTTATTTCATATTCTTTTAGAACATCTAGAATAATTTTTTTAAGATATTCTGTTGTGTGTCGTTCTTTAATCACTTTCATGCATAGAGTCCTTAATTTTATTTTTCCGTTATTTATAAATTGAATATTGATCCTTAATATGGACCTATCATATCTAGTTGCTATATCTAATTTTAACGAAATAAGTTTTTGATATACTTCTTTTTTTATATTTTCCGAAAAATCTAACGCCATTTTTTAAATATTATTGCGTATATTTTCCGAATTGATAGTAAATTTCCACCCAATCCTATAATTATTGGATCTATAATATTTCGAAATGCTTTGTCGTTAATTGATTTTATTGGCCTACCGTGAACTGTTATTAGCTCGGTGCAGGAGCGGATTAAAGTTTTATTTATATTGATTTGTATTGTAGTAGTGTTGGACTTAAAAGCATCTTGGATTGTATTATACTGGTTTGCAGTTTTCGTTATTTAAATTTTTTTAATAGTCAAATTTTCTTTCTTTTTTCTTAATAATTTGAATTCCCTATTGTGGAATCTTTCTATATGTCATTCAAGATTTGCAGCATGGTCCCCAGTTAAGACCTTACCACAATCTTCTATTTTACAAATAGATTAATTTTTTATGATATCTAATTTAAAATAGGAACGCACAGGATTTGACTTTTCCCGAACCATTTAATAGATAACTAAAAAGCTATATGATGATAGATGAAAATCTTTTATTATATAAATAGAATAAATAAAAAAACTTAATAGAAACAATTTTACCTACATTTTTATTTTTTTAAATAACTTGGATTATAGAATTTAAATGACAATAAATAAAATGGTCAGCAATAAATATTTTAATGATATAGTAATTTTTTATTTATAAAAATCATTTTTTTTTTTAAATTCAGAATTTTAATATTTATTATTAAAATAATATGTTAGTTAGCATTTACCATTATCATATATGCAAAATAAAATAAAATATGATTAAAGAATGGCATTTGTAATGAATATTTTTCTAAATCTTTTTTAAATAATAAAAATCTTACTATAAATCTTCAGTTGAAATAAGTTAACTAACATTGCATTAAATTATTTTATACTTTTATTTATTTGTGTTTTATATTAAATAGACTTACATTTAAAAATAGGAATTACATTTTGATGTTAAACTAAATATAACTAGTATAGTTTAATTCAAATTACCCACTCTGATATATTCTATATAAACTAAGATAAACTTTTTTTGAATATATCAATTAATAAGAAATTATTGTAAAACAATATTATATAAAAATTGGTCAGTACTTTATTTCTTTTAGATGTTAATATAATATGACAGAATAGGTAATTTAAGTTAAACTATAGTATTTATATTTAGTTTAACATCAAAATGTAATTCCTATTTTTAATTCACTGTAAGTTTATTTAAATATAAAACACATTAATAAATAAATAAAAGTATAAAAATAATTTAATGCAATGTTAATTGACTTATTTAAACAGAAGATTTATAGTAAGATTTTTATTATTTAAAAATAAAGATTTAGAAAAATATTCATTACAAATGCCATTCTTTAATCATATTTTTTATTTTGCATATATGATAATGGTAAATGGTAACTAACATATTATAATAATAAATAATTTATAATATTAGAATTCTGAATTTAAAAAAACAATGATTATAAATAAAAAATTATTATATCATTAAAATATTGCTGACTATTTTATTTATTTTCATTTAAATTCTATGATCCGAGTTTTTATAATGAGATAAAAAATAAACCATATAATATAAAAATGAATTTAAAAGTTACTTGATTTCTATTAGATGTTATTTATTAATAATAGAATTATATAATTTTTCCCTAATTATTAGCAGGTATTATTCTAAAAGCTTATTTATATCTTATATATAAATTTGTTAATTTAGCCAAGAATAATTATGTCTGATTTTAAGATATCTTATCTAATTAACAGATAAATTGTCTAATCTCTTATAAATTAAGTATTTAAAGAAAAAACAACAAACCTGGTATTATTTGATATATAATGTTGATAATAAATATTTAATTTGATATATAATGTTGATAATATAGAAATATTTAATTTGAAAAGAAATCACCAATTTAAAAAATGCTCCCAAGGATAATTAAAATTTTAAATTAAGGTTAAAAATTTAAAATTAATAATTTTTAAAACCGTTTAGAACCGGTTTAAACCGGTTCATTTCTTCATAACGGTTCGGTTAAGGTTACTGTTCAGAAAATCATAACGGTTCATTCCGGTTTTGCATTACGGTTCGGTTCGAACCCCTGGTTATAATACAAATTGAAAATATAAATTACAAATTGAAAATATAAATTACAAATTGAAAATATATTTCAATTTCAAAATTAAATAATAAATCATAAAAATTATAATTATAATTAATTATGGTATTATATTTATATTTTCTTGCTTATACTTACATTCATTATATTGCGCTAAAAAATTAAATAATTTCAAAAAAGGTAGCCGCTATTAGCTATAGCTACCAAAAAAAGATAGCGCGCTACTTTAACAACTGGTTGGTAGTAGAGATAGATTAATTTTAGTTAAGGAATAGGAGATTGCTGCTAAATTGAATTTAATCTAGATTCTTTATGGCATTATAAGGAGAAAATATACTCGCCTATTTTTCCCAAGTATGGGAATTTATATGTTAGTTATTACGAAAAAATTCTATACATTTCTCTTTTGCTTTTGGGCCATCTATCTTTGATTATTCTGGCGAATCATAAAAAATAGAGAGAATTACAATCTCCTCAAACAAACATCTATCAGTAATTTTAATAAATTTATTAAATTACAAAAACTATCAATTGATGGTTTCTGTTCCAATGTATTAATATCTATACATTTGTTAATCGAGTTATTGAAATCAAATTTTTATTGCAAATATTCTAAAATTGTCTGAATATAAATTTTTAATTTGAGTAATATTTGAACATTTTAGTATAATATTTTTAACAATAGCGCCATAAAATTTATTGTCAATTTTTAACTGTAAAGATGAACACAGCTGCAGCATAAATTTGTGAATCTCTATTAAAAAATATTTCTGATTAAAACTGCATATTAACAGCATGTTGTAGATTTCGTACATTTAAAACCATTCCTAAATATGCCTCTGCCATATTATTTTTGAAATAAATTTTCAAAATATTAGGAAAGCTTTTACAATCCTTATTTAAGAAATATTTTTTTAAAGGTTCTTAAAATTTAAAAATTATATCGATGGCGGGTATTATTGATAACCACCTGATAAGGGTATGTCGCAACAACTCACACCATTCCAAGTCAGACCACTCCGCCTCTTTTATTTCATTAAACTTTTATTTGTTGAACTAAATTCGTTAAAGTATTTCAATAAAATTATTTCGACATCCATACATAATACATTCATTGCCTTCTTGCAAGAATTAGGTAGTATGGCATATAAAGCACATTGTAATTAAATTGGCATTGTGATGCCTATATTCTGTATATACACTCTGATTTTTGATAAAATTCACTGAAGCATTATCAGCACAGATAGCGGACATGCTACTCATTGATAATCCCGAATCTGCTATATTTACCATTATACGGTTAAGCTATGTTTTTAGATTCTTTACTTTCTGAGGGAAAAAAATAAAATAGTTCTTATTTTTATTGAAATAGCGAAGGATCAAAGGAAATGTTTTAATATTTCCCCTATTATAGCATCTGTTAGAATTACATATGGATGCTCATCTTTCAAATAGTCAAAAATTGACCTCCTGAATTCAGGTTCCAAAACATTCATGATAGCCTTTTATATTTATGTTCTAACACAATTCACTTATCTTAGAGTCGTTAACAATGTATTTAAACGTGATAATTAAGGGCCTAGTTCTACAATGACAAACACACATGAAAATGAGAAAATATGAACGAATGATGTGATTTATTATTGCATATGATTAAGGTAAGGAAGAAAAAATTTTACAAACTAGACATGTTTTAAATAAATTTTTAAAATTTATTTTAGAAAATAAAAATAATCAATTAGTATTTCGCAAAATTATTATTTATATAATAAAAATGTTAAAATGCTAAAAAAAATGTGCAGGAGAAATTTTAAAATTGGGGTAGATTTTTGATTTTTGCGGAGGAGTAATGTCTACGAATAAACTAAAAAATTTCTGGAGTCTCCCACTGTTGGCGGAAAGAGGAGGAGATCTGGCAACCCTGTTCACTTCGAGCCGATTTGAGTTCACGACTCGAGTTCATAACTCAAGTCAGTTTGGGTCGATTATTTCAACCCAAAATTTGGCTCACTCTTCGACTAAATCTTTTCGACTCAGTCGATTAGTAACACTAAAATTGTTTATACTTAAATGTGTTTTGTTAATTTTTCTCAGATAAAACCAGCTTTTAATGCCATTTAACATTTTTAGCATCCAGATTAATAACACTCTACTACTGTAGAAAATAATTAATTTAATTTGCATACAAATAACACAATTTTATATTAGAATTTTTTAAGATATATGATTGTTACCAAACTGCATGAAGAAGTTATTAAAGATAAAGAGATACCTCATAAATAAATAAAATATAAAAAACATCAATCACTCATATAAATAATGCAATGACATTCATTGATATAATGCCGCAATATTTAAATGCTTCCATACGATTGCATTGATGATAAAAAATTCACTTCAAAGATATTATTCCTTGAATGGAATCCTATTATGGATATTGCTGCTCTTGCAAACTCAGAAAATGAAGTTTATATTAGATAATTAATAAGATTTAATTAATTATTTATACATTGACCTATTAAAGTAAAATTTTATACCTTTATTTGTATTTTTATGGCTTTTAACATAATATAATAATTTTTGTGTTAAACTAATTCATCTTTACCAATTATTTAAGCTGTGTAAGGATTTATATATATATACAATTATTCCCTGTAAATGCACTTTTTTATATTTAAGGTCTTTACTCAACGATTATATTCTCAAAAACATATATGGTTGCATAAACCTCCTAAGAAAAGTAGCAAAATTGTTAATATAAAATGGAGACCAGATGGCAAAAGTTAATAATTATAATATTTATACCTGTTAACAAGTTAAATAGTTTTATCAGTTGGTTATCACAATCAACATTTAGTTCAATTCTTAACAGTTGGAAATGGAATTAATATATACACATTAAATATACATGATGATATTGAATATTTTAATTGGAAATGTTATATGGGAAATTATTTTAATACTTTTCAAGAAATAAATGTTTTAAATGAGGTTTTTCTTATGTTTTAAAATTTTTAAAACTAGAGATATACTAGATCCCAAATCTGGGAACAGCCTTTGCTTAGATCTTCTTTTTGAATCTGCTAGGTTTTTTTCTTTAAAATAACCAGCCAGATTTTAATCTATTCTATATAATATATATATAAACACCTATATTTTTAATGAACATTTATTAATCAAAATTATTTTTTTACATTCTTCTATTTATAATATGAAAAAAATTAATAATTTTAAAAAGTGGTTATAACACAATATATATAATATAGATGGATAAAATATTGAATACCATCCATTAATATGACCATTTTACTGTTGAATATACTAATAAATTTTAGTATAATTTTTTTTAAATTGAATTTGCATTCTATATATAAGAGTGTTCACCTTTTTTATAAGATCTTAAAATGGGTCTAACCATGAAATTGAATTTTTTTTTAGATTTGTAACTATTACCAGTAGAAAAATTGGACCTGGCATATCTCTACATAAAATAATTATATTATAAATGAAATTGCATTAACCTGATAATTTTTATTAGTCCCGGATTCTTTGAACTCATAAGTCATTGTCCCTTTTTTATATGTGGGAGAATTTAGTTTAAGATTTTTTAAAGGCACATCCAAAGGACTAAATAATTTAAACATTATTTTGCAGTTTTTTAAATAATTTCTATATATTGATGATACTTAAAAATTCACTAGTAGACTACCACACTCTTTTTAAAAGTCGATATCTACTAACTCAATTACCAAATTCTACATAGTTTAGATATTTTTGAAACATATTATAAAAACTCCCTCTTTCTATTGGAATCCCCAATTTTTTGTGTTTTATCTGATAACCATTAAAGAATAGGATTTTATAAAATTAGTGACCATTCCATATTAGATATTAGCTTATTTGTTTCAAAATGATTAAACAATCAACATAAAACTTTTTCTAAAAATAAAATTATATATAAGAAAAAAATTTCTTACTAAATTGAGGCTTTAGGGTGTATATAGCACCTATTTTATAGAAATATAATGACTAATAAAATTAATAATTAAAGTCAGTCAATAAAAAAATTAATACTTTCACAAATATAAACTAATTTTTATATTATGAATTTATTGATCCATTCCATATATTTATATATATATATTTATAGAATGAATTCCTAGAAGAAACCGTTAATTTCTTTCCCACTTTGGCAACAATAAAAAACAATTTCCCCCCTGGCTTCTTGATAAATCGAAAAGACGAAACACCACTACATGATCATTCATCACAGGAAAACATGTTCATCAATTATCATCATACCATCAGTAATATTTTTGGGGATGATAAACTTGTCTTGTTCCATGTACATACAATTCGTGATAACCAACCTCAAATTAGAGTTTATGCCTATGGACTTTTTTTGTTGCTGACAATCGATTTTCCCATGGTTTTTTATATTTATTTGCCTAAGAATAATAAATATCAGAGACCTGTAGAGATACCATTTGCACAGCCCAGCTCCGATTTAAAAAAAAACTGCCCTGATTTTATAGTTTCAGGTCCAGCCCTAAAATTTTTTTTAAAATATATTTATTTTTAATTTTTATTGTTAATAATGGCGATTTAAAATACTTGGCCCAGCCTTGGTATTTTTTATAAAATGTTAGGCTCAGCCCTGGTATTTAAAATAAATTTTTTAGACCCATCCTGGGTATATTTAAAATTCGGCCCTGCTCATGTGCCTGAGCTTAGGACTAGGCCTGCTAGTCTCTGATAAATATAGTAATATTGTTTGGTTTTATCTAATTTTTAAAACAATAAAATTAATAATAGTTGAATTATGTAATATAGTAAGCTCCTTCAATATCTCTCCACTTTATTACTCCTGCTATATATTTTTATCTCATTTATATTTCCGTATTCTTATCAATTCCATTTGGATCTCCCACTGGAGTATCGCTATCGAGGCCAATGTATCTATATCTCATACCAAAGTATCAATATCGACAGATATCCCATCGGAGTATTTTTATCGATTCCATTGTAATTGATCTCCCACCAGAGTATCAATCCCGATGGATCTCCCATCGGAGTATCGTTATCAAGTCCATTGTAGCTTGGTAAACATTGTGCTTGAACAGCCCCTGAGGTCACGATTAACCTAGCACTGGCCAACGTTATCATCCTCGTTCATGAGATCAGCTGGTCATCTTATTTGGTTTATTGAACAAGTATCCTAGCACCCGGCTGTCTAAGCCTGTCGGTAACCAGGGTGGCATTTCTCAGCTCAGAGATTCATAATATCATATGTCTATACACATCCATCATCAATGAAAAACCTGGAATTTTTAATTTCCCTACCAGAATTGAACCTGGGACCTTCAGTTTCCAAGAATACATCATGTACTACTAGGCCACCCCGGCGATTAGAATAAATTATGTATTTACTTAAAAATTTGTTAAACAGTGAATTCAATTATTAAAAAAATAATAACTAATGATTAGATTAAAATAAACATTTAACCTTCATTATGGTTGAAGAAAATGCCTCATAAATTTTATTATAGCAACCTTCCCCCCCCCCCCTTTATTTTTTAAATAAATTGAAATAGGGACCAATATGCATATTGGAGAATATATATCAAATAAATTTATTAAATTAAATAAAGAGATAGGAAACACAAAAATAAACACCTTAATAACTGATAATGCAATTTGAAGAAGGCATGGATATTTGTAAAAAATATATATCCAACTATTGAATGAATTTGGTAAGCAGTTTATGAACTTTATTTGGTTTTAAAATTAGCATATAAAATATTACCAATTCAAATTTTAGTAGCAAGGGTCAAAAGTCTTATAAAATATGTAAAATCCAACACAATTCTGTTCTCAACATTTAAAGAAAAACAACTACTTAGAAATAAAAATTGGATTGTTTTCTTGAAGTTGCTTAGCCTAACTCGTTGAACAGATATATTGATTAATATCTTATTTACGAAAAAATGATGGCAATATTTGGATATTTTAATTTTTTGAGATAAGAAACTTACTCTTCTTCATAATGATAGTTTTTTTTTAAACGATCCTGTATACATCATAAAAGTCATTTATATATAAATAGATGATGTAAGCCGATAAATCCAATTTATTTGTCGTTCCTCGGGCATTTATTTATATCAGGGAGATATTTAAAAATTATAAATCAATCTCAAATCTCTTACAATGCAAAACTATAGATTAAAAATTTATAAAAACCGTAAATTTTAATCTTCAAATGAAGATAACGAACAACACAATTGAAATTATATCATACTTGTTCAAATAATATGTTGATAATCTCTTCAATAAAACATGGAAAAAATCAATATTGACCTACCTTCCGGTTTCCAAAGGGAAATTTCCCTTAATTATAGTTTCCCTAAAAATTTACATCTCTAAGCACTAAATTGAAAAAATTATGTGTATATATTATATCCTAATTTTTTTTTTAAACTGTGGAAATTATATAAAACCTGATAAATTAATATCTCTTTTTATTATAAACTACTAATTAATTATGTACAAGGTTTTCCATTGTTATCGAACGGAAACTTTTATTTTGAGAGCACAAAATACGTAAACAATATTATTTATAGTTTGTTCTCATACAATTCGAACATCATATAAAAAAATATCAATACCCCTATTTTTATCGTTCTTTCGAACAAATTCTCATTTAAAACTAATATATATTGTTGTTTTTTTGAACATTTTATTTTCTAAACATTATGGGGTACTAACTCTATTTCTATAAGAAAAAATGTAAATTTAAAAATTGGCACCCAATTTTATTATAAGTTATATATTATTATACAAGTTATATATTTATTAGAAATTTAACATTAGTTTTACCAAAATTTAGTTATATTTGTATATTATATATATATATACACTATTTTATTTTGAAAGGAAATAAAAAAGGTTTTCTTCCCAGAATGGTCATCAGACATGAAGTATATGTTTATTCAATGTCTCACTGCGAATGATCCATTTGATACCGAAAATATAGGTATAAATTTTAGAAATGTCTTTTAATTTACAGCTAAACAAAAAAATTAGGCCATTTCCAAACAACGTTTTTTTCCAAAACAAGAAAAAACAAAAACAGATTAATATATATATCCTCCCAAACACAACTTCTTTTTTTTAATGCATGTGATTTTGCTTTTTTAAAATATGATTGCAAATCTTATATTGCTGATAATACTCAGCAAATAAATTATTTGATATTTTTAACGATTAAATGAAGTATTTACACGATTGAAGTGAAAAGGTTTTTTTTAAATACTATATTATGCAATAATTTTAAATCAGGTGAAACATATACTTACTCAAATAAAGTAGTATATAAATTGTGTATTATATGCTAAAGGTAAAATAGTTTGAAATTGCATCATATCTTGTTTAGTTTACTCATCACCTTTTTATCTATAATGTTTAATCAAAGGATATTTTAATTTTAAAGCATAATTATTTGTTATAAATATCTGTAGAAGTATCATTTGTACAGTCCGGCCTGGATTTTGTTTAAAAAAAATTTTGGTTTGCACCACGTTTTATATTATCTGCCCGGCTCGGATTTTTTGAAAATATATTACATTTAGTTAATAATGGCGATTTAAAACATTCGGTTTTAAAATATACGACCCAGGTAATTTTTTTTAAAAAAAAATTTATTTTTTGGTATATTTAGAAAATTAAAATACGCAAGGTCTCTGATAAATATATTTATTCATATATTTCAGTTATTAAATTAAAATAAGGTAATCAATGAATTTACGGAAATTATGATAATTAGAATTATTAGATAACTAATAATCATTATTGATATGAATTAGCAGATCAGATATTTAATCTATCCCATAATATCTTAGAGCAATTACAAATCTTAGCTAGATGTGTTGTTATTGAAATATTTTTTTTTACAATTTTCATAAATTAATATAGAAATATTATACAATTTACATAATATATTTATTAAAATATTATAAACAATTACATATTTACAGATAAAAACCTTGAATTATTTTTTACAAGTTGTGTGGAATGCCATAATTTTAATTTTTTATAGTAGCATCCCTAGATTTTCCATTTTATCCCTTATTTTTTCTTTTTTGTATCTCTTAATTCAATATTGTAAAACATGTATTTTATGCCATTAATGTAAAATTAATAATAAAAATATATAAACTTATTTGGTGAAAAATATTTTAATAAAAGTAATCTATTTAAAATTCTTATCTTTCTCTTAGATATATTATCCCTTTAAATATTCAGTTTGCTTATTGTTTAGTCTATTTGAAAACAATTTGGCCCTGTATATACTTTAGTGATCTGCAGGGCCTAATTTTTCAAGCCCGGCCCGAAATTATTTTTATAAAGTTTTGCCCAGCCTGAACCCGAAATTTTTTAGAAAAATTTTACCGGCCCGGCCCGAATTTATTTAAATATAGAAATTAATTCTTATAATTACTCAAAATAAACGATATATATGCTTATGCTTTTTATATTAATAAGTAAATAATATTATCTTTAAAGTAGCATTATTCCCATTTCTGAGGACAGTACTTTTTGCACAAATTATTTATTAAATTTTAATATAAAATCAACTGTATTATAAAAATTGTTTATTTGGAAGTAAAAAAATTTACGAAAACGTGCCTCGAAAAACGCTTTGAAAAAACGTTTTGTTTGTAAATGGCTTTAGGCGGAGGGAAAAATGAAGGTGTTAAGAAAATTTGAATTTTTTTAACGTTCTAATATCATTGATTAATAAATAAATATAATGAATTATTCTCATTAATTTTTTTTAAAGCTTAAAATTATTCTATAAAAAATTATATTTAATTGTAAAACTTCTTAAAAAGGAACAGTTAAATAAATTTTGTGATTGTATATTCTGCCTAAGAAATAAGTTAAAAGTGTTGATATTTTTATTTTATAAGCTAAATTTCTTAAAAAAGTGAATGTGATAGGTGCAAACCGTCGTTGCAATTGGAAAGGACATAAAGTTGCTAAGCTTTTTATATATGTTAATTTTTTGGCCTATGCTAAGTTAATCAGGTAGCTGTTAGTATTTGTTAAAAAGGCTGAGACACATGTATAGTTTGTATAGTCTCAGATTAGAAATTTGTCCATGGCCCAGGAGAAAATGATCAACGTTAGGTCTTAAATCATCATCAGTTGATAGATTTGCAGGGTTCTAAAATTTTGGGAATACGATTTTTTAATAAAAAAAATATATGGATTGATAATTGAAAATGGCTTTGGTTCCTACCTTGTTTTTTGTTGTAATTTCAATTTTCCCTTATTTATTGTATTAAAATTAAAACACTACGTATGACCCCCCCCCCCCCATTCACGTATTAATCTTGGATTCTTAGACATTTTATCATTCAAAGATATGTCTCACGATTATAAACTTTTATAAGTATTCTTAAATTGTATTCGGTTATAGCTTATTTTATATTTATTCTTTGCCAATGTTAGTAATCGTAACAAGCAATTTGTTTAACGAATTTAACGAAGAAATCGTTAAACTGAGCCATTTGCTATTTGACCAAAATGGTCTATTTGCTGTTATCGGTCTAATGGGCGATGTAATTTACACGATCAGAGACGTTTGGGAATCATATGTTCTTGACATTAACGCTAAGTTAGAACCTCTATTCAATCAAGAGCCGACATGTAATATTGAACTATTTTTTATAAGTTATCTTATTTATTTTTTATCAGGTAACGTTTACGAAGATTTGTTGGAATTAATTTTCATGGGAATTGGCGACGATAGATTGAAACATTATTTCGAGAAACAATTGACTTTTAAAGAGATTTCTGACATTCTCGAATTATTGGAATACAATTATTCCAAAATATTGAATTTACTCCAAGTTTTAGATACTACTTGTTATATTTTGTCTCAAAATATCGGTGTAATTAAAGGCGCATCCTTGAACGTTGAAAGATACTATCCATTTTTTACAGGTTATTAAAAAATACTTTATTCGTTATTCTTTATTGGTTATAGATGAGTAATTAATAATAAGTGAAAATAAATATAAAAGGGTCAATCTAATTATGCATTCACAGTTGGAGCGAATTCGCGGCGAAATAAAGTATATAAAATATGATAATTTTGCATACTTCGCCGCTTATTCGCACGAACTGTGAATCAAGGCAATGTTCCGCGTTTTAAAAAAAAAGGAGCAAGATTTAACCAAAATTATCAACAAATTTTCTTTTCAAAGAATTAAAACCAATCGTAAATTTATACAAACTATAACATAATATATATTTAACGTCAGATGTCTTTTTTTAACAGCTCTGCGTTTATTTATTTTTTAATTTAAAAAATCTGACTTTATTGAACCTAGGTAAATAATTCCCCGGAAAAAAAAATCCCCGTTTTTTAAGATTTAAACATTACAAAATTAATAAAATAGAAGAAAAAATTCCCTATAAATAATATATCCATGTAATAAAAATCCTCAAATAATATATTTACAAATTTTGAGAAAATCAATTCCGGAGAGTTATTTTCTAAGAATTATTATTAGGGATTTTTTTCCGGGGAATTATTTTACCCTTACTGAGATTCGGGAATGTTTTCCATAATGTTTAGAAATACCTACCCCATGTTTGGAATCATAAATATTAGAGAGGTTATCTACACCATTCTGAAATACATATTACAATAAAAAAAAGAAACACTAAATGATAATGAATCTATGAACATTCTCGTTGTGATAATGTTTTTCGCGTTTCGACTTTCTTACAAATCGTCGTATGATAATTTGGTTATTCTATATCCACTTTTTATCAAATGACTTTTTTACACAAATCAATTTTTATAATTATAACCATTCTATTTACATTAAAAAATTCGAAATATTTATAAAAATAACTCGAATTAAATCCGATACTAGGATATCCATCCTATTGAAAACAATAAATACTTATTTTTAAAATTACTCTCCTATAAAATAAAAAAGTGGAGATAGAATATTTTAATTCTCAGGCGGCCAAATATTTTTTTAATACTTGAATAATAAATTTTATATATCAATTCAAAATTCCTTTAAAAGGTAAGAAGCCATTAGGGAGTGATGATCTTATTGATACTACTAATAACTTCGCTCAGGCATTCATTGAAGATTTAGGTGGTTTTAAAATGAAAATAATGGAAATGAGAAAAGTTTATTACATTTTTTAAAAATTATCTCAATTTTATTATGAAAATTTAAAAACAAATTCAGGATTTTTGGAAAACACGTTATAATTAGTTAATATATTATAAGTTTTCGAGTAATAAAGAAACTTCAACATTGTCTTCAATTTTTAATAAGGATTTTTGGGAACAAAAAAAAAGATTTTTTTAATTAGATTTTGATTTTAATTGCAATACCGATCAACGTATTATTATATTAAAACTTTTATACCTGTCAGAGGTCACTAGTATGCTTGATTTGGTATTCTTTTATATTAGTGCATCCAAATCGCTAAAATGGATACAAATTTAGTTTTTTTTTCATTTTTTTTCATACTGGCAGGGTTAGACAGTATAGCGAATACTTGTATTTAGAATATTAACTAAAAATAATTATTTTTTGTATTTATTTGAATAATTTTTAAAAATTGAAAATTAAAATGTATTTATATTTATTTACGATTTAAAAAAATATACAAATGCTTTTATTTATTAAGCAGTAAAATGTAAAAAATCAACATTAAAATAAATTTGTGTGCTATCACTAGGAAATAAAAAATGAGCGCCATTCATATTGAAAATGAAACTGAAGGAAAACTTTTTTAAAGACGATGCAGAACTAGAATACAACCAAAGTTTCTCTCAAAATAAAAATCGAAAATATTTGTACACATATCTAAAATGAATAAAAGAGTATTATTGGTTGGGGATGTACTGATACTACTTTTTAGGGGTCGATACGTTATTACCGATTATGTTTAAAACAAATAATTCGATTTTTTGAATCGAATACTAATAAGAAAATTGTATTAGCTATCGAATATTTTTTTATTCATAAATATTTAAAATTATTTGAATATTCTTAAATATTTAACAGGTTGCTTGGGGAATTTTTTTTACCTTTTCCCAAATCATAAATCACTTTTTTAAAATGTTAATAATCTATTTAAAGAATTTAATTTTCGAATTGAATATTCGACGAATCGAATCGCCTATTTTTTTTGTAGGTATACGATAATAAATTGATATCGACCGATTACCGATCCGATATTAAGAATCTGATTTTGTTCATTAATATATTTTAATTTTTTAATATATACATATTCCTTTAGTATGCCATCATCTATTATTTTATAACCATAACATAAGTCATTTAAAATAATACTACTGTAAAATTTTTATATTTATTCAGTGATACTCATCAATCTAAAAATATACAAATATTGATCATATATTTATATAGTCAAATGTTTTTGTTGCTCCAAAAGTTTTTCTATCGTGTAGAAAGTAGAGAATCCCAATTAGTATATTTATGATCAATTAGCTTTAAAATCATAAACATCCTTATAAATTATTTATGTATTTTTTTAATTTATCACTAATTTTATACGAGAATTTGCTTAATTTATACCAGAGACCTGCAGAGGTACCATTTGCACGGCCGGCCCGTATTTTTAAAATTGATTTAAAATATACAGCCCGGCCATTAAAAAATTTTTTTTAAGCCCGACCCGGTTATTTTTAAAAAAATTAGAATGCGGCCCAGGCCGGTCGTGCTGGTCTTTGACTTGCACATAATTATATTTTCTTTAATAATAAAAAATTTAATCGGATCCTTTAGGAAAATTTAATAATATTGGCCGATAACCAATATTCTAAAAAGGCAAAAAATCTGTCTTATACGATAAAAAAATATCTTGCATCCCTAATTCAACTCATCTAAGAATTTGCACTTATTACAGCACTTTTTTTTAGCTTGAAATAAACTATTTTCGAAATGTAGATAAATATATTTGTTTTTATCCGTTCTTATTTGTATATAATTAAATTATAGAAATGTTGATGCGATTTAAATCTCCGTTTAAAAGAAAAACTTTATCCGAGAATAATAATAATAAAAAATTCACCATAAATTTCGAGGAAGAAGCTTTATGCGTTTTCTTTTATAACTCAACTTTGGACGCACTTATTTAGATGTAAAATGAAATTAATTTAAAAAATTATCAAATTCATTAGAAAACAAAAAAACTGAGGATTCTACTAAATATAGATTTAATATTTTTATATTGACTTGGCCTTTTTGTTTTGGGTGACTGTCTATATGACAGAAGATGATTTGGAGATAACAATTTTTTTTTATATTAGCACTACTTCCTAAAAATTCAATCCACTTTGAAATATATGGAGCCACGTGGATTGTTGCTGTTGGTTAACAAAAAAAATTTGAAATTTGGTTCGATTGCCTCAAAGTAATAAGGTTACATTTTTTTCATGTAGTTACCAAAAAACTTTTTATCATAAAAAAAGGATCTTACCGCGAATTAATTGCTTAGCAATTTTTTTTTAAAATATCTTTATTTTCGAGTTCGATTTTTTCTGTTATAGGTGTAGTTATTTCGATCTACGATCTTTAAAAAAATTTGTTCGTTTTTAGTCCAAAGTTGCCCTTACTCTGCATTAACAGTTATCGCGAATTTGCTGCTAAGTATACAAAAATACGCATATTTTACATACTTCGCCGCGAATTTACGCGAACTGTATATGTAGTGTAAAGTGATTATGACTAATTAAATTAATTCGTTTTTTTTAAAATGCAAGAATATTTTTTGTAATTTCCATTTTGGATAGGTTTCCTAAGGGAATTGATTGCTGGCAACAAAAGCATCAATTCATATGTAATCCCAGGCTAGCTCTATACCTTCCTTGAGTAATATAAAATATTTATTATGTATCATTTATAATCTAGCCCTACCATATCCTAGTTGATTTCATTAAATGCTTTAAGGTACGTCACTGTGATATAAAGGGTTAATGATATAAATTTTGGCAACAATGCAGACTAGAGTTTTGTGGCGTTTGCATTTATTTGAGGAACATCTGCTAGTCCCAGTATAGCTTCATTACATTTGACGAATCCTTGTCCCCCTCAACATTTCGATCATCATTTTCTGTTATTTTTCGTCAAGCCGTGTTCTCCTTAGTTTAGGGTGGGAAATTCTATTTGCTGAAATCTATTAGCGGCAATCGACATTTGCGAAAAAAGTTTCATAGTAATGACCCCCTATTACAAAGTGTATAAATGAAAAATTTGTCCAAATTTCAAGCGAATAATTAGGATTGAATTTAAAGATCCACCAATTCCACATTTTTTAGCCGATACTAAAACCTATAACACTTAGACTGATGATTCACTCATTTAAATGTGTGTCAATAGAAATCAGTTGGTAGCACGCCATTTTGGGTTTCTATATAAACAGTTTATATTAAAACTTTTTTAAACAAAATGGCGTAACACCAGCTGACTTATATTCAACGAGGCTTCAAAATGTATTTTATTAAATTAATCGTCATTCTAGGTAAGTATTATGATATTGATCAAAAAAGTATCAGTTAACCCTGCGTTCGAAGTTTACATGGATTCTCGTCGGAGTATACACAAATGAATTTAAAATTATTATATTTATATATTTGTATACTTCTTCGTGAATTTCTATTTTTTACTTCTTCGTGAATTTCTATTTTTATTGGTTTACTAATTTGTATTTTTTTATAAAAATATCAATTAAGCTTAATGTAGGCTAAAAAATATTTTTTTATAATTTATGAGAGTTAATTATCATTCGAGTATTGTGCGTCTCTTCTGATTTAAATATAGAATTATGATAAAAAATATCAATGTTTTAAATATTGTAGGTTTTGACCAAAAATGTCCAGGGTTACCGCACATTATTCAGCATTATGATTACGATCATTAGCGAATTGCAGGGCATCGATAACGATAATAAAAACATATCGCTCTTAAATAACAATTGTTATCAAGTAATTATTAAAAATGTAATTTTATAAATATTATTATTATTTTTAACCTGATTTTCTCTTGTCAAATCAATATTTACCGAATATAAAATGTATATACTTAAAAAATATTACAAGGCTAAATAAAAAAAATTTCGATTTCATTTAGTCCAGAATTAATTTAATTCAATAAAACGTATAATAGGAACTTAGTAATTATATTTATACCTACATTTGATTCTATGGGGTTTTTTAGCCCAATCCTTAATAATTTTTTATGAGTAAAATGACATAAATTTTCCTAATTATCAGTTTTAAAAACATTTTCAAAACTTCGACCCGGTGCATATTATTGTTTAACCCGATTCACGGATTAGGCTAGGCCGAAATATGACCTACATTGACTGGCTTAATTTTTCAATATTTGTAAATTTATATACTCCCCTATAAGACGACATCCAAACGATGTTTATATCTTTCGAAACCCCGCTTAATAAGCATATACTTCTCTATCTAATAAACTGTTTGTTTTTGTGTCTGTCTTCTGGAAGTTGTCTAATATTTAGAAAATAGTGATTCCAGGAATCGGAACAAGATTGACAGACAGCTAACAAAATCAGGAATCGGTACAACTTTAAATAAATTTTTTTTTATTAAATCCACAGGGAAATTTAGAAAAATGTATCGAAGATATGCACGACTTTTTTTTCGAACAGAATATGCCAGAAGAAAAGGGTATTAAAGATATTTTCGCAACGTTTTTTAATGAGAATTCGAATTACAAATTTGAAAAAAAAAGTCAAAATAAAGAAAAATGGGAAAATATTGTGAGGAGCTTGTCGATTGGTAACTTTAAATTTTATTTTTTAAAAAAAATATAAATTCAAGATTGTCCATACATAACTTTACCAAATGACAAAAAACCCTTTTTAACCTTATATTCTTCGTTTATTGATCATTTCACGAATATTTTACTGACAATTGAAACAAATTTTACCGATACATATAAACATGGGAAAACACGACATGATATTATAATTAATCCATTACTAAAAGAAAAGTATAATATTTATAGAAAAATATACAGTTTAAAAAATATATTACATTTTGCATCGAAAGCTCATTTCATAAACCTGTTTTTTATGACACCATTTTACAGTATTATGCCCCATATACATGTAAAGAAACCATTAAAATCGGCATTATAAATATATCAATTAAGGATTCAATAATTCAGGTATCTAAGATTATGCTTAATTTTTCTGAATGGAATGACTTGAAATCTAAAAAGTATGTAGATATTATACACTAACATATAGGCAATCCAATATATTATTTAATCGATTATAAGGGATGATGAATTAATATTGAAAGACATAAATTTTAGAAATCATGATAACCTTATCGAGGTTCATGTTTTGTTTAATCTTGAAAACATGACCGAAAAAGTATCGGATTCAATTTGGACTACATTCAAATTACCAAAAATTCTACAATTATCAATACCTATCAAAGAATCCACATTAAAATTTGAAGAATTGGAAAGCATTATGTATGATCATTTATTTTTTAAATTTAAAATTTTTTTAAGGCCAAATTTAAATATATCAGATATTGGATATGATAGCTTAAAGCTAATAAAGAAGTTCAAAGCTGAAAAGTTATTCATAAATAGAACAGGAGATATAGTGTGTTTAGTAATTCATTATCTATTTTTAATATATTAATTTTTTGTTATAAATAGTTATCCATCGAACATAAAAGAATGCAAATATATGAACAATAAATTTGGTTATTAATATAACATGTGTGTATTGATTAATAAAATAAATGTATTTAATCTTTATAACGTATTGACATGAAATAATTAGATGAATCTAGGTTATAGCCACTTTTTTCATAAAATGGAATCAATGCTTCTTTGCAGTCTAAAGACACTTTATAACAATTTAAATATTTGCTTAATGCAGTTAATAATGAGACTAATCTATTAAAACATATATATTTATAAATATGTATTATTTTACAATTTGCCAAATTTCATATGTCTATAATCTTTATCAACCACTATGTCTTCTATTCTTCCTCTCTAAAATTAAACATATTTGCATAATTTTTAATTTAAGTTATTTTTTAAAAAGTTCCAGCTATAAGTTCTAATTCAAAGGGGTTCAATTATATTTCTTAAAATTTGGTATTTTCATTGTATTGGGTTGATTTTATAATATTATTTCTATTCTAAACTTTGATACTTAAAAACAAGATTTTTATATTAATAAAATATAGTAAGTATATTAATTTATTTTTAAATGAATGCTAACAATCCATCTATGTAATTTTAACTTACATTAAGACATTGGTGAATGAATTTTTTTTCAATTAGCAATGTCCCAGAGGCTATTACACTCAATTTATTAGTATCCTCTATAACACAAATATAATATGTGTCAGGGCAATTGAGCATTGAATAAAAATTATCTTTTGCTCTAGATATTACTAATATATAAAAAAATATTTACTTATAAACATTTCTTCATCAACGTTGCCAACTGAAGTTAATTGGCTCATTAACGATATGTATCCTATATTAATACATTTCAAAATGATAAAATATGATTTAAACCTTTGTTATAGTCACTTATAGATAATGGTCTTATATGAAATTCGGAGTCATGTTGCAAATAAGATGATATATTAAGTTCATTTGATAAATCTTTACTTAAAGAATTAAGTAATTGAGA
This sequence comes from Gordionus sp. m RMFG-2023, assembly GCF_954871325.1. NCBI lineage: Eukaryota > Metazoa > Nematomorpha > Gordioida > Chordodea > Parachordodidae > Gordionus > Gordionus sp. m RMFG-2023. The sequence continues at coordinate 79,504,006 of NC_088775.1, forward strand.
GTTAAATACGTTTTGTTTATAAGGTTTTTCCATAATTTTAAATTTGGGTAAAAAACATATGAATGACAAAGAATCCACTCTAAATGCAATGAATTATAATTATTCAACGTGGAAGTTTGTGTCCGATTGAAAGATAATATTAATAATGTTTAGTTGTGTAATACTAAAAAAATGCGGAATTGAATTTAAAACAACTATGAATATATATATAGAAGGAAAAAATAACCATAATCAATGTGTTACAGCGCTAAAAGTAAGGATATGGTTTTAACTTCGATGGTTATATAAGAGGTATCGAGATCATGTGAATCCGGAGTATTTTTTAAGTAATAACTTGGATGCCATCTAGGGTAGGGTTATCACTTTGTGAATTTGTAAAATAACTATAAAAATTACATAAAGTTGTAGATAAATGTTGACCATAAAATATAGAAAGTTTACAGAAACAAAAATGTGAAAACAAAAGAATAGTCTATGTATATTTCCAATTAATCAAAATAAAATTGATTATACCTATTGTTTACCGCTCCCACCTATAGAGCAGTGTCAAAAAGCCCATTTGGGTCTATTTTTAAAAAAGGCCCGAAAGATTAGCCAAATAAATATTAAGCAAGCTTTCGAGATCTAGAAAATAGATCTAAATCTCCAGGCTTACATGATATTATTTTGGCTTAATTTTTTATAGGGAAGTTAAAAATCAGGCTTTTTTTATCATAACTACCCTAGAATAACTTTAAAAATGTATTTAATCTTTTATAGGCAGTAAAATTTATTATTAAATTTATGACAGTCTATTTTTACTCAGTAAATTTATAAGAGAATGTCTGGTAACTTAAGTGCTGGCAATATAATATAAGTGTAACATATTTAAAAGTGAAACATGCTAAAAAAATATTATATATATTAAAATGATAGTTATAAAAATTATATAATTAACTAAATATATTATCACTCTTATAGATTTCTATTGGTGCGGACAGGTAAAAACATTTGTGCAGTCAAAACCACTTAATCATATATCGCTTAAGTGCAAATATTTTTAAATGCGAAAAAATTCTGCATTTTGTTAAAATCTATAATGGCATAATGTTAAAATATAATTTAATGTGCAAGGTTAATTGATAAATACCTGTTAAATGCAAAAAATTTTACCTCCCATTTATATGTTGAAGCTATTTTTATCGGATAATTGCAGCGGTGATTGTTGAATTGTAGATTAGCACTAATTTATTAAATGTTTTTTTTCTTAATTTAACATGGTGGTTCCGTTCTTGGGGGGGGGGGTGATATATAGGAGACCGGACTCGCCCGTAATTCCTTTATCATATATATTTAATGGAAAGGGTCTAATTATATTTTAATAAATTTTGGTCGATATTTAGCAAATTATGTTAGTATTTAAAAAATTGCTATACGTTGATTTGGTAGTGACTATCATTAACTTTTTATTTCAGGATAGCCACTTAATTATCAATTATTATTTTATGCGTAAATTGTTATTAGAAAATTTAATTTATAGAATAGAATAGAAATTATCAATTACAAATAAACCACCAACAAGTAAAAAAATTAGTTTCTTAAAACAGTCACTATTAATCATTTGGCTTGAGATACGGAGCCTAATAACATTGTAATGCTAAAATAAGATAGAATTTACAGCAAAACATTTAATGAGGTAGTTGAAAATTTTATAAATAACTTCATTTTTTTATAATTCTAGTAGCTACAGAGATTTAGAAAAAGGCAAAATATTAATCACACACAATCTGCAATGAAAGAGGGAACCCCAATCTTGGAAAGAGTATTTTTTTAATAAAAAATAAGATTAAATATTAGATTTATTTAATCTTTTAGAGGCATGATAGTACAGAAAGTGATTACTTAATGATGTTATAAAAGGAACCCGATTATTTATCTAATAAAAGTGAAGCTATGAATGGATATGGCATTTTTATCCAGTATGCATAAGCTAATTTGATGAACCAAGAATCATTTAGTAGCTTGAAGTCATTGTAGAATTCCTATTTAAACATTCATTTCAAATAATTAATTTTATAAATAAATTTATATATTCAATATGATTGTTGAAATGTATTCAAATCCACATTTATTATTTTATAGATAAATATTTCATATTTTTTATTGATTATCATTTTATTTATAATCATAATTTAATATTTTTAATCATAATTTAAATTTTATTATATGATAAATTACATTTTTATTTTCAATATCTTCTTTTAACAAAAACAATTTCTCTTTATAAATCTTTTTTTTTAAACAATTAAAAAAAATAACTAATACAAATTGATGTATAAAACAATGTTAATATAAAATTTTCACCGATTAAATTTAAATACAAATTGATATATAAAAAAATAAATCAATTGCCAAAATAAATAATAAAATAACATCGATCAACATATTCAACAATGATAAAGGAAAATAAAATATCATATGTGTAGCTATTATTTTGCATTTCATAAATTAAATATTAAAAGTTTTCAAATAAGAAATTAAAAACTTTTCTCAGTGAGTAAAATAGGATCATCTAATATTGACTTATTTAATTTATTTAGCAGGTTCTTATATCAATTAAAGGATTATCTCGAAAAGAAGATAAAATATCATGTGTCTAATTTTTATTTGCGAATATTAAAGAGTTTTTTTAAAATAAGAGATAATAAGCATTTCTCAGTGAGTAAAATTAGATTATCTACTATTCATTCATATGATTTATTCATCATTGATTGATTTTGATTTATTTAACAGGGTCTATAAATTAAAGGATTAAAAGTAAGGTGTTAATATTATATTTCTTGTTACAACTTTTAAGTTGCTTAGCTTTCTATATCAAATTTTGTTAAAATTATTTACAAGAATGAATTTAAAACTTTATTAGGTGTTGTAAAGACGTAAATATAGGCAACATTGTAAAGAGGTAAAACAAACAATATTTTTCTTTCTTTCTTATATATTTATTAAATATTTCTCTAAAACTATTTATTATGTAAAATTTGGAAAGTAATCTTCATATGATTTGTATTATCTTAAACTTAATATTTAAAAAAAACATGGTAATATCTAGTGTTGTAAAGTAACGTCAAAAAAGTAGCGTCGTTACCTTTTATGAAGAAAAGGAACATCATTCGTTAACTTCTTCTAGAAATAACGGTAACGCGTTTCTTTTTTTTTGGAAAAACATATTATTGTACTATAAAATTACTTTTATTTATTTTTTTATATAAATAATTTAAGCCGAGTTTTTAATTCAAATCAACCACCATTCCTTCATTTTAATATTAAATACTCGTTAAATTTTCAGTCGAATGTTAATATAATTAATTTACATCAAAATTCAAAGTAAATGTGAACTATTTTATAATTTATTTTAAGAATATTTAGACCTTACTTCTTCAGATGAAGATAATCTAACCCTTCCCTGGCCTCTAGACAATTATTCTGAATTTCATATTTTGTCATTTATAATATTTTGCATACAAAATAAACTAGCATATAAATATTTAAAACAATACAAGACATTTCTAAAAATAATATTTTTTAATACAAAATCTATTTATTAAAGTATAACATATTTTCGATCGCTGATATAAAAAAATTTTGCGTAAAGAATTAAAAGTGATAAAAAAAGTTAATTAATTCATACATATGCCTCAATTGATAATGGTTTTTAAAAACCACATAAAGCTATATAAATTTAAGCAAGTTACATTGACAAAAAGTCATGAAACTAACATAACTCTCTGTTACCATTTTAGACAATGTTTTATAGAATGGACTAATAAGGAAAAATTTATAGGCTTGACCAAATCAACAATTCTTGAAGAAGAGAATATAAACGACCAATCCAAATCATAAAACTATATAGTGGCTAGAGCTTCCTCTTATAGACATGATGGAAGCTAGGTAAATAATCGAGAAAATTTTTGTGAGATATTAAATTTCTAAAAGATTATTTTTTATTTTTAATGATATATAAACGACTACATAGTTGACTGTTATTGCTTATTTAAAATATGCAATCATATGCTCTCAGCAGCCTTAAATTACATAACAAAACAAATAATAGATGCTGGTTAATTTGCAGTCATAGCCATGACACTAAATATGGTAAGCTATATCAGAATTTATTATGTTAGATAAATGATAAAACAAAAACAGTAAAAATCTTTAAAGAAATTATGCAAGTATATTGAAGTCGATGCCATATTAGAAATATTTTGTAACTATAAAATAAGAACCAGAGTGATATGATGAAAGTGATTAAGATTTTATATATTATTGTCGCACCACCTCAAGTTGGGATATTATATCTTAAAATAATAGTAGATTGTAATAATATCAAAAATATATTCGTATTAAAAATTTAACTCAAAACTGTTAAAAAATAGCTTTCCTAAAAACACGTAAATTAAGAGAAGAAAAGATATCTAATTTATTATATTCATTGTGGCATGAATAATAAGAAGTTTAATTTTAATAATATATTTAATAAATAGATGGAAATAATTGAATGCAAATTGTTACTTATATTTATTATCAAAAGCATTTAAATTTTAAAATTATTAACTGTAATATATTATATAACTGTCAAATACGCCTGTAATGTGGCATTTTACCTAATATTTTATAAATAATTATATATTATAACGGATTATAAACGATATATGTACTTCTACTAACTTTTTATAATATCTTATACTCATTTGTATTTGTACCTTGAAAATAATTTTAGGAAGAGACATGATAATTAAATTTAAAAATCAATAATGTAGTTGATTAGTGATTTTGAACTCGATTAATTACAATATTAAATTTGTTAATTTTCTATTAATAAATGATTATATTTATTTAATTAAGGTTATATAATAATTTAAATAATAAAAGTCAATTAAGTTTCAACTGTTAATACTAAATTAATATTTAGTGAGTGTTATTGATATATTTTTAACACAGAATTTGATTGCAAGCTGACAGAGTGAACATATAATTTATATGTATTAATATAATCTAATCTAATAATTAAAATAGTATTCATTTAATAAAAATTTAGATGGTTTTATTAATTTTTAAATAATAAAATTAAATCTATGTATTACTCAATAGAATTATAAAAGAAATTGTTCAGGGGGCAACTTAAATAATTTATTTTTAGTTCAAGGGAATATTAAGGAGCAATTTTAAAAAAAATTTTGCTTCAGGGGGCTATTCAAATTCTTCAGGGGGCTCATGCCCCTGCGCCCCCTCCTAGCGACGCCACTGCTCATATTTTCATAATAAAAAAAAATATTTTTATGCTTGCCAAATTTAAAAAAATGGTATAAAGATTATATGGAAAATGCCAATGTCAAATTTGAGGACAGGAGAATGTTTACATTTATATATGATGAAAACAAAAAAAAACTTAATTATTCGAGTTGCAATTTTTGTAAATATGTATTATAATTCCATAAGAACATGTTAGTATATTTATACACTAAATATATGATATTATTAAATTATTTTAGAAATTTAGAACTGATCCCAAAAAACTCAAAAGTTGTGCGAAATTAAAAAAAAGAGTGGACAAGGGTGCACCATGTTTTCTGGACGTGATTTAAGATCATCTGATATAATAATTCATAGGAAGGGCTTTGTTGATTGTTGCCAATATTTTGCCAAATTGTCTTAATATATGGAAATATTAATGTTAAAGCATCATTCCAAATCCCGTTATAATTTATAGAAATTTAAAAGATACTGATGATGTTATACACAATATATTATTTTTGTAATTGAACGCATATATTGGGTAAGAAATATATAAAATATGGTTAAATTATTTATAATTTTTTATAGCTACCTCAGTTTAGACTGATGATTATAATAAGAAAGTATACTATGTAACTCTTACTATTCTTTCTTAAACGCTTCTTGGAAACTTAATAAAGTTGTATTGTTTGCATGCAAATTTGAAGAAGAAAAAAAAGGGAGAAAATATTAAAAAGGAAATTATTCGAAATTTCATCTTATTAAGTATTGATTTCATTAAAAATATTTATAAAAATCAATGTATTTTTTATATCTGGATACAGTAAGGCATATTCTGAAACGCCATTTATTACTGACCAAGGAGAAATATGATTAAAGTAATTGAAAATAATAAACAATTGAATTATTCTCATCTTTTAAATACAGTATTAAGGAATACCTTTGATAATAAAAATATTGAATCTCAAAGTTCAAAGATATATCAAGGTTTTATAGGTTGTAAAAGTTTAGTAACTTATATGAAACAGACAGGCGCGTACGCTGGAATTTGGTCTGGGGGGGGGATAATAAATTTTTTTAAGAAATATTATTATTATTTAAAAATATTAAGCATAAATTTATTAGGACTAATAACTTTCATAAATTTATTAAGACTAATAACTTTTCTAATACACAATTTTAAATTATAAACCGGCATTGAAAAACTATAAAATAAATATGAATTGTAAAATATAAAATGGATATAACCACGATATGAATCACTTAAATGAGCCAAATTTTAATTTTTTGAGCCTTAAAATATAAAAAATTTAAATGTTGGAAATATAAATTAATACACAAAAAGTTTCTTAGGAATATGTATTTTGTATGTTTTGAGCTAATTTTTCAATTATCTATCCTTGCTTGGCGTTAAATGCCTATGAATATTCAAAAGATACAAATCATTCAATCTACTTTCAGAAGTTGTACTTCATAGATATGTTTTTCAGAGACTTGCAGGCCCGGCCCCCGGGCCGGACAGTATTTTAATATTTTTAAACATACCAGGGCCGGGCCCGAAATTTTTTTTAAAAAAATACCCAGGCTGGGCCTAAAAAATTTTTAAAAAAAATATCCGGGTCGAGCTATATATTTTAAAACCAAATATTTGAAATCGCCAATATTAGCTATAAAAATCAAAAATAAATATAATTTATTTTAAAAAAATTTGGGCCGGGCCTGAAAATTTTTTTTAAAAAAACATAAGCCGAAAATTTTTTTTAAAAAAAATCCGGGCCGTGCCCTGCAAATGGTACCTCTGCAGGGCTCTGTTATTCTTCTTAAAAAATAGAATGTTCTCTCATTAGTTTACTAATGGGAAGAGTTGCTAATATATATGTGGTATTATGTAAATTTAATATTGTACGAAATTTAACATTTTTATATTTGAATAATAATAGTTTAATTTTATATGTTTATTCTTCGAAAAATTTTGGACCGAAGTAAATCAGGGCCTGTTAGATATTCACTTAGGAATTCAAAGGTAAAAACAAATTTATTTTTATGTTATATAAATTATTATTACTTTTAGTTATTATAGTAGTAATTTTATATGTATGCAATTTTTTTAAATTATTTAAAATTTTATTAATTAAGTGGTTATTGAGTACTTTATAATGTATATTACACAGATTAATTTATTAAGTTTAGTTTTTGAATATATAGGTATAATTATAATTTTGTTATTAATTTTAAGTTTCTCGGTAGGATTAATCATAGGTAGAAATACTTCGGTAATAAGATTGGAAAATAAAGATTTAGAAAGAATAAAGAACGCTATAAGAAAGGAAAGCAAGATAAGTCAAATAAATAATGTAGGGACAATTAAATGTTACAGTTGTGGAAAGTTCGGACACATTTCGAGGCAATGTGATTTAACTGGACATTTAAATTGCACGAGATGTGGACGGAAAGGTCATTTAGTAACAAATTGTAGAAGTTTTGCAGATAATAGTTTAATATGTTTAAAATGTGGACTAAAAGGACATGTTCAGGAAACATGTAACAGATGACTATATAAAAGAGAGAATAAGTATATAAATTATAATAGTAATAGTATATCTGATTTTTATAATTTTAATTGTAAATTAGGAATAAATGATAATAATATAAATGATTTAGAATATTCGAATAAATAATATAAGATAAATGATAAAAAATTTTTGAATCAGAAAACATATGCAAGATTGATTTGGAAAATATTATAAGGAAAAATAGATGTCCTAGGATTAAAATAAAGATAGATGAAATGGAAATTAGCTTTTTATTAGATACAGGAGCCGAGATTAGTTTAATGAGTGTAAATGAATTTAATAAATATTTTTCAAAAGATAGATTCATCACAAAGAAAATAAAAGTGAGACAGGTAGATGGGAGCATGATTAAAATTCTTGGTTTTTATATAATAAAATTGATAGATATAAAGAAGGAAATAAAGTTATGGATAACGACACTAAATATGGAACCAATTTTAGGTTGAAATGACATTAAGAAGATAGGTCCTGATTATAAGTGGTGGTCTTTATTTGAAAATATACAAGAGAACAACAAAACAACTAAAGATATAATAAGAAGTGAGGATAAAGAGAAGACTGAGTTACCTTGTTTAAGAGTCAATCAAGAGATAGTTCTCGATGAACTTAAAAATCGAACACCAGAATTTTTGATTAAATATAGAATCAACTTAGAAGAAAATAAGAAAACAAGAGATATAAAGACAATAGAGGTAAATTCAGTCGAAATTAAACAAGAAATTAATAATATGGTAGACAAGAATGTTGTTGAGGATATTTTTGACAAAGAAATAAAGATTATTTTGAATAGGTATAAGGAAGTCTTTAAAGAGGAATTAGGTACTCTAAAAAATTTTGAAGTAGATATAAGATTAGAAGAAAATTATAGGCCTAAGTTTTGCGGCATAAGAAGATTACCATTTTCGTGGATAGTAGAAATAGATAAAGAATTAGATAAATGGTTAAAAGACGGAATAATAATACCTATAGTGCATAGTGGGCAACACCTTTAGTGCCCATAAGAAAACCAGATAACAGTTTAAGATTGTGTATAGACTATAGAGTAACAGTTAATAAGTATGTAATAAATGAAAAGTATCCACTACCTAGAATAGAGCAACTACTAGCGAATCTAAGAGGAGACACCCTGTTTTCTAAAATTGACTTTTCGAATGCTTATTTGCAAATTAAGGTGAGTGAAAGGACAAGTAAGATACTAACGATTACAACACATAGAGGTTTGTTTGCATTCTGCCGACTACCTTTTGGTTTGAAAATATCTGCGCCAATATTTCAAAGAACGATGGCGGCCTTATTTCAAGGAATAAAAGGAATAATGTATTATTTAGACGATGTTTTGATATCTGGTAGAACAGAAGAAGAACACAATTCGAGATTAGTTAAGTTAGATATTATATTAGAAAATGGTTTAAAAGCTAATTTGAATAAAAGCGTTTTTGGAGTAAAAGAAATAAAGTATTTAGGACATGTTATAAAGGGAAATGAGATTACGCCAATTGTAAAGAATATTGATAAGATCATGAATATGAGAGCCCAGAATAATAAAGCGGAGGTACAAGCGTTTTTAGGAGCAACAAATTATTATCATCGGTTTGTTCAAATTTTGCAGAAATTGCTACACCGTTGTATGATTTATTAAAGAAAAATAAAAAGTTTGAATGGGGAGAAGCACAGGAGAAAAGTTTCGAAAATTTGAAAATAAAGATGGTAGAGAAGCCTATTTTAAGTTGTTTTAATGAGAATTTAAATATTATTTTAGCAGTCGATGCCTCTAATGAAGGTATAGGAGGAGTTTTATTACAGATGATCGATAATGTTGAGAAACCTATTTTGTTTTTATCGAGACGATTTAATAGCTCTGAGAAAAATTATTCCACGATAGAAAGAGAGGCTTTAGCAGTGAAATTTGGACTTACGAAATGCAAGGAATATCTGATAGGAAAAAGGTTTTTATTGTATACGGACCATAAGCCGTTGGTATATTTATTTAAGAAGGAAAATAAGGAACTTATGATTTCACCTAGGCTACAAAAATGGCTAATTTTAGTTGGTAATTTCGATTTTGAGATAAAATTCAGAGAAGGTAAATAAAATTGCTTACCGGACATTTTATCAAGATTGTTTAATAAAGATATTAAAGACAAAGAGCCAGTAATCAATAGTTTAGAATATATAGAAGAAGAAGAAAATGTAAATGGTAATATTATAAGAGCTGTGAGAATAGATACAAGAGAAAAACCTATAACATTTGAAATAGTAGAAAAGATATCCCAACAAGATGAAGAATTAATAAGAATTAAAGCTTGTTTAAAAGGAGATATAGAATGGAAAAATGAAGATAAAGCGTTTAAAAAAGTTAAGAGTGAATTAAATATAGAAGACAATTGTTTATTGAGAGGATATAGATTAGTGATACCGAATAAATTAAGAAAGGAAACCTTAAATGTAATACATTCAGGTCATCAAGGCATAGAAAGAATGAAAAATAAAGCAAGAGAATATATGTGGTGGCCTAAGATGAATAAGGAAATAGAAGAGTTAGCGAGGAGCTGTGAAACCTGTAACATGTGGGCTAATGTTCCAGCAAAGAATAAGGAAGATAAATGGCCAGAGACAGACATTCCATGCGAAAGAATACATGTAGATTTTTTAGAATATGAGAAGAAAAGATATTTTATCATGGTAGATGCAGGTTCAAAATGGATAGATTGTCAGCAAGTTTCAGGTTTATCAACAAGAGTAGCTTTAGATAAGATAAAGGATTTTGTAGGCAAATATGGATTAATGAAGACGATAGTATCAGATGGAGGTTCAGCTTTTAAAGGTAGAGCATTTGATAAATTTTGTGATAGGTGGAATATTAGACATTTATTATCACCACCTTATTACCCAAGAAGCAATGGACAAGCTGAGCGAATGGTAGCGTTAGTAAAGAGTTGGTTGAAAAAGGAAAAATATGGAGAAGGTAAATGGTGGTTATCATTGTTAGCATACAACAGTACGGAAACAGCAAAAGGAAAGTCACCAGCTGAAATATTTTTAGGAAGAAAGACGAGATCAGAATTAGATTTTTTAAAGGAAAAAGTGATAAGGAGAGAACAAGTAGAGATTGAAAGATTTCCAGTAGGAAGTTTGGTGTGGGTATTGTTGTTTGATGGGCCTATTAAATGGGGGAAGGGTGTAATAAGCAAAAATATAGGGAAAAAAAAGTAGAAGTAAAGATTGAAGGACAAGAAGGAGTTTTTACAACCTGAAGCAAGTAAGGCTTAGAAGCTTAGGGCCTTAGAGAGAAATAAGAAATATACGAAGGATTAGAAGAAATAAATTGATGAAAGACGTAATTATGAGAATCAGATTTACTGATGAGACATAATTAAGAGATTCATAATTTAGAAAGGAATAAATTGATGATATACATAGTAGGAGAATTATAATTGAAGGAAATAAAAGGGATGATAGACTTAAAGAGTAGAGAAGAAATTTTAACCTAGTATAGAGAAATAAGAGTTCGAAGAATATATATATGTGTATAAAGTATTTTATTTAGATGGCCTCATATGTTAGAGTTGGTAACAAGATAATGAGGATCGAGATAAGAGACGTTGACGGTTCAGAAGAATCAAATAGATGGGTAGAAGCGGCAAGGAATGAAGCCAGACGAAGATACGGGGAGTGGTTACAAGAAGTTCCGACTAGAACAAGAGGGGATCGAAGAACAACCCCATATGGTGCAAGAAGGAGATTAGATTGTTGGGCCTGTGGTGGAGAACATAAATTACGGTTTTGTCCCAGCTTGGAGTTAACAACGAATAATAATTCAAGTGTACCGAGCAGGAACATGGTAGAAGCGGCGAACACAATGGGGGTAAGGGAGAACTGAAGGAGGGAGATGTGGTATTATGTAAATTTAATATTGTACGAAATTTAACATTTTTATATTTGAATAATAATAGTTTAATTTTATATGTTTATTCTTCGAAAAATTAGTAATAGTTGTACTAGATTTTAGATTTTTATATTTAAATGATAATATTTTATTTTATATTTTTATTCTTCGAAAAATTATTATATTTAATATGCAAATAATTATGTATATATATATGATTCAATTTTCAATAAAGTTAGTTAGAGTGAAATTTTATAAAAAGAAAAATTTGGTTACATTAATTATAGTATCTGAAATTAATTATAGACAGAGAGATTCTAAATATTTCTAAATAGAGAAAGGTAATACGATAATTTAATAAATTGGAATTATTTAAAAGAGTTTACATTATATTATTTTAGGTGTGCTCAAAAGTAAGTGGTTAGCAATCGTTATTATTAAAATTAATCCTTTATTTTATTTATATAGATTTAATATACCTTTGATTCCTTAATTAGCTCTCCCAATACAACATTAACACCCTGAGTTAAGTTCGGATTTGTAACAATATATAACCATTTTACTACATTGGGAATATAATCTAAAATGTGTTTAAAAAATAATGCAAAGCGTCCATAGCATTTTTGGGACTGTATCAACCATAGTTAATCTTTTCACAGTTATTCAGCTAATAAGGCATCATAAGATACTTTAACATCTTCATGATAAAAATCTAACAAATATTTTTTCTATCACCATCTCAAAAGGGGTATCACGTCAATTCGGCGCGGAAAATTCGGTGCACGACAATTCGGCGCATATAATTAGGCGCGGATACAATTCAGCGAGGCATCAATTCGGCGCGGCGACAATTCAGCGCAACATCAATTCGGCGCGGCCACAATTCAGCCAGCGTCAATTCGGCGCGTATCTATTACAGTTGCAATTTATCATATATTACTTAGTATTAAAAAATAAGGATGATTAAATAGAAATGATTTTGAATGTTGGTCCTATTAATTATTTTTTCATATTTATTTTTACAAAAATCTCAATTTTATTTACTAAATGTGTAATATCAAAAAAAATTAATAACAATATTTATACCTATTTCTTTGGTTGACCAATTTATCACATAATGTATGTTGATTAGTAGCCAATGTTATGTAAGCCAAGATTTTGGGCATAGAAGAAAGAAAGAAAAAGAAAGGTTTGGACCTCCGAATCTTATATATTATTTTGGCTAAAATTTAAATCGACTGTTTTTAAAAATAGACCCAGCGATGATCCAAAAAAAATCAAATTAAGACTGACTCATTTCTTAGATTAATTAAAAATCCTTAAATTCTATTAATCCTTTTTAAAAAAAATATTATGCTTAGGCTTTTTTCTATATATAAATCAAAAATGAATTAACGCACAATTTTTTTTATTTATCTACTTCTTCTTTTCTTTCTTTCTTTCTTTCTTTCTTTCTTTCTTTCTTTCTTTCTTTCTTTCTTTCTTTCTTTCTTTCTTTCTTTCTTTCTTTCTTTCTCTTTCTTTCTTTCTTTCTTTCTTTCTTTCTTTCTTTCTTTCTTTCTTTCTTTCTTTCTTTCTTTCTTCTTTATAGAATATATAAATATACTATACAAAACATGCTATTAATAAAAACATTATATTTGTAATTTAAAATTATATGCGATCCCCCTTAAATAATCATTAATCGGGCGATTTATTATTTAAGCATTCGGTTTTTAATAACTCAGTACCATCTAACAATGATAATGATTATCTATATGAATTACTTCTTCATTTAATGTATGGCACCGCCCTTTGCAATGGGTAGGTCTACCTTCCAATAATTTATAAAACTCAACACATTTCCATATTGTTTTTTGATTTATAGTTCTCTCTTTCCTGATATGTATTTTTCATGAACAAGTTTTTTTGATCCATGTTCACTTATAACATATTTTAAAGGCATTCTTAAAAATAAATGTATGAAAATTAAAATGATATACAGAAATAATATTAATATTTACCTTTATCAGGAATTCTCAATTTATAATGATTAAATTATGGAAAGAAATTATAAAGATTAAATTATGGAAGGAAAAGAAAAAAAAGTTTTTTACAAACTTTTAAAATTTTAAAATAGAAGAAAGGACAAAATTTCAAGATAAAATATAATTCTATTTATTAATTTTTTGTCAATAGTTAGGCGGAAAAAATTATAAAAAAAGAGATTTGGATTTTATGTTTTTTAGAATGTAAACTTTTATTTTTATTGTTGAGAAAATGATTGAATTCTTTAAAATTGTTAAACAAAAAGAGAAAATCCCAAAATAAAATATAATTATATTTAAATTTATTAATTTTTTGTCAATAGTTAGGGGTAAAAAATAAAAAAAAGGAAATTTGGATTTTATGTTTTTTAGAATGGTAAATTGGTCCATTAGGTATAAATATTAGTTAATTTTTTTCGATATTACACATTTACTAAATAAAATTGAGATTTTTGTAAAAATAAATATGAAGAAATAATTAATAATACCAACATTCAAAATGACTTTCATTTAATCATCTTATATTTTTATACTAAGTAATTTATAATAAATTGCAACTGTAATAAATACGCGCCGAATTGTCGCCGCGCCGAATTGACGCTGCGCTGAATTGTCGTGCGCTGAATTGTCGTGCGCTGAATTGTTGCCGCGCCGAATTGACGTGGAACCCTCAAAAGGTTGGAAAAGCTTTTGTGAAAGTAATATCTGCGAATTTGTAAGTGCTGCATGATGAATTAAAAACCATTCATTTATTTGGGTTATTATCTAAGAGAGGGGACATTTGTTTTATAATACTCTTCTACTGATCCTATATTAATGTTTTGACGATGAGCTTGCTTGCTGCAAGTCGAGGGGGACAAATAACACGTATAGCTCTGCTTTTGACTCAACAATAACATATAAAATATGTTCTTCATCAACATTAGCTCTAAATTCCTTGAGTTCTAATAAAATGCTCTCCGCTATTCTCATCTTCTTAATCAAGTCAATGTCATTTTTTTGAAAAGTATTACATAGAATAGTTGTATAATTAAATAATACATTCTAATGAGAAAAAAAATTTGGAAGTATTGAATCCAATAATTTTCTTGCTTCTGAGGAAATAATTCTTTCAAGCCATTTTGATATTTCAGTAATAGCATCAATAATCGGTTCTTCTAACTCCATAAAAGCTGTTATGCTTGATGGCGGAGACTCGATCTCGTTGGACAAGCTTGTAATTTCTTTCTCCCTGTTGGACAAGGAGTTTCAGAGATAATTATTAATTGACTAGAAATTAAGATAAATAATACACCACCAAAATTTGAAAATAATAGGTAAATTACGCCAAGGAAAACTTGAGATCGAAAATAATTGATAAAATAACTTAGTAGATGAATGTGATAAATAAACATAATTAAATATATATATGAGATGAATAAATATTAACAAATATAAATTAATATTAACAATAATATTTTTGAAAAATATAATCCGGCATCTGCATTTTTTGGCTTGGGGGGAGGGGGGATTTGTCCCCCTGACCCCCCCCCCCTCGCTGCGTACACGCCTGGAAGCAGAGTGGGTATGTTAAATCAACTTTTTATTAAAATATAGCATTAAATTTTAGATTAGTTATTCAACTTGATAAAACACTTAATGGAATAGCAGACTAAAGATGATTGAATCAATTTTTAATCAATTCAAAGATAATATTGGAGATTCTCATTTCTAGAGGAGAATCGATTTCGAAAATATATATTATGAAATGATGAGGACCTTATGAGGTTTCTGACGCCTTTCAAAATTACGAATGATGAACTTAAGGGTGATTTAAAACCCATCATTCACAAAGTTATAATGTGTTATAGTGTTGTGAACGCGTTCGTGAACGAAGTTCGTTTTTTTGAAAAAAAAATGATGAACGGCGTTCCTTTTATTTTTGACGAACTTTAAACGTGAACGCGTTCCTTTTTTATGACGAACGCGTTCGAATTTAACTTTCGTTCATAAAAATATTTTTATTTTATTTATTTGAAAAATTTAATATTTCCGAATTTTTTTAAAAAATATATTATTTATATTTTTTAATCGGCTGTGTATTTCCTTTTCACATTTCAATTTTTTTAACACATAATTTATTAATTTGAATAATATTGTTTATATTTTAATTTAATAGATTAGCATAAGCATGGATATTATTATTTAATCCTCATCATCTGATTCTGAAAATCCAAAATCAGATGAATTATCATTACTATGGACAAATATGATAAATGTTTTACGTTAACATCCTATTGAAGGAACTAATCCAATGCTTACCAAATGTAAAATGTGGCTAAAAAGTATTATATTGTCAAAATCTTCAGGTTCCAATTTAAAACGACATTTGATTTTAATATTAATTATTTGATTTTATATGATATAACTAAGTTAAATCATTAAATTTAAAGAAATAATGCATTTGGCATATTTGACCCCAACAATAATGATAGTTATTTTAAAATTAAAAAAATTAATGGCCTCAAATATGGTCAACCATTGATAGACGCCGTATTAAATGGGATTAATAAAAGGTATTAAACCTATTACTCTCAATTAATTACATATATTTTATTTTTTTTAAGATTTAAACATATATATAAGGATCAATATGTTCTTTCTGCAATTATATATCCAGCTTCAAACTTCAATGGCCATGGATAAAACTTCCACAGAACGAACCTATTAAAAATAAACTTATAGCGTCATTGAAAAAAATGCTTTGTAAACCCTAGAGAACTGTTAATTTCGAGATATCCTTTTTTTTTGTCGAGAGTAGAGAATGGATTGGAGGAGGATAACTTATCTCAATTTTTTGCAAATAACAAAACAATATGTTTTTAATTAATTCTCCACGTTAAAAGAGCTGTTTATTAAGTATAATGCCGCAATCCCCTCATCTATTAACTGCCAAGTGTTCCTGTCTATCAGATAAATATTTTGAAAACAATTATTATTAAAATTTAATAAGAAAAATTTTTTATAAATAAAAATATCTTTTTATTCGCTATATTATATTATATTATATTTTATTTATAATTATAATTATATTATCAAAATAAAACTATATTCTTTTTTAACATGGCTAAAATATATTGTATTAAAAAATATAAGTTTATTTATACTAAAAAATTTACCATAAAATTTTGAACGGTTTTATGAACGTGAACACGTTCCTTTTTTTGAACATGAACGTTGAAGGCGAACGCGTTCGATTTTTTTAGAAATGTTTACAGCACTATTGTGTTATCACAAAATGTGGAGTTTTTTTAGCTCATCCAAACTTAAACCAGCTTAACCAGCTATTGCAAAGATGCCGGGAAATAATGGTGAAATAAATAGATATATGAAACTTTTGTGCCCAAAATTTCGTATGAAAATATCCGAAAACATTATAAAGATTGGTGCAAACATATTAACACTTGATTTATGCAGAGAAGATCAATAGAGTTATGATTGGGAATAAGCCTATAAATACCAATTCCCCATCTAGCTCCTACTCAACTGATAGATTAGTAAATAAAGGTTAATTAAATTAATAATAAAATTATGAATTAAGAAATAATAAATATATCTTTTAAAATTATTATTATATTGCGAACGCTTTCGATTTCTCTTAGAAAGGTTTACAGATCTACCAAATAATCATTTTAAAAAGAAGAAAAATAAAAACATTAAAAAAAATTATTAAAATAATTACTTATATAAAAGAAAACGAATCGAATTATCCTACTTATTATGTTATGTGTAGAACACATAGTACTTATTCTAGAGCTTTGCAGGATCAGCACGTCATCTCGGACCTATCAATAAAATATGTATCTAATCTGTGGCCTAAATATTTTATGTTATATTTCTTTATTATTCTTCATTTTTTCGCTTAATTGTATCTCACATATAAAATGAATTCAGAAAATAAGAAAGGTCTAAGAAAAAATTGGGAGATGATGGGAATTATTTATTATTCATTTTCATATCATATAATGTAATAAGTAGAATAAAATCAATGACATTATGTCATTGTAATAAAATAGATAAATATAATTGAATTAGTAAAGTTATTGCGCATGTTTTTATAAAATTTTAGGCCACGAAACGCAACGGGCCAAAATTAGAGGCCACACACAGAAGTTCATAGCTATATTCTGTGAAATAGATAAGACCGGTATTTTACTAATACTGTAAACTGGAATATATTTTCAGCAAGTTTTTAATTTAATAATAAAAAAACACGCCAACAAATAATTGTGCTATTTTTCTTAATTTTAATCAATTATTTCGCACGTTAAATTTAAAAAAATCTGATTTTTCTAAAAATGCATTTCAGTATTTATAGAATATATAACATTTCAAACTCCAGATACAAACCCGTTTTGTAACATATTTACCCTTTAGATTGCTGCACGAACAAGATTTTGAAATGTTCCACTAACAAATAAAATATTCTTTGAGAATGCTCAAATATGGTTTGTGATCAAAATATGCCCTAAATTTCTAAATCTTTTTTGTAAAAAATCCTTTATAAGTACTTTGTGATCTATATGCATATCTTATTTTTTAGGGAGAAAATTACCAAATAAGTGGCTATCGCAACAAAGCTTTTTATTTCAAACATGCCATTACGATAGGAATTCATCGAAGTAATTACATTGCTATTCATGGTTCCATATAACAATAAAATAAATCAATCTCTTAATTGGTAATTTAATTTTTATTCAGACTACTTGTGAGATAAGAACAATGACATTATATGTCATTGGGTAAGAATCATATGATTCTTACAAGTTGTGACAATAATATATTTGTATATATTTAAAATTTTTATATATAAGTGCTATATATTCTTATAATAGTTGATTGTTTTTTATATAACCTTTATTTTAAATTCGTTTTTGATAATAAATTCAATTCAATAAAAAAAATCTTCATTTTTTTTGTTCAAAATTTTGGACAAAATAAATCTTTAATTTTGATTTTTTTTTCAAACACATTATTGCGAATATGACATAAAAACTGAGTTGTGTTACTAGACCTGCCTCTATTTTGCCTATTCATTTTTTCTACTTATTAGCTATTTTAATACATATATATCGTTTATATTATTACGACTACGACTACTTATTAGCTATTTTAATATATATATCGTTCATTTAATTTCAAAATTATCACATCATATTTATTAATTTTTAAATTTGTATATTCCATTCCTTTTTTTAAAATGTATAATAAATAATATTTAATACAATTTATTACATTTCCTTCAAACATTTTAAAGTTAGATTTCCTAAATATGCCTCTGTATAGGTTTACGGTTTCTTGATGAACAACATAATGCGATAAAAGATTTCATTATATTTTCCCCAGGATATCCCCGGTGAATCATTCCTAACACTGCATTTCTTAATTTATTAGGAATAACCAATCTCCCATTCCATTCTATAATATCACGATCGACAGAAAGCTCTTCCCGTCGATTATAGAAATTAACTATTTCTTTATCTTTATGACGAACAAAGTTTCGCCAACTTTGCTGAATGTGCTTTGCTATTTTTTTAAATATTACATCTTGCTTCGACTCATTTCCTAAAATATTTTCTGACAATTGCATATCATCCAAATTAATACTTCGAATATCCAAAGCTTGTTTAGAATCTTGATTCTCTTCCATTTCTAATATCAGAAGCCTTGATAATACGTAGTCGATTACATTTTTATTACCAGGTCTATATTCTATTGTAAAATCATAAGAAGCCATCTTCCAGGCCCATTGTGTCAAACGAATATTAGAAATTTTTGGTAAATCACGTTTAGTCCCCAAGTAATCGCTCTAATGGTTTATGATCAGTTGGAAGTAAAAATTTGCTTCCATAAATAAATGAATAAATTTTTTTAATACCAAATAAAAGTGCTCGAGCTTCTTTATCAATCGGAGCGTAGTGTTTCTCTGATTCTAATAAAGTACGTGATGCGTAGAAATAGGTTTTGTCCTTCCGTCTACTAATTGATGTAACAACCCCCCTAATCCTGAATCAGATGCGTCGCATTCCAAAATAGGCAAATGCGCGTTATAAGAAATTAACGTTTCCTCGGATGACAATAATTTCCTAACTTCATCGAAGGAATTTTGTTCATCTTTCGTTGACCGCCAAGGTACTTTCACGCTCGTTAATCTATGTAATAGCCGCTTTACAATGCAGATTACGAATAAAACGTTCATGATAATTCACGAGTCCTAGAAAAGATCTAAATTGTTGTATATTTTTAGGTTTTGGTGCATTTTGGATAGACTTCACCTATTCTGGATTAGGATGTATACCGAATTATCAATAATCACCCCTATAAAAATGAAACCGATTTTTGTAAAAATCTCACTTTCGTCAATTTCGTCTTAAAACCTGCTGTCTGTAATCTGTCTAACACGATTCGCAAATTATTTATGTGCTCCTCATCGTTGACCAGAAATTATTACATCATCTAAGTAGACACCAGTCATTTGGCAATCTTTTAGCAACTCATCCATATATCTCTGGAATATAGTAGGTGTACTTGCCAATCCAAAAGGCAATTGCTGGGACCGGAAATACCCCTTATGAGTCACTATCGTTAGTAATTCCTAAGATTCCGATTCTACTTCCATCTATAAATACGCATCTTACAGATCTATCACGGTAAATTTATCGCCACCTTGGATTTTCTCTAACAAATCGTCTAAGGTAGGAATAACATGATGGTCATACAATAAACACGGATTGAGTGTAACTTTGAAATCAGCACAATTCGAATATCGCCATTACTCTTGCATACATTTACGGTTGGCGTTGACCACTCTACCCTAATTATAGTCGAATCAATCTTTTCGATAATTGCAGCCTCTAATCATTCTAATTCATTTTAATTGCTTTGCGAAGTGGAAATGTTACCCTACGGGCTGGAAAAGATCTTGGTACAGCTGCTTTAAATGTATTCGCACCGCAAAATCATGTATATGACCCATCTTATTATCAAAAATTTCTGGATGTTTATTAATCAAATCTCGAATTCTAGAATCTAGTGTTATGCAACATTTTTCCTTTCAATAGTGTTGACCAAATTGCGTACTTGTTTAATCATAACCTGACGAGACATTCCTAAATTGAATGCTATAATCCATGGTAATCCGAAAAGAGGCACCCCAATTGTATTCATTGTTACCACTGGTAGGTTCCTTGTCTGTGATTCAATCCTAACATTGACTTGGGTCTCGCCATTAACGTCTAACCGATTATCACCATATGCAGTCAATAAACTGGTTGGCCTAATTTTCGGTCGTCCAATACTTGTCCATATATCAATTCCTAACAATAACGCTTATGCCCCAGTGTCAAAATCAAATTCAAGATCTAACCCATTTATCTCTCCAGTTAGTTTTGCTCGATTCTCTCGATTTTATTGAATCTTCCATATATTATGAATTGAATCACTTGATGACACTCTTGTATAATTTAAATTTTTTGATTTACAACAAACTGCAAAATAACAAATTTTTTTACATTTGTTACATACCGCATTTGTAGCTGGACATCTCACTTCTCGGTTATGAATAAACTCACATATATAACATTTAAGTTTATTATAATTTTTATCATTATTGTATTTGTATTTATTATTCTCTTTATCAATATTATTATACTTGACTTTATTATATACTTTATCAAATCAAATGTAGTCGTTTTAATTGGATGTTTATAATTATTATAATTTCTTTTGTTATTATCATTTATCTTATTAACAACAGGTATATTTTATTAGCCATTTCTTTATCTCCTCGCTCAAAAGCTAATGCCAGATCAAGAATAAATTTGAAAGTTAATACATTAATATCTCTATCAAGACCATCGGGGTATAAAGCTTTAAGATCTCTTTCCAATCCCAGCATTTCCATGCCAACCATAAAATGATCACGTAAACGCTCATCAGTATCATTAGGATAATGACAACGCTTGCCAATTTTTCTAATTTTATCTGCAGATTCAGTTATGGTTTCAGTAGTTCTTGGTAATCTAATGAAATCAAATCTAGAAGCAAAAGTTGTTGAGGTCGGTTTAAATAATTTATAATATATTGACTTAATTTTACTAAAAGATAAAGTTTCGATCGAATTAGGATAATAAAAACGGTCCATTAACTCAATTTTCTTATTGCCAAAAAATGTTAAAAATATATCTTTATATTGACATTCAGATGGGCTTACGTTTTTTAACCGAAAACTCTTCCCATTGAGAAAAATAACGAAAAATAGATTATTCGCCATCGAATTTATCAAATTTAATCATAGATAAATCCGCCAATTTTCTTTTATTCGTAAAATTTTCTGAATCACCATTTAAGGAATTATCTCCATTTAAGGAATCATCCATTCGTCGCAATTATAATAAAACGACTACGACTACTTATTAGCTATTTTAATATATATCGTTTATTTAATTTCAAAATTATCACATCATATTTATTAATTTTTAATTCGAATATTCCATTCTTTTTTATAAAATAAAATAATTTAATACAATTTATTACAGCAGTAAAATGTAAAATTATTGTCTCTTGACCAATGACATTATATCATTGCTCTTGACTTGACTCGAAGTGGTAATAAACTAAAATTTTATTAGTTAAAAAAAAATATTTTATTTAAAATTCTCCATTTTTATATATTTCAATTATGACAGCATTATTTTATTAAAAACTACAAAAATATAATTGTAAAATTGCCTATACCTTATAACGATGCTCATTCTTGTAAAATAAAATTTTCCACAAAATCAAGATAATCATAGCTATTCATTTTAAATAAAATAAATTAACTTCCAAATGACATTTAGATGATTATATTAAATATAATTACAATATATTTTATGAAACATCTTTTTATCCTTTTTATAAGCAGCCATTTTAGCTAATATTTAGATTTATAGGCCTTTTGTCATAATAAATGAAAGGCATGGCTTCTATAAAAATTGAAAATTTAATTGAAATGAAAGCTGGTAAGATGTATTTAAAAGGCGATACCATTTTCCCCGATAAACGTAAAGGGCTTTTATATTTATATCGTTCTGATGATGCCCTTGTACATTTCTGTTGGAAGGATCGAACAACTGGTCTTGTTGAAGATGTAAACATAAAATTTACTTAATAATTATTTTATCAAAAACTTTATTGAGATTAGGATTTAATCTTGTTTCCTGATGATGTGGAAGTAAAAAAAATTGAATCTTGTAAAGATGGTAGAATATATCTTCTAAAATTCAAATCTGCCCAAAACAAACAATTTTATTGGATGCAAGTATTTTACTATTTATTAGTCTTGCTTTAAAATAATTCAGGAGTCAAAAGTTGAAAAGGATGAAGAGAATTGGAAAAAAATTATAGATATTGTTAATGGGGATAATGAATCAGAAAATATGGATCATGAAAGCACCATGAACAATTTTAATTCTGATTTGTCAAGTATCAATTTAGGAAGTACAATTATTAAAATATTTTAAGAACTCAATTAATTAACCTAAATTATATAAAGTTTTAAAATTACTATAAATTGTTCTTTATAATTAGATAATCTTACAATGGGCATAACCAAAGGTGGGGATGTTTCTTCTCACTTGTTTGCTTGTTTTAAAATATCAATAAAAATTATACTTCTACAACCCCCCCCCCTTTGTCAAATATGTCACAACAATTTAATTGTAAAACTTGATAATTTTTTAAAATAATGAAAGTTTCTTTAAACAAGTAGTCCTGCTGAAGGACAATAGATGATCCCAAAGTTCTTCTATAAAATTATGAAAAACCTATCAACTTAAAAGTGTTTTACTTTTGTACTTTGTACCATTCATAGTAATGTTATTATTGCAACTAATTTTTGTGAAAAAATAAAAAGTAAATAGTTATTTTTTAAAATAGTCATAGTAAGCGCAATTGCCCTTTATCACTATATAAAATGGCAGTGTTATGTTTGGACTATCTCATACCATCAAATCGAATTAAGAAATTTAGGGTTGGCATAAACCCATCCACAATTGTTGGGCAGGCTGCAGTAACCTGTGCGTGCAAGGCAGTATATAAATTAATTCTTTATCAGGTTTAAGCTTATAGCTAGGCCAGATTCTAGAGTTTTTGGAGGGGCAATGCCCCTCCCCCCAGGAAAAAATCTGTTTAAAAAACCTATTTATTTATGACTGCTGGAATACCTAATAGCACCAACTCACCTCATATTTTAATGAGTAAGGCCATTTCCAGCCAGAACGTTTTTCCAAAGCAGTTTTTGGGTAATGTTACAAGCAATATTTTTTATTTCCTAACATAACTTTTCTAATTTTTTTTTTTATGTAATATTATTTATTTTTTTTTAAACTCTGGAGCCCCATTTCATGTGCCATTTAATCGTTATTAAAATCAAACCAGTTTGTTTTTTATTTCTGATTAAAATAATGGGAATCTGGATTGTTTTTTTTAAATATTATATTTATAAAAAATTAATTTGTCAAGTTATTATCCTTTGTTTGTAAATAAAAAAAAGATTGCTGGTAACGTTACCCAAAACCGCTTTGAATTTGTCAGGAAATGGCTTAAGGAGAAAATGTAAATGTGGATAGTGGATGTGTAACAGATAGGCCCCTCACCATCATCCTCAAACTTTACGGAGATAGAAAGCTTTAAATAAGCTTAAAAAACCACAAGGCCCCAGGTCTCGACAGCATAGAAGGAAGGCACTTGAAGACCTTGTCAGACGGTATTTCAAAATACCTACTAGCTACCTTGAGAAAAATATGGATTTCTAGCAAGACTCTCGACGACTGGAACAAATCAAGAATTTGTAATTTTCCCAAAAAATCTCATCCTTCAACCTTTGATGAATACAGAGATATTACCCTTACCTCCACAATTTCAAAGATCTTTATTGTACTTCTAAAAGACAAAATCTTAGCCTCTATCAGATTCTAACAAGTAACAAAAGGGATGCCAAACAGGGCTATGTGCTCTCCCTATTCTATTCAATTTAATCATTAACAAAATCATAAAAGAAATTACAAACACCATGAACCTAATAGATCTGGCATCAGGCAACAACAATCAATTATGAATTATCTTGTACGCAGACGACTTAGTCTTGGTTACTAAATCAGAAGACGAGATCCTAGACTTACTAACAAGTTTTTGCTTCCATAGAATAAATCTAGTTTAACCATCAACTTCAATAAAACAGTAGTAATGCCACCCCCAGAGCTGTCAATTGATAATATAATATTTGGAAATACCGAGATTAAAATAGTCACTAACTTCAAAAATCTCGGTGTTTAAATTGATAATAAAGGGAATATTAGAAGCGAAATTGAAGCCAGATTAAAAAATTCTAAGATAACCTTCATAAAATACTACATATTATGAACAAAGAGAGAAATCTCAGTCAAAACGAAACTACGTATACCAACACGGCAGATATCCCTATTCTCCTCTGGCAATGACACTTAGGACATAAATATATCATACAAAGAAAATACAGGTGTTCGCTCTCTTCGTCAACTTAATCGGATCTTCTACCCAATAATAATTTCAAATACCAGCCTAGTCTTTAATTAAATCATCTTCATTTAAATTCCGTTATTTTTAAACATTTTGAATATTAAAAAAAATGATGGGTGGTATAAATTAGTGTTCCAATAATTTAATGTATAAAATATTAAAGGTTTTAAATATAGGTGAAAATTGAAGTGTCAAATCTTTATCAAGGATTTTGGTTTCGGTTATTAATTCTTGGCAAATTACATTTCGCGTAGAACTTCTGAAAACTAGTCTTATTAGAAAGCTCATTTTAAGCCGATTTTTTGACTTCGACAATATTTTTATGGCTAAAATATTGAGTTGGCCGTTTTTTAAAATCGTCTCAAATCGAGACGTTTAAGTTTAACAACATTAATTGAAACCAAATTTAAAAGAATTCGAATTTGACAAATCTTTTATTAAGGATTTGGATTGGAGATTTGGCAGACGTTTTCCTAATCCAAAAATATTTTTAAAAGTTATAAAACTTTTTTTCTTTTACCCTTTGATGATAAACAACTTGTTTTTTTTAACTCATATTATTTAGTTTATAAATAACACCATATAATGTATACAATTTTTTTATTCTTTAAATAAAAATATTTCGTTTTATTTTGTTGAAAATAAAAATTAATGGATCTTAAGGAGGTAAGGAACTTTATTAAAATTCCTATATTTTCAAATATGTATATTTCGTTTTAAAACTTACAGTATATTAGTGAAAATACGTTATGCACGCTTAGCCACCTTCTTGGATTGTTTGCATTACAATTTCTGGCTTGATAATGGATGAATTTATTTAAAATTAAAATATTTTAATTTTATAACAAACATTGTGGTGTAGTAAATCTGGTTGCAGATAAAAATTATTTTGTTGCCCAATCGAGAACTGACTATGGAAGAAGAATTGAAAATATGTGAAGGATACGCCACAAGAAAAACATAATTTTAATAAATTTAAGTAGGAGTTTACTTAGTTAATAAATACTGGAAAGCCTATAAAAAATATTTAATAATTTAATGCAATTCGACAGATTCTAAAAGAGTCTTTTTGTCTGCAAATATCTGCACTAATATTAATCTAAATTATATGATATGAATAAATTCATTGGCTTTTTTGAAATTTTATTTTTTACATGGAAAAAATATAATAATATTTTTAAATTTAATATCCATTCGTTATATTGAATTAAAATAATAATTGAATTAATTGCCTATAAATGTTTAAATAAATTAAAGCCACATTATTTTAATGAGAAATATGTTATTAAAATATAAATAAATAATTTGAAATTTAAGGAAAAAATTTTTTTGACCAAATTTGAAGAATTAATGATTTTTAATTGCCTTTCAACCATAACATAACTACTGTCACTTTGAAAAACCCCATTTATATATGTGTTATTAAATATTAATATTTTGTTAAATAAATTTAGATGTTTTTTATATAAAGGTATCTATTTACTTTCATAATATAAAATTAGAATTTGTAATTGGATCTAATTTTTTCATTGGTGTCATTAGACTGGATCTAGGTTTTTAAAAAAAATTCTTGACCAGATCTCATAAAAATATTCAACTCTATTTGTACTTAGTTGTATTATTGTTAACTAAATTATTTGTAATCATATAATTATGAATGTTTTCATATACTATTTTTTTTTATCAAAAAAGATATGAATGATAGTGACCTGCAGACATTATTAGGGAGCTTGAATAGAAATCAATTAGTTCAGTTGTTATCTAATAATTTGGGTAATCTTAGTAGCATTCTGGGTATGAATTCTAATGCTTCTCAAAGTTCCCTCAGTAAAATTAATAAAAGGTAAATAAAATATATGTATAACTTTTTTTAAAAAAATATATGTATAATTTTTTTTTTTAAAAAAACAGTTATAATTCGAAATTGGCACAAATTGAGAAATTTTTTTTAACCCTTTAAAGTTCTGTGAGCTAATTTGACATTATCATATTACATGTTAACGTTTAAAACCACTCAATGATTTAATTTAACATTTTAAAATAAATATAGAATGTATTTAATCATATTTTTTCAATAATAAAAAAAAATATACTTTTGTATATATTTTATTATCACGTAACTTTTGACTATATTTCCGTTTCGATTTTTTTTAAATTACTTGATTTTACATAATACATCTTGGAATATCAATAAAACTTAAAAATATGTTATAAAACAAAAATATTTTAAGGAGTGGTTGGTAGCGGCAAATAAAATGAACCTAAGTTTTGGATCGGCTAAACCTATTCAATTTTGAACAAATTTTTAACGCTTCCGTATTTCAAGATGTTTATGTATAAAAAAATTAGCTGCTAATCTTGTGCCAATTCTGAAATATACATATTTATAATTAGTCCATTGGAATATCGGCAAAAATTTGTACAACCCTAATTTTATTCGCCACCCTTTTTTGTTCAGGTTAGGTGAACAATCTGGTACCAAAGCAGCGGCATATATTCAGGATTCCGCTAGTACAGATACTAAATCTAACAAATTATATTCACAAGCTCAAAAACCAAATGATAAAAAAATGCACAAGAAAATTGAATTGTCATTATTACAAAATGTCTTATCAAATTTAGATAAGTCAACTAATCCTCCCATCGAAGCTGAACAAAACAGTTACACATTTTTTTAAAAAAATATTATGCCTTTATGATTATTTTCTCTATTTTTTTCTGATTGAATTAGAGCCCTTATACGCCAAAAATTTTCTCAGGTTGGACTCTGAATGATGTTTTCATAATGCTTTTATTATTTCTATATTTAAAAAATCACATTTTCCTCGAGGACCTATACACTTTTTCCTCCTTTTCTTTATTAATAAATTTTAAAAATCGCATTCGGACTTTATATTTTTATAATATAAAAAGTAATAGTTCTAACTAGAGTCTGCAATGGGCTGGGTTTGATCCAACCCCGCCCGCCTATTGTTTTTTTCGCCAAATATTTCTAATTCACCTGCAATTTATTTTAAAAATATTTTTTAAACCCCGTCCTCTCACACGTAAGTATTTAAATTCTTTTACCATACCTGCCAGTCCATTGCAGATATCTAAGGAAATATCGAGTCGGATTGGTCGGACAATAAATTTTTTGATTGGACTAGGAGGTGTAGAATTGGTCTTATGCAAAGTTATAGTTTAAAACTGGAACCGATTTTTTATAAAAATTTTAACTTGGAATTGGAACAACTAAATGCTACTTAAAACATTTTTTTAACAGCCTTATTGTATAACACTTTTTATAATTATTGACGAATATTAAATATATTTTTTTTAAATATAAAAAGAAATTGTAGATAAATGTTCTGACTTCTTTAAATTAGATCTCATTAATAATGTTTGCACCTCCCACAGTAATGTTAAAGATCTTATGACTTACCTTCCCCAAAGACCTTCAAATTATGACATATCTGATCAAGAATATGTCAAAGAAAATTTATTATGTCCTCAATTTAAACAAGTATATTAAATTAAACGATCCCGTTTAATCTTATTCGATAGCTGTTAAATTTTTTTTCTTCTCCTCAGTTAGTATAATATGAAACATTAGGTTATTTTTTGAATTTAATAAACAAAAAAAATTGGAGTATTAAAATTTTAAAAAGATATATATAATATCATATTTTTTTGAATTTAATATTTACCACATGATTGATTAAAAGTAAAATAAATATTTTCCTTAACTTACAGATTGGGTGATTAATAAATGATAATCTCAGTACTATTTCTTTAATTTTACCGTTTAAACATAGATATAATTGAGTTTAATTGTAAAATTTTTTAGATTTTATACGTTAAGTACTCAATATATGCCCTCTAAATGATTGTTAGTTGTTTATGTTTTTATAAAATGTTCACATTGCTTATTATCAGAGAATTTATTTATTTTTTTGATTTGTTGATTTTTCCAGCCCTTGCGCATTACAATTACATATTTTTTTAAAAAAGATACGTCCTTTAATAAAAAAAATAAATAAGCATTCTTAGATTTATATTAAGTTTATTGTTTTTTTAGCAGGTCAGGCAATATACTAAATTGTGCAGAAACAATTTTATAATTCAATTGCATAATCTTGTATTCACAATTATCGCGAATTCGCGGTGAAATATACAAAAATACACCATATTATATATACTTCGCCGCGAGTTCACGTTAACAGTGAATGCAGGGTAAGTTTGGGTTTTATTTTGTAAAATTTTTACTCACGATTTTATGGCATTTTATAAATTTCGGGTTTTTTTAAAAAAATAAATTTTTAATCAAGGCATTTCGAGTATTTTACCAAGCCTTTTTATCTGGTCAGTTAACCTCTTTGATACAAGGTTTCGGATTTAAAGGGAAAGTCGTTGACGCTTGTACCAATGGAGGTAAATGAAAAATTTGCGAATGAACTATTATTATAACTTTATAATAAGTGCTAATAGTAAAAATAATTATTATCTTTTAAAATGGAATATTTAGAAATTAGTGAAATAAAAAGGCAACCTTAATTTAAGCAAGAGATGCGTTACGTTTTTTTAAATTAAGTACGGCAAAATACAAAAGCTCAATTTGTGCGAACTTATAAATCTGTTAATTTTAGATTAAATATACAATTTTTTTATAAAGTTTGATTAGCTAACATGACTTTGATAAAAAAATTATTTATAAATCATTCTTCATTATTAATAATTTTACAGACTGGGCACAATTTATTCAAGCTTTAGATGAGCATCATCAGAATCTAAAGAAAGATAATCATAGTTTGGATTAACCAGAAAAACAAATTTACATTAAAAAATATATTTTTCTAAATGAAATGATTTGTACGTTTATGTTAATATTTATTTTTTGTTTGGTAAATTTAAAGTTCGATTTTTTACGAAAAATTATAAAATTACGAATTTTATAAAAATTTATAGCAAAAAAAAATTTTCAATAATTGCATAGTTTTTATTCAGAAAACTTCCCGTATAATTTTTCTAATAAATGAATAATAAATTTATAATGGGTGTGATCTTATCAAATAAATACTTTAATTATATTTATAAATATTATTATTTTGGATGATAGTATTTCACGTAGATTGAAAAAATTTGTATTTTTTGAATTCTAACTTTATGTACCACCTTTTGAGATCAATATTTATAAAATTATATATCATATAGGGCTTAAAGGAGACTTACGATTTGAATAGATGATTATATAAATTGTAATGATTTCCTAAAGTGCTCGATTTTGATTTTATACACATTATGAATTGGTCATTATTCAAGGTTGGCGGACAAATTGAATCGTGAAACACGTGAATCAATCCCGGATCTGGCGCATGTATGACGTCATATTTTTTAGCTATACATTTGTCGAACAAGTCAACATCCTCTTTGCCCCACCCAAATATGCCCATATCAAACCCGCCAACCCTCGTGAAATCATATTTATATATACCGACTATGCCATAACCGTAACTCCTCCAAGTGCCCGTCTTAGCAGTCACCTTGAATGAATGTAAATCACGTGTGTTAGTTGAACTCGAATTATCTACGTTTTCATATAAATAGGATGGGAGTTTGCGTTTGTTGATAGAATCGTTCCCATAAGTGAAATCGGGATTAAATTGGCTAAATACTATGGGGAAATAAATGGATTCGTTTAACTTTGTAAAATATCTAACTCGTCTTAGGAAGTCATAATCGAAAATCATGTCCACGTCTATGAAAAAAAGCAAATCCTGACTTACATATTGCGACGCTCCTATTTCCAAAGCTAGCCCTCTCGAAAACTCTCCCTTTACCTGTAAAATGTTCATTAACGAACTGTAATCTCTGTACGCTTCTCTCAGTTTATCGATCAACGTTATCGTTGATTCAGTGTCGGTGGTAAGGTTAATATTAGTCGAATTCAAATCAACATTTAATTCTTCTCGCTTTATATCTTGCGGTGTTTTGAATAATACGATCAATAGACTCGTTTCGATTTTGTTTTTTAAGCAAATCGTTTCGAAGTTATTCAAAAATCGTTTGAAATTATTTAATCTTCCGCACAACGGTACTATAAAATTGATACGATATCTATTCGGTTCCGCTTTGTGCAACACGCTATATTTGGGAATATTATTTATTGCTCTAGCTGGTACTATATCCAGTGGTAGTGGAATATTATTTACAAATTTACTCAGCATTGGTTTCCATATTAGATTCGAAAAATCGATCAGAGAGTTAGAATATTTACTAGCTTTATGGTCCAGAGACACTTTGGCGTTATTCGAAAAGTTCGCTTCTTCGAATATCAGATTTAAGAACGGATATATAATCGAAAACTCTCCTTCTATCCAATTGTTGAGATCTGCTCCATCCTTATGGTAACAAAACATAATGCTAAGATACAGTTTATTGCCATATGGATTGTCTAAAGATATATAAGCCCAATGTATTTCGCCTTTAGTAAAATAAATATTCTCCGTATTCACTAATCTATTGAGTTGCGTTACTATTCCGTTTTTAATATCGTTAATTAGTACTCGGATATTGTTATCTAATTT
Source organism: Gordionus sp. m RMFG-2023 (assembly GCF_954871325.1). Classification (NCBI taxonomy): domain Eukaryota; kingdom Metazoa; phylum Nematomorpha; class Gordioida; order Chordodea; family Parachordodidae; genus Gordionus; species Gordionus sp. m RMFG-2023. The sequence goes on from NC_088775.1 coordinate 79,535,906, forward strand.
TCTTTTTGGATTACTTCTCAAATGAGAAAGTAAGATGTAATCCTTAACTATGTAAGCGTATTGAGGAATGTCCTTTTTCGTTTTGTAAACCGGGTTATAATCGAAATCTTCGATTAAAGCTGCTGTCACTTTTTTTTGGGTGGTGGCAAACGTGGCTTTTTTTCTTAATAATTTCCACAAAAGATGTCGGTACGATCTAAGCTTTAGATTTAAAAAATGAGCTTGAGCGTCATAAAATCCCAAATGATTTTTGAAAGGGTGCAATGTGATAGCTCGGTTATAGGCGTTTATACTTTTCGCGCTGCTATTTCCCATCAAAATTGTACCGAAAGAATTATGCAGGAACAGCTTTTGAGTCTTATAAAATAATATTAAGGGAATTTAAAAAGGTAAATAAATATTTAAAATAATTACAAATCCTACTTTAAAATAATAAAACGCTGCTAAATTTAAACTTGGCTATATCAATGGATTCATAACGGATAACAAAAAGGTGCTCAGATTGCCAATTTAATATGAACGTGTTAAAAATTTTCACTTTAAGCCAAGACATATTTTTTTTCACATTTTAATGGATAAAATCGTTTAATATGCATAAAGTATAAGAGTTAGGCCTTATTTATAATCGCTCATGCGATGTGACACGCTTGGTATTTTTCGAGAACAAGCATAGATAAAATTTATAATGACTGCGCGATGGGATGAAATGAATTACATGGTTATTGATGATAAATTTTACCTATTTGCTTGTTTCTGTAAAATACTCAGCGATACACGCTTACTATATATAAACGAGGCATTAATCACATGGCAAGGAATGAGCATCAAATTTTATTAAGTGTCATGACTTGTATTCGCTTGTATTTATATTAGTTTTGAAAGCTTCTTTAAAACTTTAATGTTATTTTTGACAGCCTAAATTTAGAGCAAGAAAAAAATAATTTAACTCAAAAATGGATAAAATATTTTTAAAAATAACCTTCAAAATTTGATCGGAAATTATTTTTATTTAATAAATAAATAATGCTGGCACTTTCATCTTTTTTTCAAGAGTTATAAATATAATTATAAAATTAATTGAACTTAAATAACAATATCTGATTACACAAAAAACATAAAATACTAAATAAATCAGAAATTAATAGGAATACGTCCAAAACAATGAATTCCTATAACCAGGAAATTTAAAATAATATTCATTGTTCTCATAGAAAATGTTTGGAGTTAGTATTGAAAATAACAATGATGCTGAGTATGTTTAATATATAAAAATGAGTAATGCATTTTAATAAATATATGAATACCCTATAAAATGTTAGGCGCAAAAATCTCAATACCCTATAAAATGTTAGGCATAAAAATCTAGATTTTAAATATATCTAGTCCAATAAAAAAAATTCCTGGTTTTGAGCCAAAATTAAATAAACATACTTCATATGACCAGGAACATGGTATTCCGGCAAATGTTTTGACACACCTTCCGATTTCGACGTCTTCGTGAAAGGTGTAGAGATGATTAAGACAATATTTTATATGAGGAGCCATTTTGAATAGTGTCTCTCTGCTCATTATAATAGATGGTCCTCCCATGCAAAAGTTTTCATCGTAATTGAGATTTAATAAACCCATTTCTTCCTTCATCCCTTGTCCTGTTTGCCCTATTAACATATTTGACATTTAATCAATTATTAGATATTAGTATCAGAGGTGCATCAATGATGTATATATATACTATTAAATTGGTGATCAGTCATTAGATGCATTTAAAAAGATCCATACATAGGAGTATGTATGTACACTTTTAATGAATTTCCAATCTCTAGTAGTATATATACAACATTGTGGTTCATTTATTTTTGGCTGATACACAAGGTAAAGAAATGTCAAATTTATTTTAATGATTTAATGTTATCAATTAATTATAAAAAAATCTACGAAAGTGGCAAAGCAAAAAATATCATCAACTAAGACTTGAATCCGGTTAGAAACACCACGGATGTAACCAATCCCCTTACATCTTAGACTAACTTTTTCTCCATTTGAAAGTATTTTAGAAATGTAACAAAATACTTTAGTTGGAGTATTTTGCATATATCTTTTATATTAATGCAATTTGTGGTAGATTAGTATTTTTATGTTTTACTAAATTCAATATAATCCTAATAAAATTTTGTTTCAAATGCACCCTTGTTTGTTTTTCAACCTACCTTGGTTTGTTATAACGTGCTCCACTTTTTGGATAAAATTCAAATAAAAAAAAACTAACCCAGAAAATATCTTATCTATATTACATAACCGTAGAGGTAATCATCTTAGTCAATATCAAATTTCGACAGCAGTGGAAATACTTTTCCATCCGTTAGATTAATGAATGAAACAGTGGTTTGGATACAAAACATTAAAAATGGATATCATTAAAGGACAAATTATAATTTTTAAATTTTTTTATATGAATATTTGATTTAATAGGAATAAAGAAATTATTCTGACAAATAGGTATTTTACATAATGTATTTTAAGTATTTTATGTAATTTTAAACTACTAACTAAAAGCATTGTGTTTTGTGAACGATTTTAATATGCAACTTAGAGCATATTAGAGATCGGCAAATTATGGTCCGGCCCGAACGGGTTTGGGGCCGGTTCTATATAAAAAAAAATAATCTCTGTAGCTGCTGCTCAAATTTTTAAATATGATATTTTGTCAAATAAATTGATTTATTTTAAAATTCTTGTAAGAAAGGTGCTAATATTTTTTTATTTGTAGAAAATTTTTTATACAATAGAAAAAAAATTAAATTTTTCTATATTTAAATAAATCGGGCCTGTCTGGGGGAACAAATAATTTTTGTTTCGGGTCGGGTTTTTCGGTACAAATAAAAAAAAATTCGTTATTATGAAATACATCAAAAATATTTTGTAGCTTAACAAAATACATTTCCTATTTTGCATTTTTTTAAATATTTCAAGTGAAAAATATGTAGTGCTGTAAACATTTCTAAAAAAAATCGAAAGCGTTCGTTCATTGACAAAAATCGAATTCGTTCACGTTCACTTTCAAAAAAAATAAACGCGTTCACGTTCGTTCAAAATTTTATGATGAATTTTTTTTAAATTTATTAATATAAATAAATGTCTTATATTTTTTTATAGCCATGTTAAAAAATAACATAGTTTTGATAATATAATTATAAATACAATATAATATAGCGAATAAAAAGATATTTTTATTTATAAAAAATTTTTCTTATTAAATTTTAATAACAATTGTTTTCAAAATTTTTATCTTATAGACAGGAACACTTGGCAGTTAATACGGCATTAGCTATACTAAAAACGCGCTCTACACAGGGACAAATGAGGGAAATGAGGTATTATACTTGATAAACAGCTCTTTTACCGTAGAGAATAATTAAAAACATTTATTGTTTTGTCCTTTGCTTCAAAAAATGAGATAAGTTTTCCTCCTCCAATCCATCCTTTCCTTACTCGTCAAAAGAAGGATATCTCGAAATTAACAGTTCTTGCATTATCATTTCTAGCAATGCATTTTTTCAATAACGCTATATTATTTTTTATAGGTTCCTTCTGTGGAAGTTTTATCTATGGTAATTGAAGCTTGAATTAAATGTATAATTGCAGAAATAACATATTGATCTTTATATATGTTCAAATCCTAAAAAAATAAAATATATGTAATTAATTTGATAATAATAGGTTTAATACTTTCTAATAATCCCATTGAATGCGTCTCTCAATAGTTGACCACAATTTAGGCCATTAATTTTTTTAATTTTAAAATAACTATCGTTATTATTGGGGTCAAATAACCTTAAATGCATTTTTTTTTAAATTTGATGATTTTAGATATATTATTTAAATAAAATAATTAATATTACAAACAAATGTCGTTTTAAATTGGAACTTGAAGATTTTGAAACTGATATAATACTTTTTGGGCACATTTTACATTTGGTTAGTATTGAATTAGTTTCTTCAATATAGGATGTTACTGTAAAATAATTATCATATTTGGGCCATGGTAACGTTTATTCATGATTTTGAATTTTCAGAATCAGATAATGATGATGAAATAATAATATCCATCTAATCTATTAAATAAAAATATAAACAATAATATTCAAATAATAAACTATAATATTGGTGTGTGTTAAAAAAAAATGAAATGAGAAAAGGAAAAACAGTTAATTATAATATAAGACCTTTTTCTTAAAATTCGGATTAATATTAAATTTTTCAATTAAATAAAAATAAAAGGTGTTTTTAAAATTGAACGAACGTCAAATTCGAATGCGTTTGTCATAAAAAAAGGAAAGTTTGTCAAAAATAAAAGGAATGCCGTTCGCCATTTTTTTCAAAAAAACGAACTTCGAATTTAAAGTAATTAAATTATTTTTCAGTTCTCGGGTATAGGCTTTTGTTTTGTCCAACTTCTTTTGTTATTAGCCTATGGACGTTTAAACAACAGTTCTCGGACTGTTGTGCGTACAAGTATGCTTGCCCACAAACGTGTTAAAGGCTCCTCATTTTTCTCCCCCCCCCCCCCAATTAAATATCCAGTTTGATGGCCTTTGAGGAAAACCTAGCGTAGCTCTGTTGTATCCACAACCAGAGGGCGAAAACGCTTTCATCACGTAAAAACCAAAAAGATTTAAGCAAAGCCTATTTTATTTTTCGATTAAGGAATATAATGATAAATAGAAGGAGTAAACAAAAATCAATTGTTTATTTATCAAATATATTTTACGTAAAAAAAAATTCATTTTTAAAAAATCTTTAAATTTATTAATTTTTTGTTTTTTTTTTGAAAAAATTTTTCATGAAATTTTTATATTTTAAGATTTATTTTCTTTAAATTTAAATCAATTTATTTCGATAAAAATATGATATATATTCTATTTTAGAATAATTTCGATAAAATTATGTTCTTCGTCTTCGAACTTGAAGATGATACCTTTTTAGAATATAAAACAGTAAAAATTATTATTATAAATTAATTATTAGGGGATACCTAATTAATCGGATGTCTGCGATAACCCAACTCCGGATATAGTTGCATATGATAGTAAAAGTTCATAAATGGAATGAATCCACAAAATAGCTCAATAATTAGGTTGAATTGCCTGAAATTTATTTTAATACGCCAAAAAAAATTTCATAGGGATTAAGCTGGGGTGAATAGGGCAGTGGTATTCAATCTTATCTTTGTATGCATCGATTAAATGGGATTTATGAGTAGATGCATTATCCGTTACAATAATTGCATCAGGTATCAAAATATCAATATGCTCTAGCATGGAATCCCGGAATAATATACCATTATAAGCTTCCTCTATAATTTTATAATTAATTACTCCTCAGATTCCAATTGTGCAAAGAATACTAATATTTTTACCCTTCAACGGTGGGATCTTTAGAAAGAAAGAACTAATCGTCAGTAACTTCTATGGATTTGGGGAGAAAGAAGGCGGGCATAAACTGGTACCACTTGCAGGTTGATTCCCGTTTCATATAAGAAAAATAATTTTTCTTTTGGGATATTTAAAACTTTCAAACAGTAAATTTGACGAATATTTATAACTCCAGGCGTATTTCTTCTGTCAGGTTCTTTGCCGGTTCTTTTTATCGACCAGCCAATATTTTTTGTATATTTTCTTATAGTTCCCTTATTTTTGTACCAGGTGATAAATTTTCAATAATGTCTTGTATCCTTAACATATTATTTATCATTAATAAGTCCATGATATCTCTTTCAATGATAGGTGAATTTTTTTCTTACTTCCTTTATTTTGAATAGTGTATTCCTTTCGAAAATCTCCACTTATTTCTGGAAATGTGTCACGTCTAAATTTATGAACTGACGCTGTAGACATTCCAATATATTTAGCAATGTCTTTAACTTACATTTGTTGTTTTTTATAGAGACAACATTTTAATTTTCCTAATTATGCTGATTTTTTCTTTATTCCAATTTGTATATTTTTCTGGGTCTTGAAATAGTAGATTGATAATATATTATTTATCACAAACATTATATGTAAATTCAAGTAAATTTTTTTTTGCATAAAATATATTTTAAACATAAACTAGATAAGGGGTTTCATATTATCTCCCAAGAAGATGAAAAGACATTAATAAAATTAAATATAATAATTCTTCCTATCCCTAATACAAATAAAGGATTATATTCTTTAATCGAATGATAAATATGCTTTGCTTAAATTTTTGTTTTTAATTAGTATTTTACATATTTTTCACTATAAAATATTTTTTTAATTTTAAAATAATTTTAGTTTACAATTTCATTATCAATTATCGCCATCTGTTATAAAATTAAATTATGTTAATGTATTTATTTTAGAAGGTTGAGTTTATTAAAGTGACTGGCATTTAATAACCTTGTTTTCTACCTGACTAATAATATCTTAAAGAAGTCCTAAAAAATTAATATGTTAAAACATAAAAGTTCAAATTTTGACAAATTTATATTTCTTTTACAAATAAATTTGTATAATTTTGGGACAAGTCAAAAATTACATCTAGTTTATCGTTTTAAATTTTAGATCATTTCCGAAATATGGAGTAATAAGAGATCGATAATCAATATATAATCACTTCAAATATTATTTAATAATGAATGTTCGATCGTCATAATGGTGATTAAACTTAGTCGTTCTTGTCCCCTTGCCAACCTAACATATGTTTTAGCAAAGAAGTATAGTTCACACGAACAAGATGTAATTTATGTATTTTTAAAATAAGTAAATGAATGGTAATTTAATTATACATTTCTTATAGTGCGCACAAAGAATGTTTCAAACGATGCATTGCAAACGCGGAATGCGTTTTAAATGGTATCGTGCAAATTGAATAAATTACCGCTTGGGGATAGAAACCATTTGAAAAACGAAAACTGGTTTGCATTTTTCAATATTTTATACATTCATTTTGCATTTTAGGTCTACGACCAGTTCTTTGAGAACTCGGCTGTTTCGTAAGAAAGATGACAAAACTTTGCTACCTAGATAAAATAATCTAGGTAGAGGCACAAAAATTTTTCCCTGTTGTTCATCAATTATATAAATTGAAATGCACATTCTTTTTATAAAATAATCCACATAATATGTATATTAAATTAAATATTATATAAAATGTATAAAAAATTACTTATCCTTTAAAATGGAATAAAAAGGCAGACGATAATATAATTTACAAAAAAACCCTATTCTTTTTTATAACTTAGTTAAAATTTTGAATCGACGATTTCATTAAAAAGGTGACATCAATTTAAATAGGGGTGAGATGCACGTATATGCTCTTGTTGTGCGCCCTATTAAATATTCACATATTTTTAAAATATCTGCATTTTTTTGATCCCTGGGTGCCCAAGTAGCTCAAGGTAAAAAAAAAATAGCTGTACTCAAACTGAATTATTTTTCCATCTTTGCAGGTGTCATATTAAAAGATTAATTAACAAAATTTATATAAAAATAGAAATAATGCCATTTTTCAAGAACGCGTTCTGGGTCGTTCCTAAACATGGAACGGAACAGGGACCCTAAGACAGGAACAGATTTAGCATCGATAGACCTCTTCCTCTCCTTCTTTCATATTATACTAACACATGTTAAATTTATTCATGCTACCTATAATTAATCACTTTCGAAGATTCATTCGGATGACAATTCAAGGACATTTTTTGAAAGTCACATTATTTATGGAAAATAATTTTAAAAAAAGATTTAATAATGAATTTATATGGTTTCAATTTTTTTTAAAAAAATCTTAAAAATTTATCAAGGAATTAAAATATATTATGTTTTTTTTTAAAAAAAAGCCATTTTTGAAGTTTTTTAAAAATTTAGAATCATTGTCATAAATATCCTGGACAAAGATACTCAAAGAAAAGTCCTAGTCCACGTTCTAGTTATGAATATAGTATTGATTTTATTAATCGTAAAGTGTTTAAGTTGCATAATAAAAATAAAACTCAATTTCGGAATCATATGTTATTTGATAATATTTAAAATGAGTACAAAATGTCTGGATCATACGAATAAATTATTTTAATAAAATACGTAGCTAATTTAGTCAAGCTAGGACGAGGTATAAGTACTTAAATTTTTTCAAAATTGGAGTATTTTTGTCCACTCTCTTTTTGCGGAGTGGTTTAATTCCGGGTTTTTGCGCCCAGATGTTCAGTGGTTCGAAAATTAATGAATGAATAATTGTAATATCCCCCCCCCCTCCTAATATTTACCTATAAAGTAAGGAACGTTTTCATTGAGCGATTTTAGCAATCTTCCCAATTCTTCTCCTTTTATGAAAACATCGTCGTCGGCACGAACAAACCATCTAAACTCGTCGATAAAATTGTCGTAGAGAAATTTTAACATCATAAACGATTTTTTCTGCGGAGGATAATCGTCAGTTACTCCTGGTAAGGATATGATTAGAGGCTCGTTATCATCATTATCAACATCTTTGTCAAAATCTTTAAAGGCATAATTAATATTAGGATTAGATGTATCCACGTTGATTCTGACTCTCTGAGGTCTGAAATTTGGCGATGATTGAAAAATATTGGCAGTTGAACGAGAGCTACTATTATCTTGGATATCGCTACAAAAATATATAACCCGGCCCGGTATCGTATTAGCCCAGGTCCGATGGCCAGCGATAACACGAGTGTTTAAGAATTTTTTTGCGGTCATTACTCCCACAATGATCAGATTTTTAGCCGGGAATTCATTCATTCGCGAGCCATCTTATTAGAAAATGATTAATCAATTTAAATGAATAGATATTCCGATTTATGAAGATTGATAAGCTTTCCAGTTAAATTTATAAATGGAAGAAAGGAAAATATTTTGAATTTTATTTTTGAAAAAATAATAACTGAAGACAGGAATGCGATATAAATACAATAAGTTTTGGTTCAAAAAACTTTTAAAATAAAAATTTAAAATTATTTAAATAAATATTCATTCCATTATTATTAATATTGTAAAAATATAATAGTGTGTATAAATTATATAATATAATATACCGCATGAAATTCTATATAGACGTACTATAAATATCCTCGAATTCTTTCCCAACTCCGTCAAGTGAAGGTAAGTTTTGATCTAGTCTGTGTTGCTCATCATCGCGACGGTGTATATCTAAATTCGCGCTCTTTTCCGAAGGAGGGTAAGGTATAGATTTCGCTGCTTTATAAAAACTATAGAATATTTGGCAAGGAGTGCGCGACATAATTGAAATTTGAACTACTAGGCTAAGAATGAGACCCAATAGCATACTCATCATGAACTTCCACAAGGAATGCCTTTTCTTTTTATTGGAATTGATGTATTTAACACCGTATAAAAATAATCTATTTTCCTTCATAAAATTTTTTGATATTTTATTTTTTTTCTGATTTTTTTTTAATTAAATCTTTGTATACCAAAATAAATATAAAAAAATTTAAAAGGGAAAGAAAATAAAATTTAAATAAAAAAAATGATGAACTTGATTGCGAATGGACAAATATTTACGAAAGTAAAAACAAATATTTGAGGAGAAAAAAAGAAAAAAATTTTTGTTTTCTTTTATCATTTTTTTTGTCACTATAAACCAATTACGAAAGAAGAAGTATCAAAGATGTCATTTCCGAAATGACTAAAAAAATTTTAATTGGAAAATTAAGTTGACTTAAAGTGGGGATGGTGTGTTTCATTAAAGGTAAATTTTGTTATTTAACATTTCGGAGTAAAGAAAATAAAATCATTTATAGAGAAAAAATATAAAAAGAAAGCGATAAAATCAGAAAAATGGCCAAATATTTTTGATATCAACGTGCTATTTTTCTTAGATTATTATTATTTTTTTGCTGAAAATGCATTGTTTATTATAATGTTAAAAGGTTATATATATATATTAGTAACAAAAATTAAATTTAAAATAATGATGTTTATTTATTTTAAAAATAAGTAAATTATATACTACGCCATACCAATATCAACTTCGTTAAGATGGTAAAAACCCGAACAGAGTATAAAAAAATTTTAAAAAGGTAAATTCCAAAATGATATAAAAGAATTTTTTTTAAAATTATAATTATTAAAAATTTGAATATTATTTAACCATGTCAGGAACTAGAGGGGCATTGGGACTTATGTCATAAATATAAATTAATCTTAATATTACATAAATTATGAAATTTAGTCATATTAACTGGTTTAGTCATTAACCAATTATTTATATTTTCCTTTATTTAAAATTTATTACCTTGTGTTCTGATCTGCTTATTCATTATAAAAATCAATGGCGTAACCAGATCCAAAAATCATCCATGGGTAGGAAGGAAGAGGCAGAATGGGCCAAACTTAAAAATGTTTTTTAAATGGTCTAAAATAAGAACGAACATTTTTCTTACCAAAAATATGACCGAAATTAAATTAAAGACCAATTTTTATTATTAATAAATCACATATGTATGTCGTATTGGAATATGAAATCAAAGGGAATTCAGAACCTCTCAATTTTACATAAATTACTGAGAGTTATTTTAAAATTAAAAAAATTCGATTTAACCGGAAATGTATTTCAACATGTGTAGAGCATACCCTATAAATTTCGAAGAATTTTTCGCAATATTTGTGTGTACTTTTTAAATAAAAATTTATGTGAAAATTCCTCATAAAAAATAATGCAAATTACGAATATTTCTAAAGTTGGCTAGAAAGTTTAAAATTCAGTGTGGGTACATATAACATGCTTTAAATATATATCTGTCAAATCAAATTCTTCCAAATTTAAAAATCACCCTCAATAAATTATTTAAAATCAAAAGATTCCGATCCCCATGGATTCCGTATCGCATGGTATCGATCTGGTCGGGACCAAAGACCGGATCATTCCCTTACTACTAGGGTTGCGCCGATATTAAATATCGGATCGGATAGGCACCTATATTTAGTGCTTTCTAAAAATATCGGATCGGATCGATACCTGTAAAAAACCGATCCCTGTAAAAAACCGATCCTTTTAATTTCCCTTTTTTTGTTATTTTACGTTGTATACTTATTTTACATAATTATTTTTTTTATATATTATAATATAATTTTTTTTTAATTATAGACTTAATTGTAGAAATGATTTTTTGCATAAAAAATATTGATTTCTTAATTACATTTGGTTTAAAAGAGGGGGGGGGGGGTGAAAAATCATTATAAATATCAGATCGGTATCGGATCGGTTTTAAACTAATATCGGAAAATATCGGATCGGTGAAAAATATGTGGTTCGGCACAGCCCTACTTATTATTAATAAGATTGTCTGTTACTCTGAATTTACAATTAGCGCGAATTAGCGGCGAATATAAAAAAAATTTATTTTTGCATTCTTCACCGCGAATTTTTTAATCTTTACTGCGAATTCGCGCCAACTATGAATTCAGGGCTACACAATAAACACATATAAAAAATGCGACAGGTCGATATATATTTTACAAAAAAATATATTATTATATTTATAATATAAAACAACGCGTAAATTTGTAAATATTTATTTTGGAATGATATAAGTTTAAAAATTAATATAAGTCGATTTTACAAATAAATAAAATTTGCTGAAATAATTTAGTATATTATTATTTTAGCTTTTTATTTTTTTTAGCGAGTCATTTCAAGAAATTAATTTTGTTGGTTAATTTAATTGAAACTTGGTACACAAAATAATTTTTGACTTTGAAATTTTTGAAATATTTTAAAATCATAAAATAATATGCATTAAATATGTATTTTTTTGTTTACAAGAATATAACAAATTTAAAAATATTTTCTTTTTTATGGAGAGAAAGAAACAATTGGAGGAAATTCTGCTAGAGCCCCTCACCCCACCATAATTATTTCATAGATAAAAATATGCAATTACCTGTCAAATCAGATCGATATATGCAATTTTACAAAAAAAAATGAAGCCCCCATTCTCCCAGTGGCCCTTTAAAGAAATATTTTCTAATTATGGCCCTTTAACTTAACCTCAATATTGATAAAAGTTGCAGGAAATTTAAAACATAATTTTTTTATTTTCAATATAAAAACATTTTTTGGTGAAGTGGAATCGTTTTTTTTATATTTTAGAGTACTCCATGTTATAGAAAAATTTTACCAGCATTTTTTATAACCTTAATATAAAAATATATATTTTGGAAATATTTATTTGTTTGTTGGATTATTAAATTAAATCAAATGTAGGACCAAAGAAAAGAACATAATCACAAGGTAAAATAGCTTTATATGCAAGTTGCAATGGAATGTTAAAGTTAGGCATAAAAAATTGAAATTTTAATTTAAACATCTAGATTTTGGAAAAAATTGAAATTTTAATTTAAACATCTAGATTTTGGAAGATATTATGATAATTCTTATATTCTAATTATGATAAATTATTTTTATGGTAATGGATTTATAAAAAGCTGATGTTTCTGTTACTTTTCTTAAATTATAAGTATTTATTTTTCTAAACCATCTGAACCCGCCTTAACCCCAACCCAACCTGCTTCAGAGATATTTCACTGAACCAGAACCCAAACCTAAACCCTTTTTTTAGATGGAAGGTTCACAGCCCTGTAATAAACCACCAGAAAATTTAATTTTTTAAAATAAAGATGCATATATTATAAAACATGATAGTATCTTTTATCACAATAGTCTCTTAATAACAAAATAATATTCATTATCATAACCCTAAAATTTATCTTAGACTAAGAATATCTCTAGAGATATATAAATCTTCCACCCTTGCCTCTATGTCAGACGGGTAGGGTAGGTCTGTAAGTCGAAAGGCTGCATGATACGAAAGGCTATAAAATAATATTGAAAATAAAAAATAACAAAGAAAATGATTAAAAGAAATTTGATTGATTTATTGCTTTCTTTACGAGAAAAACATTTTAATAAGATTACATTATAATATATTAAAAAAATGTAAATTTTAAGATCTTTTCCAATTTTTTTAATCTTTAAGTATAAAAATATTGTAAGTACTGGATTACGAAGTAATTGACAAATATAAATTAAATGATAAATTTTTTTTTAATTTTTCGGTTCGAAATATTTTATTGTCGCGAAATATTCAGTGGGAAACTAACATTTTAAACGTAATTACAAATATTTTTATATCATTGAACTCAGAATTAAATTTCCTATCTTAAAATGCTTAGATGTATTTTTTTACGTTTTCTGTTAGGAATTTATTTTTTTGTCACGAAAACATTCAGAGGAAAAAGGCTAACATTTTAAACCTAATTTCAAATATTTTTATATCATTGTACTCAGAATTAAATTTCTTCTTTAAAAATGCTTAGATGTATTTTATTTTGTTATTTATTATACATACAAATAATGAAAGTAAAATAATACAAGACATTTCTAAAGATAATATTTTTTAATACAAAAAACTTATCCATTTATTAAAATATTAAATATTTTCGATTGCGTGTATAATTTTTTTTTTAAAGAATTACAAGTGATAAAAAAGGTTAACCTCAATTGATAACGGTTTTTAAAAACCACACAAGACAATATAATTTTTAGCAACCTACATTGACGAAAGGTCATTAATCTATTATAACTTTGTGTAACCATTTTAGGTAATGTTTTATAGAATTGACTAATAAGGAAAAATTTTGCAGGCCTAACCAAATCAATAATTCTTGAAGAGAGAATATTAACGACTAATCCATATCATAAAGTTGTGGTTAGACCTAGATGACATTATGGAAGCTAGATAAGTAATCGAGAAAATTATCGTGAAATATTAAATTTCTAAAAGATTATCTTCCATTTTTAATGATATATAAACGACTAGACAGTTGACCATATTCCTCATCTAAATTATGCCATCAAGTTCTCTCAGCAGCAGGAGTAATATTCTTAAATTACATAGTCACATAAATAATAGATTCTAGTTGATTTGCAATCATAGCCATGACACTCACAATGTAAACTCATATTAGAATTTATAATGTTAGATAAATTGATAAAATAAAAACACTAAAAATCTTTGGAAGAAATAATTATGCATATTGAAATCTTGAGTTATTTATATGGCAAGGATGCCACACAAGAAATGTAACATTTTATAACTAAAAAATAAGGACCAGAGTGATATGATAAAAGCAATTAGGATTTTATATATTATTGTTGCACCACTTCTAGTTGATATATTATATCTTAAAATAATAGTAGTTTGTAATATTATCAAGAATATATTCGTATTAAAAATTTAATTCAAAATTGTTTTTCAAAGAAGAAAAAATAACTTTCCTAAAAACATTTAAAAAAAGAGAAGGAAAAAAAGATATCTAAAGATTTTTAATTTTTATTAATATTTTTTAAATAAATAGATGGTGTTATAGAATTAAATGCAAATTGTTACTATTTATTATCAAAAGCATTGATCAGTTAAGTTTATTAAAATATTAACTGTATTATATTCTATAACTTTCAAATATGTTTGTAAAAGTGGCATTTTACCTAATTTTTTTTAACCAATTCTATATAATAGAGGGTTTTCAATTATATGTTACTTACTTTTTATAAAGAAATTTCTTATATTTATTTGGACCTTAAAATATTTTTAGAAAGAGGCATGGTGATTAAATTTTAAAATGAATACCATAGTTGATTAGTGATTTTGAACTCGGCTAATTACAATATTAAACTTGTTAATTTTCAATTAATAAATGATTATATTTATTTAATTAGGGTTATAAAATAATTTAAATAATAAAAATTAATTAAGCTTCAACTGTTAATGCTAAATTAATATTTCGACATTATGAGTGATATTGACATTCCATTTTTAACACAGAACTTGATTGCAAGCTGACATTGTGAAAATATAATTTATATGTATTAATCTAATCTAATAATTAAAAACTCATTTAATAAAATTTAAGATAGTCTTATTAATTTTTAAAGAAATCAAATCTATATAAAATAATTAATAGTTATATAAAGAAAATCGTTCAAGGGACTAAAAAAAATTATTTTAAGTTCAGGGGGTTATTAGGGAGTCATTTAAAAAAAAATTCGGGGGGTTATTCAAATTTTTCATGGGGCTTGAGCTCCTGAGCCCCCCCCCCCCTTGTGATGCTACAGCAAATCACATGTTGATCATTAAAATTTTTTTTAGATAATTATTGTATAAATAGGCAACAGATTATCTACCGCATCAATTAACTCTTTTTTTCTAATGTTTTAAAAAATAAAAAATTAAAAGATTTAATAGTTAGAAGATTTGATTAAATAAAATTAAATAAGAAGGGAAAAGAATAGAAGAAATTGAAAAATTTCGTAGTATTATTAAATTTCTAGAAAACAAGCTATATAACCAGAAAATTGAGAAAGGACCTTAAAAAAATTTATTCAAACAAAATAATCCGTGAATTATCTAATATAGCTAATTATGATATTGAAAATGAATTGAGAATTACAAAGAATAGAAAAAATAATTAAAGTGATTCATGTTCCAATATATATAAAAAATAATAATTTTTTGTCTTAATTATTACTTGATGGGGCAAAAATGTCAAATCAACATTTGAATATTTAAAGAAATGAAAATTTGGAGATGAGAAACCAGGGTAAAAATGAAAATTTGGACGTTATAGATCAAATAATATTTAAATTTATCATTTTAAAAGAAAATAGTAAAAATCGTTGAAAATAAAATAAAATAATAAAATTGAAATTAAAATTAAAAAAAATCGAATTCGAAAAAAAACCGAAATAAAATAATTCTGATTCCAGTGAAAATATATAAATATTCCTAATTGGCGAAAAATATAAACCTTCGTCGAAATATCCAGCGGAAAATATATAAATATTTCTACGTTAATATCTGACGAAAATTTATTAAAGTGGATGGAAATAGTGTTAAACCGCCCGATCGATTTTTAAAAACGGTTCGAGCAATATTTTGGCCAAACCGGGATTACTCATAAGTGTCAGAAAGGTTTGGGTCACTAGAGGAAAGAATTATATATACGAAATTAATGTGATATTTAAATTTGTTTTTAAAAAAATATATATTATGGGGAATGTAACCAATTCATTATTTTTATATTTATATTTTGAACATGTATTATCCTGAATTTTTCTAGTTTCTTCCGGACTGCTACTCCAGATCAACACATTATTAACTATTTCCATCAATAGAAGGTATCCAATGGAGTTCCCCATTTGAACCAATCCTTTTTCGTCTTGGAATAGATAGAATGATAGGAGAGATCAAAACTCAATGAATGCTTAATTTACACACTTGGTATATTGATGATGGAATAATAGCCGGCTAGCCACAGGTTAACATGGAATTGGCATATTAAATTTCTTTTTAAATATAGATCTAACAATAAATCCTTTGAGTGAATACTATCCCCTAAACAGTAATGTTCAAATTCAGGTTTGTAGGTAATGGAAATTCCTTCACTAAATTTTTTGCAGATACCTCAAATGAACTTAAACAAATGCATGGTATCTTACTACATCCCTTGGCACACCAGTCTTTTTTCCTACTAAAAAATTACCTTGTAATTCCGAAGATTCTTTATACCCTTCGATTAACAAGCATTTTTCAATATCCTATCATTCTTGCTACTTTGAACAAGAGATCAAAATATTCATCGAATTATCTTGGCTACAAGTCACCCTACCCACGCAGGTGGAATATAAATATGATCCCCTTTTCTCCGCCAGTGCCTTCATATATTTGCGTTTATCATGTGACCTAATTATTAGCAAATTAACGACTCACCCAGATCCTCACCTCTTTCGGGTCATTGATCTTTAAAAGTCTTCTTCCCAAATCGATCCTCCTTCAACCTCATTGCAGAGAGATTGGGATTTATTCTAGGTTGGCAACTCCGTCGCATTTCTCAAATCGAGAGTCAACCTGTGGAATATTCTTCTCTTTTCAACTTCATCGGAAAACGGTTATGAATTTTTTGAATATTTAATATATCTTCGATAACTTATAATATAACTTTTTGGGGTTTTTTTTAAACTAAATATTGAGTTATTTTAGGAATAGATTAATCCTCATTCGAGTTAAACCACTTGTAGTTTCACGAGAATCCCCATTATATATATAGATATTGCAATATCGTTTTACATTTTTTTGCACTAAACGTAATTGAGTTTTTGATCTTTATCATCAAATACATTTTCAAAATTGTCATATTTTGCTCCTATCTAAATGGAACAGGTATACACTTATATGTCCCTTTTCAGAGTTTGAAAATTTTTTCTTTTGGAGATAATAAAAATTGAAGATATTTTTAAAGAAGATCAACAAAAATTTTTAAAAGTAATTTCATTCATATAAGATTTTTATAACATTAAAATCATAAAAAAAATTTTAGAAAAAAAGTTTGAAATTTTAGGTAAAATTTGATCAAAAAACTTGTTTAAGCATGCTCAAAAAAAAGCGCTCTTTAAAAAAAATCTTTAGGCTGTAACCTGATTCGACTTATTTTTAATAATTATTTCTGTTTAGCCTTTGCTAGACAGAATTTGAACTAGAATATCATATTTTAGTTTATTTTAAGTGTGGACAAGCTCGTATTTTTTTTTAAAAAAAGTAGACTTAATATTCACCAAAAATCTTGCTTAATCACACTCAAAAAAAAATAAAGATGGAAACTATTAGATATTTTTGATTTTGAAGAAGTTTGTAAATCCTTCATGGAATGAACATCCCACCAAGAACAACAAAATTTTTTTAAAAAAAGGTAGACCTAACCATTTAATAAAATCAACCTCTAGGTTATTGCTATCACTGTTGAGATTCGTCCTCTAAATTAAATCAAAACATCTATTCAATCATGGTTGGCCAAACTTAGAAACGTCAAATATAATTAAATATCCAATATAATATTAATTTTATTTGTAAAGTAATACTTCACCAATAGGCTAAATTCTCTTAAATGACGAGATATATCCAAATTTAAAAAATGTTTAACCCTTCATTCTTGTTATTCGAGATTTATTTTTAAAAAGACAATTGTAAACTTGGCGATTTTAGGAAAATTCTTTTGTTTTACGATTCTGCACTTCTTTATATATATTTTTTTCTGGTGAAAATGTGTATTATTTTTGAATATCATTTTTAATGATAATCGACAAATATCTAAACTTTTGTTCCAGGATTGTTTTCGTCGAATAAAATTTTAATTTGGAATACATATTTATGAGAAATTAAACCAATTTTTTTGGTTATATGAATAATTCGTTCTATATCTTAGTTTGATAATATAAATGTTTTTCCCAATATACTTTTGGAGGTTCTATTAAATAAAGGTAAATATATATAACAATTCATAAATATATTTTAATTAAATAATATTTGATATTATACAAGGATATTTTTAATAGTTACTACGTTAGAAGAAAAAGGGAAGTTTAAGAGTTAATTTTTAACCATGTCACTTAATCGATAAGTATTTGATCAGTTCGAGCATTTTACACTTGAACATCCTTCGATATATTAATGTATTATTAGATGATTTCACCCTTCTAGAACAGCCATTATACCCATATATATAGAATCAGAATCTTAGATCCATAGTTTAAAAACAATAAGGGTTCTGATATTCAAGCTTGAAATACTTTCGCAAACTAACATTTCATTTCCAAAAAAAACAAATCAATATATAATTAAATTTTTATAACCAACAAAGTTTGTTTTAATAAACTTTCTGCGGTTTTACGAATTTATAATTTACATTAACTCATTATAACCATGATTTAAAATGGAAAGATTCTGAATTCACATTGATTCCATATTACAATACGACATATATACTAATAACAATCTTAAACTTTCCTTATGGCATGATAAACCATTATTATTATAAATTCACCCAGCATGGTAAAAATAAAACATTTTAACTAAATGATGAAAAATCAAGGTATTATTTTATTTTAAAAGAGATTACTTTGGAAACATCAATAAAAAGATTATTTTTTCCCCTTGGATAATTGCTTAAAAGATCAGCAATAACTCTTCATTTGTAAACGTTCTTTTTCCTCTTTAAAGCGCCTTAAAATAAATATGCGAGCTCGATTATGAGACCGGAACGTTCTAAGCCCGTTGGCTTTTAAGAAAATAAATGAGTTCAAAAAAAATTATCACTCATTCACGACAAATTTTAAACAGAATCAGAACAAACTAATTATAAATAGCACCTGAAGTGTTAAAAGTTTTAAGAACTGGATCTAACCATAAATCTTATCCATTAACAATTCTGTAACATCTCTTAAACTAATAGGCAATTAGTTGGTCAATACGATAGGCGTAGCCAGGATTTTGTTAATCGTATTTTAATAACTTTATTAATTTTTTTTAATTATAAATATCGTATACGAAAAGACTTTTGTATATTTAGGGCTTTGCTTCATATCCCTAAGTCATTGGCAAATTTTTTATAAACTATACAATCATTTATAATGTTCGTTTTAAATTTTGAAATACTCGATTTTGCTGGAGGCGTATCACGTAATGTAGAGAATACTTAACTTAGGCCTTGTTTATAATAAACGTGATTCGCTTAAATCATCGCTGGATAATTTACTAAAGTCAAGTAAATTTCAGGTATATAATTTATGACTGAATGATGCTATGAAACGAGTTAGATTGCTATAATGAAATCAAAAATCCTATGTTCGGATGCGATTCGCTTCCGCAAATCGCGCTTACTACTTGACCTTTCTAAAATTTCCCTTAAATTTTTGAATTTACTTAATTTATTAAAATTCACGGCTAAATTGTCGTAAATCAAAACATTTTATTAATACTTATTATAATATAACAAAAAATGCCAATCATTTTTATGAGCATCACATGTATTTAAAAATTAAGTACCCCCTAAATAATAACTATAATAGTCAGTAATGTATCTCTACCTAAATTTTAAAAAATAATGTCTACACAAGTAAAATCTAAAAAGAGTAAATAATTTTAAAAATTAAGATCCATCTAAGTTAAATAACACAAAAAATGTCATTTTGTAAAAGAATAGTCAAGCTTAATATCAAACTCCGAGATTTCTTGATTTAAATCGTATTTTTATTATTTTTTTTATAGACAAAAATATTTCATAAAAATCTAAGAATATGCAAATAATAATGGACGATTATTTCTTTATTCTAAATTTTGGAGAAAATTTAATCAAATAAATTAAAAATTCCCTTGTGCTCCTTTTTGCCCTTATTATACGTTGAAGATATGGGTGTAGGCGTATCGATATTGTATTCCGAAAAAATGGGATTGGAATAGAATATATCGGAGAACTGCCACCAATTATAATTCTTATCATATTTAAACGCGTACGCATCGCTAGTCGACGAAAGGTCATTTAAATACGCTAATTGGCTCTTAAGAGTAGCATCGTCAAGTTCATCCTTAAAAGATGTCGGGCTTTTGAGCTCTGTGGATGCTGTTCGCATATATTCACTATGATAATAATTCATAATCTCATTCCAAACCTGGTCTTTTTCAATGAACATACGAAATAAGAACTTATAAAATTTATCGTTTTTTATGTAAAGAAGGTAGTGCGAATAAAATGGTTCCTTCTTGAATCTTGCCACGTCTTTTTTTTCGCAATCAAATTCCCAGTGGCTGAAATCCCAATGGTAATACTTACTGGCTTTATAACGGTAATGACAACTTTTATGAAAACAATATTGCGCGTTATGTTCCCCTCCGTACCAATAAGGTATATGTTTTAATCCAATTTCCGGCCAATACGATAATTTATTTAAGGAGTTAATTTTAGACGCCATGTTTTCTAGATCCGTTCTGCTAAAAAAGGGTTTGAGCACGCTTTCCCCTTCCTCATTTTCATTTGAGGATAATCCACTGCTGTCTTCAGTAGGCGAATTATCGCCATTCGGAGAGGTATTGGGCGAATTACTCGATTTGCTTTTAGATTTTTTTAAATTAAGAATTTTTTTTAATCTGAAAAGGCAAAGTAATAATAACGTAATTGCTGCTATAGTCAATAATATAAAGATCAAAATGGTTTGATTTTATTGGGATGATTTTGATATGATATGATTGCAATAATATTAAAATGGCTTTTAAATTGTATTGTATTTGTAATTATGTTAACATTAGATAAACTTTTCTAAAATAAGAATGTGATATTTGGAATCATTTTTTTAAAAAAATATTTTATATAATTAAATTCTGTGATTAATTTTTTTTAGATCAAAATTTTTTTGGATCATATAAAGTGCAGTATAAAGAATAAGATCGATGCAGCAAGAACCACTTTTCGCCTATAAATACTATACAGTACAAATAGGAATCATAATAAATAAATTATATATAATTTAGAAATAACATTTCACGTTTTTATGGTTAGCGAAATCGTTTGACGCAGACCAGATGTTTAGAACTTCTATATTCTGGTATGATGCCAATTTTTTTTTCTTATATTACTAATAATTTTTTCCCCCTTTAAAACAACATTGTCCTAAATTAGAATTAGTGCTTCCAATTGTTCGGCCAAAATGGAGATAATATAAAAATATTTCTAAAAATCAAAATAACCACGGGACAATCAAAAAAACGAAGGCCAAGTCAAATAAGGGATAATAGGTAAAGCGCAAAAAATGGTAATCCACCCTACCCTCTTGGACAATGGTTACCTGCCGATCGAAAAATAATTTCATCAAAAAAAACTTACATACTTATTATTTGTGTTTATATATTTGTTGATTTAAAATCCATTTTAAAATTGCAATTTCTGTTAAAAAACAATATGTCTACTTATTAACATAAATTCGAACCGAACCCGGAGAAGAAAACCCTGGTTTTTGGAAAAAATTTGAACCCGAAACGAACCTGAACCCCGTTTATAAAATTTTACCCCGAACTGAACCTGGGAACTTTATTTGAACCCGAATTCAACCGGGTTGAGTGTATTGTTAAAATCATATATTAAGATATTTGTATAATTGTAAATACAAATATTAATGATTTAATTGAAATTTTATGTCAAATTTCCAATAAAGTGAAGTGTTAATAATTTTAAACAACTATTCATTTATGCCATTTTTTAATTTTTTTAATTTATTCACAAAGATTCCTATTGTGTTAATAAATTTTAAACAATTATATTCATTCACGCCATTTATTTTTAACTTATTCTCAAAGATTATTAATTAGAGGAAAATGAAAGTGAACAAGTCATAAATATAATAAAAAATTTATTTTTTATACCAAATTTATGTCTAGTTTTTTAATTATGATTTAAATATAGGTTTTTTTTGTATTCAAAAATTCTTCAAGCTAAACCAGGGTTCAAAAATATTTCCACCGAACTCTTATTTTTAACATTAACCGAACCCGCGCAAAAATTTTGCCGAATTCGCATCCCTGCTTCTTAACTTCGATTTCGAGCTCATTGCAGATGCAAATATAAGATTTTAAAATGGCAGTTTTTTAGTAAAAAGCTATTTATAATATTTAATAATTCCTAAGAATAATCATGAATGAAAAACATATATTATGAAAAATAAAATTTGGTATAATATTTATGCAATATTTTTTAGGGGGTGCAAAGGACTTTTTAGAGATTTTTTTGACTTCGAGACCTATTTAGACTTTTGAAAAGAAACTCAGGGTTGACAATTAGGATTACCATGCCTCAAGAAGACAATATAATGAATTGTAATTTTTAAAAGTTGGAGTAAATGTATGAGTGGTAATTAATGTAATCCATATCATTTCTAATTAAATAAATAAGTAAGCGTATTGAATTAGTATTTAATTTATTAACGGTATTATTATTTTATTATTCTGTATATTACATTTGATAATTTTTGAAAATATCCTTAATTAAATAGGCCAATCAATTTATTTATTTTATCCGAGATTATAATGAAATCTCCTGAGTAAGGATTTAAAAAATTAAATTTCTTGTCAATTTTTTTTATAATCTTTCCTAATTATATTTTTAGAAATAACAGTATATATACTGATTTGTCACAATGTGAAAAATCAGAGTGGACCTTTATTTATTGTCAAAATAAAATCATTAGTGAACACTGGAAATATTATGTGTAACGAGGTATATTATTTTTAATTATAACATGTAATCAAAATATTTAATATTATAATTTTTTCCAATGACTATATAAAAATATTCAGTTAATAAATATTATAAATTTTGGTAAAAAAATAATATAAAATGCAAAAATTAAGGTAATTTTTCGGAGATAAATTTTTTAACATCTTCCATTTCTTTTTCATCTGATCTATGTTCAATTGGGTAACTATGCAATTGTATATTTGGATTAAATTTTTTAATTTCGTCGTGTGTTCTTTGCCCAAAATGGTAATTTACTACATTATCCATTTTGCCGTGGGCCTGGAATATAGGAATATCTTTATTCTCCGCTGATAGTTCCTATCAATTTATAATTTAAAAAAATGCATAATATTAGTTTAAAAATTTTTTGGGTGGAGTAATTTGCATGTTCTGTTTATATTAAGCCATACTTGTAAACTCTTTAGGAAGACCAATAAGTATTAGCTTAATCTAGACTTCAAATCAAAAATAAAAACAAATTTTAAAAATATTTAATTTTTTTTTCGAATTGAAATTGTAATTACTCAATTTAAAATATTGAATTTTAAAAATTATTCTCTCCTGTATTTAGCGTTGCTTTTAACTCGATTTTGGCCAAAAAATATCTTATCAAATCTTCGAGATGCAACTAATTTTTTTCTAGAATAATCTAAGGGCGCGTAAATATATTCGATTTTAGGTGAACCTAGATTAATATATTTATTTTAGAATTTGAAATGTGGGAATTAATATTATTTATATATAATATTTCAATTGGTTAGTTTGTCCAAATTAGTGTTGTTAAACGACTCGAATTAGTCAATTTTAAATTAATATGCAGATCATTCCTCACCCATATATATTTTTAAAAGTTAAATGAAAAATATAACTCTTTTAACATTTAGAATTTAAATGACTTGTCCAAAATATATAAATACTAAAAAAAAAGATTTTTAAAAAATATTTAACTCAATCCAAAAGAATGACAATATTACCTCCTTCAAAATTTTTATCCATAACTCCATTCTAAAATGTTGCCCCCCCCCATGACTTTCCTCCTATCAAATAAGCTCTGCCCTCTTCCTCTAATTTTATTCATAACCACCATCCCTCTTCTAGTATTTTTAAAGATGATCTGGTATCTTATAATTATTTGGATATTGAAAATTTTATTTAATCATGCATAAAATTATAAAAAAATTTACCACGTAATTAGATTAATATATATATAAACTTAGATAAATTAATATTAGTGATATGTTAATGGACTGTTCTATTTGTTGATATATAATTGACATTTATAGACGTTTTTCAATTGATTTCGAATAAGAGATATATAACATATTTTTTATCTTTGTTATTTTTAGATCATGTGACATTATTATATAGTGATATATTTATGGATATAGCTAAGGAAATCGATGCTGATATGAGGTGCAATAAACTCTATGATGCCTATAAAAAATTAAAAAAATTTCAAAAACCCTCCAATTTTAAACCTTTGCCCAAACTGAAAGTTAATAACAATATTATTCGTGACCCAGACGATCAAATAAATTTATGGCTTGACCATTACTCTTTAATGTTTAACTCCGAACTCCCTTAACCGCCTCTGGGTGATAACCTTCTCTCCTCAAGGTCAAATTTTACCACGTAGGAGATAAAAGGGCTATTATGAAACTAAGAAATAATAAAGCCGCCGGACCAGATGGAATCAGAGCGGAACACTTAAAAGTTTCGCCTGATTATATCTCTACCTTTCTATTAATCATTTTTAATAAAATCTGGACTTCCGGCATTACTCCAAAAGATTGGAACCTGTCATTTATATGTAACTTCCCGAAAACTCCAAACCCACTCGTCTTTGATGACTATAGAGCTATTGCACTTACCTCTATAGCATCTAAAGTTTTTATGGTGTTAATAAAAAATAGAATTCTTTCTTCCACTAGACATCTACTATCCAACAATATCTGTGCGTACAGACCGGGGCGGAATATCTTGCAACCAATTCTTGCATTAAAAGTTACTTTACAAAAAAGTTATAGGTACAAACTACCACTTCTGTTTATCTTTGTAGATTTCCGAAAAGCTTTCGACAGTATTAAATACGAAGTATTATGGGAAATTCTGGCTGAGAGTGGGATTGACCTAAATATTATAAAAATCCTTAGAAATCATTACTGTTCTCTTTTTTCTTCTTTTAAAATCGATAACGTTCAATCTACTTCCTTCAGAATACGTAAAGGCGTTAAACAAGGATGTGTCTTGTCACCAATCCTATTTAATATAATCATGAATAAAATCATCGCCGACACTTTAGGGGCTTTTAATTTACTCAATCTATCCTCTAGGGATGATCTTTCCCTGAAACATCGCATAATCTATTATGCTGACGATATAGTTATCACTACCAAATCATTAGAAGAATCTTGCGACATTTTGAATATACTAAAGACATATAGTGAGAAAACTGGATTAACTATTAATCTAAATAAAACCGTTGTTATGCCTTCCCCGTGGGCAGATGTCGACCCAAATCGTTCCTTTGATTTGTTAGGATTAAAATTAGTACATGAATTCAAATATCTGAGGGTAAATCTAGATAATAAGGGCCACATAAAAAATGAGGTTGAAATGAGGTTAAAGCATGCCAAATTCGTTTTTTATAAATATTTTAAACTATGGAACGCCAGAGAAATATCTGTAAAGAGTAGACTTCAAATGTTTAATTCTATAATTATACCCATTTTATTATATGGTGGTGACACTTGAGACATAAATAAAACACAAACTAAGAAACTTCAGGTCTTTATAAATAGATGTCTAAGGCTTATAAATGGGTATATTTATCCCAAAATTATTACCAACTGTTTATGGAGACTCTCGAGACATGCTCCTGTTTCAGTTACACTAAAGAGACGAATTCAACTTTTTGCACACATAATTAGGAACCAAGAAGACAACTTAGCATATGATGCTCTTAGTTGGCTTCCATCCAATAAGAATAAAAGATACTGCAGCTACAGATCCTATTGGTTAAATAAAACTATTTCAGATATATTGCATCTAAATATCAGCTTAACACAATTTGTCCACATAAACAATAACAAAAACTCTATTAACAAACTTCTCAAATTAAAAACTAACTTCCTTCTGGAACATTAAATTAATTCGTATCATCTTTGGACATTCCTATGACATTCCTTTTTTAGCGTATCATCTTTGGACATTCCTTTTTTTAGAAATCGACGTCCTCAATATTTAGCTTATTTATTACATTACGTTCAGATAGTTTTAATTCTATACTTTTAATGTAAGTCTTAATTTTATCTTTTTTGTTAATGGACATAATTTATTTTATTCTTTTTGACCAAACCTTTTTACTCTATAGCTAGTCCATACTCCCTCTCCATTAATGTCTAATATAAATATGTACATTTTTAATCACTTTTTGGTTTTAGTCCTTTTCCTATTTTGTTTTTAATACAAGATACAATTTAATTTTCAATACAAAATTAAAGATATGTAGTAAATTTAAATAGTGACACACTGCTAATTGATCTTCAAGATACTTATAAAGTATTATTAATTAAAAGTATTTTTTTTTACAAATAATTTAAAAGTAGTTTTACAGTTCTATTTTCTTTTCAGTTTTATTTTTTCTTTTTTAATTTTAGTTCAGGATACTGTATAAGGTAATATTTAAAATATGTTAAGTATTAAATGTGTACATTTCTATTTTACTTTTGGTTTTAGTCTTGTTCTATTTTATTTTTAATACAAGATACAATTTAATTTAATACAAAATTAAAGATAAAATGTAGTAAATTTAATAGTGACGCACTGCTAATTTATTTTCTAGATATTTGTAAAGTATTATTTATTAAAAGTATTTTACAAATAATTTAAAAGTAATTTTATAGCTTTATTCTTTTCTTTTTTCAGTTTTATTTTCCAGTTTAATTTTAGTTCAGGACACTGTATAATATCAATTACAAGTCATAATAAAATTTAATCTATGTATATTCTATTTCCCAGTTACTCCTAAGACTTAAATTGTAAATTGTAACATTGCCAATATGACCCTTCCATAATCAAAACTTACTTAATCGGGCATGGGCTTTTATCTGTCCCTTTTACTTCCCATGGGCGTTTAAGTGAGTGGCTTTGCCACTTACGCGCACAGGTAACTGCGGCCTGCCCAAAAATCGTGGATGGTCCTCTTAATTATTTTCCCATTTTTTATCCCAGTTTGATGGGTTTTTTAAGAGAACCAAGCGTTGCTCTATTGTATATATAACTTTTGCTATATGTACGACGTTTAGGGCTAGTGCGCTTAATATCACGTATCACGTAAATAAAAGAAATCGTGGAATTATCATTATAGAATCATTTATTTTTAGAGAAGTGGTGCCGTTTTCACACGGAAAAGATACTTGGGAAAAATTTGATGCAATGTAAGTTATTAAAAATATAAGATCATGGACCATTAGAATTATAAGGGTAAAAAATAAAAAAATTATATTTGTATGTAATGTATAAAATTAAAGAAAATAGAGAAAAATTGGAATGGATAGAAGGCAAAAGGTAAGAGATGAAAAAAGAGAAATTTAAACGTAATATGTTTTGAAAAGGGATCTTTTTAATATTCCTGACAAAAGATACAGATAGATTCTTTTTAATATTCATGTTTAAAAAATTTACATATCACAAAACATAACCTATTTTTCTCCATAAAATCTTATATTAATTTTCTTATTTTATTTCGCCATATAAATTCACAATTAACATTAAGATAGATAGATAGATAGATAGATAGATAGATAGATAGATAAAAAATAACACAAAAATGAAATAAGTAAAGAATATATTTTACATATAAATGTAACTCGATAGAATTTCATTACTAATTTTATATTCTTTTTTAATTTGTAGGATGGATTAACATTCATGGTAGTGAAGAAGAAGGTAGCGAAAATGAAATTATGAAAATAAATTTCCTGAAATAAAATCCCAATCTAAAATTTTAGATGGAATTTTTTTAAATAATATGTCAAAAAAGACAATGTGCATGTTAATAATAAAGGGTTCAACAAACTCATTTAAAAATTTTGTTAAACATATTAAAATATATTATTTTTTTAAATCATAGATGTCATTTAGGCATTCAATATAAGTTATATCTAAAAGAGCAGAGAAGAAAACAAACAAATCCACCACCATAAAAAGATGATTCAACCCAGTATATCAGCTTCATTTAATGCCATTAAATAAAACCAATAAACAATAAAATTGATAAGTTGATATCTCCATTTATTGTCAGGGGTTTACACCCTTTGAGCCTAGTTGAATAGTCTGGATTTATTACAATAATGGAAAGTTATATATTGATAAATATTGATACAGGGGCGGACTGGCGACGCCACGGCCTCGTGGGCATTTTTTTTAAAGCGGCCTCATTTTTATGGGGGATTCGCCCCCATACTTAAATTTTGTTTTGCCCGGCCTTCGGTCGGGTTCTCTTAAATGACTTCTATGAATTATATGATTTTTATAACTTCTTATTTTTGAAAATAGGTACAAACGATGTACATTTTTTTTAAAAAAAAAGAATAATGACACGATACTCATATATATTTTATTTCATAAAATTGCACATCTAAAATCATATTTACTGCACATATATTTTATATTAGATATACAACGATAATGCACTATAAAATTAAATCATACATCACATGTTAATTATAAAATAATACATAATACTCAATATATAAAATCAATTAATTTCAATTATTGCAATTATACAATATTGCACAAAAAATAAAATTGCTACCGCCGATCATATTAAATAGATATAAATAAGATTTAAATAAAAGAATTAATATAAATTTTTAAGTTAATAAATCTCTCATTAACTTTGAACCTTTGCGCAAATAAACAAGAATATCTTTTAGTTCAATCTGCGCTAAAAGTTCCCGTTCAACTGACATCATTAAAAATGCTTCTAATTTTTCTTGTCCTATATTTGGTCTCAGCCTATTTTTTATAATTTTTAATTTACTAAATGTTCTCTCACATTTGACTTGCGTAAATGATAAAGTTAAAATGTAATCATATGCTAAAAATAAATTAGTGTAAGCACTTGTATGCATATTGTATCTTTTAATAATTTCGTACACACATATTAAACACTTGTTACATCTATTATCACATTTTGAGTTATTATCATTTTGTAATATTTCATCTTCTTCATATGAATCCTCACTTGTACATACGATATCATTGTCCGTTTCATTTAATTCTTCCACTAAATCTTTGAATACACTGGCAAATGAACACAATTCGTTACGTAATTTAACACTCGATATATTTGCCAATTGTGCCAGTTTTTCTAAGGCCTTTTCAGAAATACCTTTACTATTTATATCCTCAAAATGCCTTGGATGCAAATATTGCACATTCAAAATAAGCTCTTTATTCGCAGAAAACCGTTCCGACAAGCTGTTTATAATTTGATCAATTATAGGACAAAATACTTCGACCCTATAAAGGTCAATCGATTCTTGAGGACGTTCATCTTGGCCTTCGTCACTATATATTCTCTTTACTCATCCTATTCGATTTTTTGGCAGAGCAGTTTGTACCCAGATACTCTCTGGGAGCTTTAAATATGAAAGTGTTTCATTTAAATTAGAAGCCATTTTTGTTGCTTTATTTTGAATTGAAGTAATAGTTATAGATGACACAGAAGACTTGGCATCTTCTATCATTTTCCACGCTGATAAAATATCTAAATTCTTAGTTTGAAGATATAATGACAATGGCCCCATTATTTCAAAAATTTCTAAATATATTATATCAGTACTTAGAGTCTTAATTTACATAAATTATCAATCAAAGACTGTGCTTCTGATGAGGGTTTTGCCTCAAATGATTTATTATCAATTATAAATTGTTAGGCACTTATCGTTATTGGAAGTAGGTTCTCTTTGCCATATATCCATCTAATAGCTTTTTCATGTGGCCACCATCTTTTCTCTCCTATTTTTTGCAGTCTTCTCAACTTATTTTGGCCAGATGAGTTATTCTCTTTCACCCAAGCATCCATCCTTTTATATGATTCACCAAAGAAAGTTGCTAGTCTGTTCAACAATCCAAATAAATTTTTGCCTTCAACATCGTGGCATGAATCACATATACATAGATTTAATATGTGACTATAACACCAAATATACAAACTACTTGGAGCCTCTTGTCTAATTCAAATGATTCTCCAATTATATTTCTCATTTGAATTCCATGTTTTAAAAGCATTCACTCAAGATATCAAAAAATCCTTTTCCAGAAGAGTTTGTAACTTTTGTAAGTGCAAAAAGCCTTTCTGTTATTTTGCCATTATTTATGTATCGTAGGCAAATAGTTGCTTGATCATAAACAATAATGTCTTGAGTACTATCCATTTGCAAACTAAAACGTTTGTTACCAATCTCCTTTTTTATTAAATTCCTGATCTGATCAAGAACAACATCTATAACTTTGTTAACAGTTGTTTTCGACAACAAGGTTATGAGAGAACCTCTTCCCTTTGATTTTGATTTTTCAGAGAGTTTAAGCTTTTCTTTTCTACGTTTGCTCTTTAAAATAGCCTTCTCTAAATGATCTCTTAATATTTGATCATTTTTTGATATAATACGAATCATTTCCAGGAAATTCCCATGATTCAAATTTTCATTTTCAAAGTGGCTAAGTGTTTCAGTAACATTTGATCCTCTATAGGATAAGTTTTGTTTTCCTAAAAACTTTATTATTTTAAATATTTGTTTTATTATGTGGACATTGCTATAAATTTGTCGATTTTTTTCATTTAATATTTTAATACTAATTGAATTATCAAATGACTTATTTTTTGATGATTAGAGGTAGGCCTCGACAGCACTAATATGTACTTTTGTTTCATGTATTTTAATTAATGAATGCATATGACGAAAATTTGTTGAGCCTGTTGTAAAAGTGTTTTCACATACTGCAAATGCCAGGCAGATTGGGCAGTAGACAGCTTTGGCTTTATTGCACATTAGTTCTATTGTAATCCATTTTCTAGGTATTTTTTCATTCATTACCATTCGATAATATAATTTATCATATTTACTATTTATTGGTTGTATAGGATGTTGCATTAAGAATGCAAGTTTTTGTGGTATAGTAGCTGTTAATTGCAGCTTAACATTTTCATGTTTATGCATATCCAATTCTGATAATCCACTTTGTGAAATATCTAAAGGCATTATTGATGTAGTTGCTTCTGACAAGTGTGAGGATAATAAAGATGGAATTGCTGTAATTGTAGATAATGTATTTTCAGGGTGTGTGAATGATTTATCTGCTGTAATGGTTGGTAATATAGTTATAGGTGGGTGTGGCAATGATTGAACTGATGCAATAATAAAAGAAGATGTTGCAGATAATGTAGTTGTTTCAGGTAGATGTGAATGGGAGGTAGTTGCTGATATTCCTAAATAAATAGATTTTTTAATATGAAGTACTAGTATTATAAATACTTGGTACTGATTTATCAAAGAAAGATAATTTAAGTTGTTTTGGATCAGCACCAGCTGCTTTGAGACAAGCAACATATTTTTCTCTTAATTTTTCAGCTCCACCCTTAAATTTCCTTTTGGCATTTCTATGCATGATAATATAAAAAATTTATTATTATTAATTTATAACTTAAGGCTAAAAAAAATATTACAAGATGTGAACTTTACAACAGGCTCAACAAATTTTCGTCATATGCATTCATTAATTAAAATACATGAAACAAAAGTACATATTAGTGCTGTCGAGGCCTACCTCTAATCATCAAAAAATAAGTCATTTGATAATTCAATTAGTATTAAAATAAATGAAAAAAATCGACAAATTTATAGCAATGTCCACATAATAAAACAAATATTTGAAATAATAAAGTTTTTAGGAAAACAAAACTTATCCTATAGAGGATCAAATGTTACTGAAACACTTAGCCACTTTGAAAATGAAAATTTGAATCATGGGAATTTCCTGGAAATGTTTCGTATTATATCAAAAAATGATCAAATATTAAGATATCATTTAGAGAAGGCTATTTTAAAGAGCAAACGTAGAAAAGAAAAGCTTAAACTCTCTGAAAAATCAAAATCAAAGGGAAGAGGTTCTCTCATAACCTTGTTGTCGAAAACAACTGTTAACAAAATTATAGATGTTGTTCTTGATCAGATCAGGAATTTAATAAAAAAGGAGATTGGTAACAAACGTTTTAGTTTGCAAATGGATAGTACTCAAGACATTATTGTTTATGATCAAGCAACTATTTGCCTACGATACATAAATAATGGCAAAATAACAGAAAGGCTTTTTGCACTTACAAAAGTTACAAACTCTTCTGGAAAAGGATTTTTTGATATCTTGAGTGAATGCTTTTAAAACATGGAATTCAAATGAGAAATATAATTGGAGAATCATTTGAATTAGACAAGAGGCTCCAAGTAGTTTGTATATTTGGTGTTATAGTCACATATTAAATCTATGTATATGTGATTCATGCCACGATGTTGAAGGCAAAAATTTATTTGGATTGTTGAACAGACTAGCAACTTTCTTTGGTGAATCATATAAAAGGATGGATGCTTGGGTGAAACAGAATAGCTCATCTGGCCAAAATAAGTTGAGAAGACTGCAAAAAATAGGAGAGAAAAGATGGTGACCACATGAAAAAGCCCTTAGATGGATATATGGCAAAGAGAGCCTACTTCCAATAACGATAAGTGCCTTACAATTTATAATTGATAATAAATCATTTGAGGCAAAACCCTCATCAGAAGCACAGTCTTTGATTGATAATTTATGTAAATTAAAACTCTAAGTACTGATATAATATATTTAGAAATTTTTGAAATAATGGGGCCATTGTCATTATATCTTCAAACTAAGAATTTAGATATTTTATCAGCGTGGAAAATAATAGAAGATGCCAAGTCTTCTGTGTCATCTATAACTATTACTTCAATTCAAAATAAAGCAACAAAAATGGCTTCTAATTTAAATGGAACACTTTCATATTTAAAGCTCCCAGAGAGTATCTGGGTACAAACTGCTCTGCCAAAAAATCGAATAGGATGAGTAAAGAGAATATATAGTGACGAAGGCCAAGATGAACGTCCTCAAGAATCGATTGACCTTTATAGGGTCGAAGTATTTTGTCCTATAATTGATCAAATTATAAACAGCTTGTCGGAACGGTTTTCTGCGAATAAAGAGCTTATTTTGAATGTGCAATATTTGCATCCAAGGCATTTTGAGGGTATAAATAGTAAAGGTATTTCTGAAAAGGCCTTAGAAAAACTGGCACAATTGGCAAATATATCGAGTGTTAAATTACGTAACGAATTGTGTTCATTTGCCAGTGTATTCAAAGATTTAGTGGAAGAATTAAATGAAACGGACAATGATATCGTATGTACAAGTGAGGATTCATATGAAGAAGATGAAATATTACAAAATGATAATAACTCAAAATGTGATAATAGATGTAACAAGTGTTTAATATGTGTGTATGAAATTATTAAAAGATACAATATGCATACAAGTGCTTACACTAATTTATTTTTAGCATATGATTACATTTTAACTTTATCATTTACGCAAGTCAATTGTGAGAGAACATTTAGTAAATTAAAAATTATAAAAAATAGGCTGAGACCAAATATAGGACAAGAAAAATTAGAAGCATTTTTAATGATGTCAGTTGAACGGGAACTTTTAGCGCAGATTGAACTAAAAGATATTCTTGTTTATTTGCGCAAAGGTTCAAAGTTAATGAGAGATTTATTAACTTAAAAATTTATATTAATTCTTTTATTTAAATCTTATTTATATCTATTTAATATGATCGGCGGTAGCAATTTTATTTTCTGTGCAATATTGTATAATTGCAATAATTTTTTATGTGAAATTAATTGATTTTATATATTGAGTATTATGTATTATTTTATAATTAACATGTGATGTATGATTTAATTTTATAGTGCATTATCGTTGTATATCTAATATAAAATATATGTGCAATAAATATGATTTTAGATGTGCAATTTCATGAAATAAAATATATATGAGTATAGTATCGTGTCATTATTATTTTTTTTTAAAAAAAATGTACATCGTTTGTACCTATTTTCAAAAATAAGAAGTTATAAAAATCATATAATTCATAGAAGTCATTTAAGGGAACCCGACCGAAGGCCGGGCAAAACAAAATTCTGGGTATGGGGGCAAAGCCCCCATAAAAATGAGGCCATAGCATCGCCAGTCCACCCCTGCTCAGAGACTGCAGAAGTGTTATTTGTATAGTCCAGTCTGGATTTTTTTTTCAAATTTTTAGAGCCCGGGTTTTAAATTTTTAGGCCCAGCCTGGATTTTTTTCAAATATATTTTATTTATTTTTACTTTTTATGGCTAATAATTGTGATTTAAAATATTTGGTTTTAAAATAATTTTTAATAAATTTAAATATAATAAAATTTGTGTTTTAAAAATTTTTTGGTGATAATATTGGTTAATGATGCTTACTACCTTAAGGTACTACTTATCAAATTTGAATTTTGTTCATTTTTCATTTGGATAGGCACTACCAAATATATTTATAATATATATTTGAAAAATCGTGGTTTTTGGAAAGCCTCTATGGCCTAGTAGGCAAGAGCTTGGCTTACTGATCCCATAGTTCCCAGTTCAAATCCCGGGAATGGTCATGTTTTTTTTCTTAATCTAACTTGGTGGTTCCATCCTTGGGGGGATAATATATAGGAGGCAGGACTCGACCACGTGATTCCGTATTAATATATTAAATAATAAGGGTCTTATTACATTTCAATAAATTTTGGTTGGTATTTAAAATATTTCCATACATTCACTTGGTAGTAAGCATCATTAACCGATAATATTATAATAAAGGAAGGTCCCAAAAATAAAAAAAAATTTTTATATGTAGGGCTGTGCCAATTTTAATTTTTTTCACTGATATCTTGATATTATTACTAACCCTATCCAATATTTATTTTTATTTACCATCTAGCCATAACCCTTCACTACAAATGTTGAAAAAGCTGCCTTAACTACAAAGTTGAGGTCTATTTCACCCCAAATTTTGATTAGCTATATTAAAGTTATAAGATCTAAAAATTTAAATATATATTAAAAAATATCGGAGATAATTAATACAAAATTTTAGATTTATGTTTATTTCCAGGAAAAAGTTATACTAATTTTTCTAGTTGCTGAATTTTCTATAGAATTTAAGTTTTTGAATAAAGTTTTTTAATGTTTTAAACACAGGGTTGAAAATAGGACTTTAAAAAAATGAAATAAATATTAAAATAAAACATAATATCTTGACAAAGTATGAAAAATATTAAAATGCTTTGTGAAATTTGAATTTTATTCTTATGATAACTTAATATCACAATATGTAGTGTTAAATAATTAGTTTACCTGTGGAAATGATTTGTGAAGTGGAAGCCAAGCACTTAATGCTATTATTCCTGCTAATGGTTTCTTATAAGTAAATCCTGAATATAAGGCCAATGCTCCGCCTTGTGAAAATCCTCCTAAAATTATTCTTTTTGAAGGTATACCATTTTCGATTTCTTTGTCTATCATATCATGAACTAAATAAAATTAAGCAGATTTTAAGATAAATAGTACTAGAATAGGCTGCTTCTTTAATGCCAATTTCATCTTCTTTTTCTATCATGGACAAACCATATAAATCAAACCTAATAAATGTTGTATTATAGTAAACGTATTACAAAAATTTACCAAGATGGCATCTTAGATCCTGCATTTAAGGTCACTGAAATTATGGGGCTAAAATTATAATCATAATTTAGTTTTTTAAAGATAAAATTACGCATTTGGAAACAAGTATTTAATATGAGGAGAAATCATTTCTTGAAACTGACTTGACCATCCATACCTTAAATTTAAGTATATAAATAGTATATTGAATAAAATATATATTTACCCTGTATCGCCTAACCCATGCAAAAATATGACCTAGTAAAATAGATTTTCAAAAACTCTTTTATATAATTTTACCGTTGCAGTTTGTGCTATTTTTGATTTTAAAATAATATCATTCATTTCCCGAATATGTCATATGAAGGTTAATTAAATTACAACTAAGCATAAATAAACAAGATATATCTGATATTGACATTAGATTATCTGTCATATGACGTGATTTATTAGAAAACCATATTTTTGTTAAAAGACTGGTATAGAAGGTTGTAATAATATTAGATTAGGTTAGTATTAGACGAGGCATATCTATAAATAATTAAATTCTATCAATCATTTGATTGTATTTAATGAGCTAATAATTTCTATCCTATGGTGTCGGTACTAAAGATCTGTGAAAGTAGATTTGGGCAGGCTTTGGGCCGAGCCTGGCCTATTTTAAAAAAAAAAATCTGGTTCGGGCTGGATCGAGCCTAATATTTTTAAAAAAAATTCAGGCCGGGTCTGGTCAGGCTTTGGATATTTTTTTAAATATATATATAAAAAAAATTTCTAATTATATGTTAAATTTTTAATGTAAAATAAAAATATTTGTTGCGTTATTATATTCTAATTAACCTTATTATTTTTTATAATCTAATTTTATAACTTTATTTTTTATATTGCGTAACCTTACTTTTTATATTTTGTAATATTTTACTTTTTGTTTTTTTAATATTGTATTCTAATTTTGATTTGTAAAATATATATATAAATGAAGTGTAAAAGGGAAAAAGTAGAGATAATAAAGTTAATAATAATAAAATATATTTTTACTTACTTGCACGTTTATCATGATTCTCTTCATGGTGCTCCAGTTTAGGCATAAAAAACTCGCCTTATGGAAATTAAAAATTTTCTTTAAAAAAAAAAAAATTTTCTATATAATGGAGAAAATAAACGAATTTACACATAAGATTCCTAAGTATGTTTTCATTCAAATTGATTAATATTCCCCATATAATTTCAATTTACGATATTTTATTTGACTTAACCTATAACAGTGACGTGAACTATTCTAGAATAAATGGAACGGAAGATGTTTTGTTTGAGTTTATCAATTTAAGAGATATGATTTGTTGCTTCGAATTGTTGAATGGGAAGCATTATATATAGTGATAATGATTTTATCGAATTAACTTGTATATTTACCAAAATATAAATTGCTAAAATAATAAATGTTATAATTGCTTACATATATGTCTTATTAATAAAACATGGAAATAAAACAAGAGTTTATACATAAGATTCCTAAGTTAGTAGGGCCACTTACCGAAATTTATTTAGACAGAATATTAAATTATTTTTCGACCAGTACATTATCGGACTCTATTAAAATAAATACTTTGCTTAATAATTTATCAGACGAAGTTTTTGACAATATTAAATCAATTTGTTCTGATACCGACATTCTAGAACTTAAAATTGTGATTAAAAAATTAACTTACCTTTTACCAGCGCAAGATTTAAATACTTTAATTAATAAGTTTAATCTGCTTCAACAAAACTCATCAGAGAGTTTTATGCTGTGGTACATTAGAGTATCGAAACTTCATAAAAAATGTAATTTTTTGGACGACAGTAGATTAAAAGAAAAACTACGTACTTCTACTTTAAATGATAAGATAAAATATAAATTCTCTAAAAACATTGACTTAACATTAAACCAGATGGTTGAATTAGGGGTGAAACTGGACTGTAGTAATATTAAGTCAGATGATAATAATATAAGTAATATAAATAATAATAAAAAGTCCGATAAAGATAAAAATTTTTACAATAAAAATAGAAATGACAATAATAATTATTTTAGACCTGATAATAATTTTAGAAACAATTTTAGAAATAATTATGATAATAGAAATAGAAATGGGAATTACAATAATAATTTTAGATACAATTATGGTAATAATAATGCGAGATACCACGATAATTATAACAATTATAACTACAATAACTATCGCTATAACAATAATAATCAATCTAATTATGGTATAAATAATGACATAGTAATGGAAGTGAAAAGTTGTGATGATTGTAACATATATCACGATAATCCTATAAAGATACAAAAACCATGGGTTTTGGCAACCAAACCGTTTGAGAGGATACACATAGATTATGCGGATTCGTTTTTCATAAAAAATTGGTTGATAATAGTCGATGCCTACAGCAAATTTCCAATTATTATTCCTGTTAAAAATATTACGACTGATGTTACTTTAAAAGAAATCTTTAAAACTACTTCGCTATATGGAATACCTGAAACTATAGTTACTGATATTGGCACTAACTTTACGAGTAACGATTTTGAAAAATTTTGCAACAATTTTGGTATTAAACATGTGCTCACATCTGCATATCACCAGCAATCCAATGGCCAGGTAGAACGCATGGTTAGAACGTTCAAAACACATATGGAAAGGAATATAAAAATTGACCTAGATATCGCAATTGGAAAATTTTTATTTAATTACAGAAATACGCGTAATGATACCACAGGTGTTACACCTTCTCAGAGAATGTTTAATCGAGACATTAGAATTGTTGGAGGAGAAGGAGAATAAAATAAACGTTAATTTACCACGAAATTGAACCTTTAACGTAGGAGATTTTGTTTGGTACAAAATACAAGGTGATGATAAATGGTGCAAAGGTATTATCACACATAAAGAAAGTGATATGATGTTCCAAATTAAGACAGAGAAAGGTATTTTGAGGAGACATTTAGATCACAATTATTAATTACTAGTTGATAACCCGTCAAAAATGACGGGGATGAGAATTTTATTCGTTCTTTTACGATAATTCTTTTAACCCCTCCCCCTCCTCCTTCAGGCCAATTCCAACCAATTAAGACTAAGAGAGAGGAATTGTCTTTTTTATTCAATGATTGATGAATAATATATTTTACCTTTATTTGATGATGGATGAATCAGACATTTTCCTTTTTATGAGATGTGATTTCGAAATTTATATTTTAAATTACAAAAATGAAACAATATCTCTTATTAGCACCCTAAATACTAACATTATTTACCAGAGCTCCTGTTAGTCAGAATTACTGTTCACTCCCCACCGCGTGAAGGTAGGAGATGGATTTTAGGGGAGCAAAGAAATGAAAAAAAGAATGAAAATAAGAAGGAAGAAATAGAAAAAAAGAGACAAAGATATGAATTATAAGAAAATATAATAAATATTTATACTTCAAGAGTTGATGATTATCGGGTTACAACACATATGCATTTGTAGCCATATAAAAAATATAATATAATAAATTTTATAATATAGAAAATTTTACCTAAAAAAGGAGATTTCAATCTCTTTTCGTGGTTTCGTTTTTGAAGATGATGTTGTGATTTCCTTGCTCGTAGTTTGTCGTAAATAACCTGAAATAAAACGTGTAAATTGAAATTAAATAGAATATACTGTTGTTGGTGAGGAAGATGGTTTAGCGATGGTGAAGAAGTTCTCTTTTCTTTGCTCAAGGTGGTTTCGTTTTTGAAGATGATGTTGTGATTTCCTTGTTCGTAGTTTGCCGTAAATAACCTGAAATAAAACGTGTAAATTGAAATTATAAAATAGAATATACTGTTGTTGGTGAGGAAGATGGTTTAGCGATGGTGAAGAAGTTCTCTTTTCTTTGCTCAAGGTGGTTTCGTTTTTGAAGATGATGTTGTGATTTCCTTGTTCGTAGTTTGCCGTAAATAACCTGAAATAAAACGTGTAAATTGAAATTATAAAATAGAATATACTGTTGTTGGTGAGGAAGATGGTTAAGCGATGGTGAAGAAGTTCTCTTTTTTTTGCTCAATGTAGTTTCGTTTTTGAAGATGATGTTGTGATTTTCTTGCTCGTAGTTTGCTGTAAATAACCTGAAATAAAACGTGTAAATTGAAATTATAAAATAGAATATACTGTTTTTGGTGAGTAAGATGGTTTAGCGATGGTGAAGAAGTTCTCTTTTCTTTGCTCAAGGTGGTTTAGTTTTTGAAGATGATGTAAAGTTGGTGATTTGATGGTGAATAACAAAGTTGGTGACTTTTTTAAATTTCTTACAAATTATGAATTTAAGATTTCATTATATACGATATTTTGTGTGAATGTTTTATCATTTTTTAAAATTTTTCCTTGTAATTCTGATGGCAAAATCATATTTTTCATATTATTTTGAGATTTACATCTAGTAAGAGCCACATATAGTTGTCCATGGGCAAAGACGGGCTCAGGGAGGAATAAGCCTACATGATCAAAAGTTTGTCCTTGACTTTTATTTATTGTAATCACAAAAGCGGGAATTATAGGAAACTGTCGTCTTTTTAAAGTAAATGGTAACTGAGAGTCACTTGGAGCTAGATCTATTCGTGGGAGAAAAACTCGATAACCCTTATTAGTGCCTGTCAATACCTCAGCGTCGATAAAATTAATATGTAAATGTCGTATGATTAAAGGGGTACCATTACAAAGTCCTTTCTTTGGGCTCAAGTTGCGTAATAGCATAACAATTGTACCAACCTTAAGTGTTAGCTTGTGAGGTGGCATACCGGATGGAGTTTGTGAATGCAAAAATTCTAGTGGAAAATTTATTATATCATCCTTATTATCGCTTTCAATGGAATCTGCACTATAATAATGTTTGATAGGTGAAATTATATTAATGATATCGTTGTTGAGGGTAAGTGCAATATTATTTTAGTAGAAAGACTATCTATATCAGCAATTTCTATAGAATTACCATACACACATTTTATTAATGAATCATTTTCAAGCAAATAAGGTGGGATTTCAACACTATTTGTAGGAAGATCAGAATTGCTGCGTGATAGCCCATCTCCAATTTTAAGTAACCAAGCATTGTAATCAACTTGATCTGATGAAATACGCATATTATCAATCAAATGTATTATTTTAAAATGACTCCATAAATATAAACTTTTTATACAGGACTCTATAATATCGACTTTGGAGCCTTTAGGCACTACTGGTAAAGTCTGTCTAAAATCACCACCTAATAAAATTACTTTTCCGCCAAATGGGTGGGAATTTTTCATAATGTCTTTAAGTAATCGGTCAATGCATCGCAAAGCGTGTTTAGTCATCATTGTGGCCTCATCAATAATAATCAATTTGCTATTTTTAATATCTAGAGCTAGCGAACTATGTAAATTGATATGGGATGTAGAAGTTTCAAAGATAGGCACAGGTAATTTAAATCCGCTATGGATGGTTCTTCCCCCCTTTAAAAGAATAGAGGATATGTCGGTGGTTGCAAAAGGCAATACAATTTGATTTTTTGCTCTTATTAACACATTAAGGTATTGTAAAGATACGTTTTACCTGAACCTCCAGCCATCCACGAAGAAATATCTTTCTGGAATATTTTTTAATTCAATCGCTTGTATAATTAAATCAAAAGCATATTTTTGTAATCGGTTTAATTTAGATATACGCTCGATTGAATCGGCAGCTTCAACATGGGCATCATAATGTTGTTTTGGGGGGATTTTTGTAGGTGAAGGAAGATCAAAACTTTAACAGCATAAACCATGATCAAGAAAAACGTTTCCAATGTCCATTAAAGCCATGTTTATTGCAATTACTTCTGAATATTGACGCAAATAATCTTCAATCATCATAAATCTGAACCTATTCCATAGATATGCAGGATTTTCAGGCTGACAAAAAATGCAGATAAAGGCAAAAGTACTCCGAAGTTGTGACGTTTGATATATTGATCCCTCTTCTAAGCATGATTCCCACTCTTTATCAACTGATAACAAATTTCTTTTAATAGCTGCCTCTTTAAAAGTACTCATTAAAATTCCATTAATAGTTTTTAAATAATCAAAACTTGTAGCCCCGCAAACATGAAGTAATAATAATCGAAGGAAGAATCGTTCATCAGAATTAGGATGAACGGAATACATTCTCGAAATTACATTTAATCGTTTTTTTCTTAGTTTCCAATGGTAATTTGTAGTGCTGTAAACATTTTTAAAAAAATCGAACGCGTTCGCGTTCAACGTTCATTGACAAAAATTGAACGCGTTCACGTTCACGTTTAAATTCAAAAAAAGGAACGCGTTCAAGTTCATGAACGCGTTCATACGTTCAAGTTCATGAACGCGTTCATACGTTCAAAATTTTATGATAAATTTTTTTTTTAATTTAATTTAATATAAATAAATGCCTTATATTTTTCAACAAAATATATTAGCCATGATAAAAAATAATAGTTTTATTTTGATAATATAATTATAAATACAATATAATAGAGCGATAAAAAAAAAATTTATAAAAAAATTTTCTTATTAATTTTTAATAATAATTGCTTTTCAAAATTTTCATCTGATAGGCATGAACGCTTGTCAGTTAATACAGCGTTAGCTATACTAAAAACTCGCTCAACAAGGGCAGATGAAGGGATTGCGGTGTTATACTTGATAAACAATTCTTTTAAAAGGGGGAATTTATTAAAAACATTTAATGTTTTATCCATTGTTTCAAAAAATTGAGCTATGTTATCATCATCCAATCTGCCCTCTTCTTCCTCGTCAAAAAAAAGCATATCTCGGAATTATTTTAAAACAGTGAAATATTTTTGATATTTGGGCCATGGTAATTCTAATTCATCTAATATTGAATTTTGATTTTCAGAATCTGATGATGAAATATTTATATCCATGCAAATGCTAATCTATTAAATTAAAATATAAAATATTCAAATTAATAAACTTTAATCTTATCTTCTCTAGCAGTAGCACTATGGTACGTTAGTTGCAATATGAAAAAGGAAAAAGTAAAAACAGCCGATTAAAAAATATAAGACTTTTTTGTTAAAAAATTGGATTAAATATTAATTTTTCAAATAAATAAAAATATAAGACTTTTTTGTTAAAAAATGCGGATTAATATTAATTTTTCAAATAAATAAAAATAAAAAGTGTTTTTAAAATTGAACGAACGTAAAATTGAACGCGTTCATCAAAGAAAAGGAACACGTTCAAAGTTCGTCAGAAAAAAGGAACGCCGTTCATCACCTTTTTTCAAAAAAACGAACTTCGTTCACGAACGCGTTCATTTTGAACGCGTTCGTTTACAACACTAGTAATTTGTAAACACATAATGATAAGGTATTTCCCCATAAAGATATCTAGCATTTAGATCTGTCTTA
Organism: Gordionus sp. m RMFG-2023; assembly: GCF_954871325.1. Taxonomy (NCBI): domain Eukaryota; kingdom Metazoa; phylum Nematomorpha; class Gordioida; order Chordodea; family Parachordodidae; genus Gordionus; species Gordionus sp. m RMFG-2023. The sequence continues at coordinate 79,579,331 of NC_088775.1, forward strand.
TTTAACTCAAACCATGCCGTTAAAGTAGTATGTTTATTTTCTGATCTCAATAAAGCATCTCTTTCATGTCCAGCAGTGAAATATACTGGCTGTTGTAAAGGTAAATGAATTCCTAAGCGAATAACAGCGTGCGAGCGATCATGCATATTATTTTCTTATAATCTCCACATTGATTCACATGCACTCACATATCGCGCATTTAAATGTGATTTAATTTCGTCATGAATATTTATATTTGAAGCAACATTAATGTCAACATTAGTACAGTCATAGCCCTTATAAATATACTTAAAGATATATTTTACCGATTTAATAGATGTACAAATTTCCACGTTAATATGAGCATTGAATTTTAACATTAGATATCGATTATATGGAATAACATAACGATTATCCGTAGGTTTACCGGAAAGAATTGTAATACCATTATCTCGCCTTTTATAATATGGATACCCATCAATATTTGGTCTTGTTTCCATTTGAAAATCCTTCGGAAATTTTTTGGTACATATGCCATTTTCCATGCAAGGCGATTTGGGGTTAAATATCCCGCAAGGACCATGTATCATAAAATGAGTAACAATCTGAAAAAGTTTAGGATCGAGAATTTTATCTGGCATTTCGGCACAAACAAATTTATCTATAGCTTGAGATGTTTCAATTTTGCTATCATCGTTTAAAATAATAAGTATATGGGCATGAGGCAAACCTCTTTTTTGGAACTCGATTGTATATATAAAAGCCATAGATTTACCAAATAAATTTTTTTTATTTATATCGAACAATAATTCATTTAATTTCAATTTAAAAACACTATTAAATCTGGTCTATCTGTAGGACTTTGCCCGGGAAATAGATTTTCCTTAATTTCACGCCAATTAGGATTGCATGTAAAAGTAATAAACAAATCAGGTTTGCCAAATTTGAGCACAATGGCCATTGCATCGTGATAGCGTTCTCGCATATTTCTTTGAGAACCTTGAAAAGATGATGGTAATATTACTGATTTGCCGGGAATTATATTGTTTGACTTTGTTTCCAAGTAGTCCATTAATCCAGAATATTCATCTACTCGTAATTTTGGCTGATTTTGTCTAATAAAATTTAAATTATTCGCCTCGACCTGTAAATAGGAATCAACAATATATTGTTGTGATAATTTCCCAGCAAAAAGGATTGGGTTGAATTCATTTTCACGAATTGCTAATCTAAATATTTTAAACTGTATTAGTGAGATATTTGCCCTTGTACGCCCTGTATCTTCACCCTTTAAATCTGGTTTCCAACCAGGGTCACCAAAAGGAAATAATAGAGGATATACCATTGGATCAAGATTAGGGCTTAATATATTTATATTTATCAGATCACTACCATCAACTCGAGGATAGACCTTGATATCCCGTTTAAATGGGGGTTCACCATCATCATTTGTAAAAATCATAGCTACTTCATCTATATTAGGAATGTTATATCTTCGCTTGTCACTTGAGCGATCTGCACAAAAAATCAATTGATTTTTTGAACTGGACGATTTTCTTGAATAGCCCTATTTTTTTCTTCTTTCTCAATTTCTCCCAAGGTTTTAAAACTAATAGAAAATGGGTTATTCTGTCTTATTAAAATATCTAATCTTTTTAAGAGATCCTCATTGCAACCAGAATTTTCTTTCATGTGTAACCTGCCATTAACAGCCTGGGTGGTCTCAAGGACATATAGTTGTGCAAATTTAGGAGGCATCCCAGTGGAAGGATATAAATGAGATGTTCGGTGATAAATTTGCCCATGAACTCTAAAACAATATGGGCCTGGGTTTAAACTATTAGAAATCTGTGCTCCCATGGATGCGAACGCAAGTAAACTATTATAAGATCTTATATATTTCATAAAGTTTGAATGAAATTCATTGTTAGGATTAGATAAAAGGTCTTGTAAAAAAGGAATATATCGGATTGATGGTATCTTAACTTTACCCTTATGACAGCAATTCTTAAATTTGCCATCTGTGGGTTTTTCCAATAAAAAATTTAGAGAATCGCAATAATCGCACTTAGTGTTGAGTAATCCACAATAATGTTCTTCTACTAATGATTGTTGTGCAGAAATATTTATCTAAAATAAATAAAATAAATTTGAGGCCTGCTAAAAATTATACATATAATTTAATATTTTTGTGATTATTCAGAGACCTGCAGATCCGGTGTAATTGTAAAATCAATATCATCAAAAATCAATACGTTATTGAATTTTATAAATCTTTGATTCGACATTTATATATGAATCACAAAATTTTATAAACTCAATCAATAAGGTCCATTTAATTTATTTGAATTCATAATATCATTTATAAAACTTTGAATCAACAATTATATAGCACTTCACAAATTACAAATAATGAGTAAACAAATATAAAATATATAGTATATCAAGAATTGTAAAATAAATAAATTCCCTGATAAATTATATAAAAGAATAGAAAATCATATTTATCATTTTAATATATTTAAAACTATTAAATCTATTTTAAATAAAATTTTTACAAATCGAAAATGGCTGCCAATATTTATAAAGCGATGAAAAAATATATAATAAATAAATATTTTATAATTTTAATGGTCGCCAATATATTTGAAGCGATGCAAACATCTTAAAAATCTATACGGTATTGATTCTACAATAGCAATATATCACTACGGTATTGAATCTATAATGATATTAATACGGTATTGAAGTTACAATGGGTATTGATTTCACAATCAATACACCGGCTCTGATGTAAACATATTCCAGGCTTATAATAATTTTTTCTAAAATATTCCATGGGTAACGATTATGTAGCACATACTTATTTTATCTTATATTTTGCCCGTCAAGATGATAGTGAAATAAGAATTTTCTTTTTTATTAGTTGATGAAATATATTTTTTATTGTGGACATAAATTAAAATTAATAACCATTCGCTTCATAAATAAATAATAAATTTTGAATTTCCCCTGATGATGGATAAATCAAAAATTTTCTTATCTATCTTATGAGATGTGATTCAGAAATTTATATTTATTAAAATATTTGTTATACATAAATTAAAATTTTTAACTTGGTTTGTTTTTATTGATTTGGGTAGATTAGATTTTGGTGAATAGTAGATTTTGGTAGTGTCTAATTTAAAAAAATTTATTTGTTAACATAAATTAAAATTTTTAACTTCGTTTGTTTCTATTGATTTGGGTAGATTAAGATTCTGTTGAATGGTACATTTCGGTAATATGATTCGTAGAATCTAATTTAAATAAATTTATTTGTTAACATAAATTAAAATTTTTAACTTGGTTTATTTTGATTGATTTTGGTAGATTAAGATTCTGCTGAATGGTACATTTCGGTAATATATATCGTGGAATCTAATTTTAAAAAAATCTATTTGATAACATAAATTAAATTTTTTAACTTCGTTTGTTTTTATTGATTTGGGTAGCTTAAGAGTCCGTTGAATGGCACATTTCGGCAATATGATCCGTGGAATCTAATTTAAATAAATTTATTTATTGTCATAAATTAAAATTTTTAACTTGATTTGTTTTTATTGATATAGGATCACTGAAAAAATTATACTTAGATATTGCACCAAAGGTATCTTGTGTAGGAATCTAAAAAAAATAATAAAATAGATTTTAATGGCCCACAGTAATGTTCAACTTGTTCTTGATTTTCAATATCTTCAAGATGATTGGATGTTGAAGCAAATTGTTCATTTCCAGTATCTTCAAGATGGTTGGATGTTGTAGGAATAAGACTTTGCTCGTTCCTTTTCTTGATACGACAAAGTGCCTGTCTCTTTCTAGCTTTCTCCTTATGTTGATTTATTATTAAATTTTAAAAATATAAGAATTACTCAATTTTATAAAAATAAGTTTAGTTTAAAATATTTATTATTGTGGACATAAAATAAAATTACTAAATATATACTTCATAAACATATTTATAAAAAATAATGGAAAATATTAGAATAGCCCCTCACCTAATAAATATATATTTCGGAATCACATCTTAAAAATATAAAATTTGCTCTTGTTGAAGCAATAATGCCTTCTTTAGATTTTGGTAGTATGAAACGTTCCATTGTTTGGTTTTGTTGAATGGTATCTTGTGTAGGAATCTAAAAAAAAATAATAAAATAGTATTTATAAAAATTTTAACTTACATTGCCTATGAGATAACCTTAAAAAACTTATTTAATATTATATGTATTTATTATGTAAGTTTGTATTTTGTGCAGGAATCTAAAAAAATAGTATTTATAAAAATTTTAAATTACATTGCCTATGAGATAACCTTAAAAAACTTATTTAATATATGTATTTATTATGTAAGTTTGTTTTTTGTACAGGAATCTAAAAAAATAGTATTTATAAAAATTTTAACTTACATTGCCTATGAGATAACCTTAAAAAACTTATTTAATATTATATGTATTTATTATGTATGTTTGTTTTTTGTGCAGGAATCTAAAAAAATAGTATTTATAAAAATTTTAACTTACATTGCCTATAAGATAACCTTAAAAAACTTATCTAATATTATATGTATTTATTATGTAAGTTTGTTTTTTGTGCAGGAATCTAAAAAATAGTATTTATAAAATTTTTAACTTGCCTAAATCTGCCACTTAACGTGTAAAATAGAATAGATAAATGAATTTTCAAATATAAAATAAGATGCTCAGATAAAACGTAAGTATATGTAATGTTCAACTTGTTCTTGATTTTCAGTATCTACAAGATGATTGGATGTTGAAGCAAATTGTTTATTTCCAGTATCTTCAAGATGATTGGATGTTGTAGGAATAAGACTTTGCTCGTTCCTTTTCTTGATACGACAAAGTGCCTGTCTCTTTCTAGCTTTCTCCTTATGTTGATTTATTATTAAAATTTAAAAATATAAGAATTACTCAATTTTATAAAAATAAGTTTAGTTTAAAATATTTATTATTGTGGACATAAAATAAAATTACTAAATATATACTTCATAAATAAATTTATAAAAAATAATGGAAAATATTAGAATAGCCCCTCACCTAATAAATATATATTTCGGAATCACATCTTAAAAATATAAAATTTACTCTTGATAATGCCTTCTTTAGATTTTGGTAGTATGAAACGTTCTATTGTTTGGTTTTGTTGAATGGTATCTTGTGTAGGAATCTAAAAAAAATAATAAAATATGTATTTATTATGTAAGTTTGTTTTTTGTACAGGAATCTAAAAAAATAGTATTTATAAAAATTTTAACTCACATTGCATATGAGATAACCTTAAAAAACTTATTTAATATTATATGTATTTATTATGTATGTTTGTTTTTTGTGCAGGAATCTAAAAAAATAGTATTTATAAAAATTTTAACTTACATTGCCTATGAGATAACCTTAAAAAACTTATCTAATATTATATGTATTTATTATGTAAGTTTGTTTTTTGTGCAGGAATCTAAAAAATAGTATTTATAAAAATTTTAACTTCCCTAAATCTGCCACTTAACGTGGGTAAAATAGAATAGATAAATGAATTTTCAAATATAAAATAAGATGCTCAGATAAAACGTAAGTATATGTAATGTTCAACTTGTTCTTGATATTCAGTATCTTCAAGATGATTGGATGTTGAAGCAAATTGTTTATTTCCAGTATCTTCAAGATGGTTGGATGTTGTAGGAATAAGACTTTGCTCGTTACTTTTCTTGATACAACAAAGTGCATGTCTCTTTCTAGCTTTCTCCTTATGTTGATTTATTATTAAAATTTAAAAATATAAGAATTACTCAATTTTTTAAAAATATGTTTAGTTTAAAATATTTATTATTGTGGACATAAAATAAAATTACTAAATATATACTTCATAAACATATTTATAAAAAATAATGGAAAATATTAGAATAGCCCCTCACCTAATATATATATTTCGGAATCACATCTTAAAAATATAAAATTTACTCTTGTTGAAGCAATAATGCCTTCTTTAGATTTTGGTAGTATGAAACGTTCCATTGTTTGGTTTTATTGAATGGTATCTTGTGTAGGAATCTAAAAAAAATAATAAAATAGTATTTATAAAAATTTTAACTTACATTGCCTATGAGATAACCTTAAAAAACTTATTTAATATTATATGTATTTATTATGTAAGTTTGTATTTTGTGCAGGAATCTAAAAAAATAGTATTTATAAAAATTTTAAATTACATTGCCTATGAGATAACCTTAAAAAACTTATTTAATATATGTATTTATTATGTAAGTTTGTTTTTTGTACAGGAATCTAAAAAAATAGTATTTATAAAAATTTTAACTTACATTGCCTATGAGATAACCTTAAAAAACTTATTTAATATTATATGTATTTATTATGTATGTTTGTTTTTTGTGCAGGAATCTAAAAAAATAGTATTTATAAAAATTTTAACTTACATTGCCTATGAGATAACCTTAAAAAACTTATCTAATATTATATGTATTTATTATGTAAGTTTGTTTTTTGTGCAGGAATCTAAAAAATAGTATTTATAAAAATTTAATCACACCTTAAAAATATAAAATTTACTCTTGTTGAAGCAATAATGCCTTCTTTAGATTTTGGTAGTATGAAACGTTCCATTGTTTGGTTTTGTTGAATGGTATCTTGTGTAGGAATCTAAAAAAAATAATAAAATAGTATTTATAAAAATTTTAACTTACATTGCCTATGAGATAACCTTAAAAAACTTATTTAATATTATATGTATTTATTATGTAAGTTTGTTTTTTGTACAGGAATCTAAAAAAATAGGTATTATAAAAATTTTAACTCACATTGCCTATGAGATAACCTTAAAAAACTTATTTAATATTATATGTATTTATTATGTATGTTTGTTTTTGTGCAGGAATCTAAAAAAATAGTATTTATAAAAATTTTAACTTACATTGCCTATGAGATAACCTTAAAAAACTTATCTAATATTATATGTATTTATTATGTAAGTTTGTTTTTTGTGCAGGAATCTAAAAAATAGTATTTATAAAAATTTTAACTTCCCTAAATCTGCCACTTAACGTGGGTAAAATAGAATAGATAAATGAATTTTCAAATATAAAATAAGATGCTCAGATAAAACGTAAGTATATGTAATGTTCAACTTGTTCTTGATTTTCAGTATCTTCAAGATGATTGGATGTTGAAGCAAATTGTTTATTTCCAGTATCTTCAAGATGGTTGGATGTTGTAGGAATAAGACTTTGCTCGTTACTTTACTTGATACGACAAAGTGCATGTCTCTTTCTAGCTTTCTCCTTATGTTGATTTATTTTTAAAATTTAAAAATATAAGAATTACTCAATTTTATAAAAATAAGTTTAGTTTAAAATATTTATTATTGTGGACATAAAATTAAATTACTAAATATATACTTCATAAACATATTTATAAAAAATAATGGAAAATATTAGAATAGCCCCTCACCTAATAAATATATATTTCGGAATCACATCTTAAAAATATAAAATTTACTCTTGTTGAAGCAATAATGCCTTCTTTAGATTTTGGTAGTATGAAACGTTCCATTGTTTGGGTTTGTTGAATGGTATCTTGTGTAGGAATCTAAAAAAAATAATAAAATAGTATTTATAAAATTTTTAACTTACATTGCCTATGAGATAACCTTAAAAAACTTATTTAATATTATATGTATTTATTATGTAAGTTTGTATTTTGTGCAGGAATCTAAAAAAATAGTATTTATAAAAATTTTAAATTACATTGCCTATGAGATAACCTTAAAAAAACTTATTTAATATATGTATTTATTATGTAAGTTTGTTTTTTGTACAGGAATCTAAAAAAATAGTATTTATAAAAATTTTAACTCACATTGCCTATGAGATAACCTTAAAAAACTTATTTAATATTATATGTATTTATTATGTATGTTTGTTTTTTGTGCAGGAATCTAAAAAATAGTATTTATTAAAATTTTAACTTACATTGCCTATGAGATAACCTTAAAAAACTTATCTAATATTATATGTATTTATTATGTAAGTTTGTTTTTTGTGCAGGAATCTAAAAAATAGTATTTATAAAAATTTTAACTTCCCTAAATCTGCCACTTAACGTGGGTAAAATAGAATAGATAAATTAATTTTCAAATATAAAATAAGATGCTCAGATAAAACGTAAGTATATGTAATGTTCAACTTGTTCTTGATTTTCAGTATCTTCAAGATGATTGTATGTTGAAGCAAATTGTTTATTTCCAGTATCTTCAAGATGGTTGGATGTTGTAGGAATAAGACTTTGCTCGTTACTTTACTTGATACGACAAAGTGCATGTCTCTTTCTAGCTTTCTCCTTATGTTGATTTATTTTTAAAATTTAAAAATATAAGAATTACTCAATTTTATAAAAATAAGTTTAGTTTAAAATAATTATTATTGTGGACATAAAATTAAATTACTAAATATATACTTCATAAACATATTTATAAAAAATAATGGAAAATATTAGAATAGCCCCTCACCTAATAAATATATATTTCGGAATCACATCTTAAAAATATAAAATTTACTCTTGTTGAAGCAATAATGCCTTCTTTAGATTTTGGTAGTATGAAACGTTCCATTGTTTGGTTTTGTTGAATGGTATCTTGTGTAGGAATCTAAAAAAAATAATAAAATAGTATTTATAAAATTTTTAACTTACATTGCCTATGAGATAACCTTAAAAAACTTATTTAATATTATATGTATTTATTATGTAAGTTTGTATTTTGTGCAGGAATCTAAAAAAATAGTATTTATAAAAATTTTAAATTACATTGCCTATGAGATAACCTTAAAAAAACTTATTTAATATATGTATTTATTATGTAAGTTTGTTTTTTGTACAGGAATCTAAAAAAATAGTATTTATAAAAATTTTAACTCACATTGCCTATGAGATAACCTTAAAAAACTTATTTAATATTATATGTATTTATTATGTATGTTTGTTTTTTGTGCAGGAATCTAAAAAATAGTATTTATTAAAATTTTAACTTACATTGCCTATGAGATAACCTTAAAAAACTTATCTAATATTATATGTATTTATTATTTAAGTTTGTATTTTATGCAGGAATCTAAAAAAATAGTATTTATAAAAATTTTAAATTACATTGCCTATGAGATAACCTTAAAAAACTTATTTAATATTATATGTATTTATTATGTAAGTTTGTATTTCGTGCAGGGATCTAAAAAAATAGTATTTATAAAAATTTTAAATTACATTGCCTATGAGATAACCTTAAAAAAACTTATTTAATATATGTATTTATTATGTAAGTTTGTTTTTTGTACAGGAATCTAAAAAAATAGTATTTATAAAAATTTTAACTCACATTGTCTATGAGATAACCTTAAAAAACTTATTTAATATTATATGTATTTATTATGTATGTTTGTTTTTTGTGCAGGAATCTAAAAAATAGTATTTATAAAAATTTTAACTTCCCTAAATCTGCCACTTAACGTGGGTAAAATAGAATAGATAAATTAATTTTCAAATATAAAATAAGATGCTCAGATAAAACGTAAGTATATGTAATGTTCAACTTGTTCTTGATTTTCAGTATCTTCAAGATGATTGGATGTTGAAGCAAATTGTTTATTTCCAGTATCTTCAAGATGGTTGGATGTTGTAGGAATAAGACTTTGCTCGTTACTTTACTTGATACGACAAAGTGCATGTCTCTTTCTAGCTTTCTCCTTATGTTGATTTATTTTTAAAATTTAAAAATATAAGAATTACTCAATTTTATAAAAATAAGTTTAGTTTAAAATAATTATTATTGTGGACATAAAATTAAATTACTAAATATATACTTCATAAACATATTTATAAAAAATAATGGAAAATATTAGAATAGCCCCTCACCTAATAAATATATATTTCGGAATCACATCTTAAAAATATAAAATTTACTCCTGTTGAAGCAAATGCCTTCTTTAGATTTTGGTAGTATGAAACGTTCCATTGTTTGGTTTTGTTGAATGGTATCTTGTGTAGGAATCTAAAAAAAATAATAAAATAGTATTTATAAAAATTTTAACTTACATTGCCTATGAGATAACCTTAAAAACTTATTTAATATTATATGTATTTATTATGTAAGTTTGTATTTTGTGCAGGAATCTAAAAAAAATAGTATTTATAAAAATTTTATATTACATTGCCTATGAGATAACCTTAAAAAACTTATTTAATATATGTATTTATTATGTAAGTTTGTTTTTTGTACAGGAATCTAAAAAAATAGTATTTATAAAAATTTTATACATTGCCTATGAGATAACCTTAAAAAACTTATTTAATATTATATGTATTTATTATGTATGTTTGTTTTTTGTGCAGGAATCTAAAAAATAGTATTTATAAAAATTTTAACTTCCCTAAATCTGCCACTTAACGTGGGTAAAATAGAATAGATAAATGAATTTTCAAATATAAAATAAGATGCTCAGATAAAACGTAAGTATATATAATGTTCAACTTGTTCTTGATTTTCAGTATCTTCAAGATTAAGATGTGTAAATTGAAAGTATATGGTTTTGCTCGATGTGGTGTCTGTTAAAAAATATAATTATTTACTGATGATTGAAGGTTTTGCTCGATGTTGTGTCTGTTAAAAAAATATCAATTATTGTAATTATTATATTATTATATGTTTTGTAATTGTTTTTTGTATTGAAATTCTTTTTTGAAAATGGCGGTTCGATTTGGTTTATGAATGCGTGTTTGATATGTTTAAGCTATGATGATTTTTATTGAATATATATATTATAGATTTGAATTCCTTAGCTCTTGTAGGATTATCTGCAAACATTTTTTTCATACTAATGTTCCTTCCTGCCTATTGCCTCAAAATACTTCTGAAATGCTTTCCATGATTTATAGGAGATTAAATCCATTTTGCTAATATTATCTAAATTGGCTTAAAATTGCTATGATAGATAGATAGATAAATTATAGATATATAGAAAGAAGAATATATTTGACATCAATTAAGACAAAATATTTACATTTCAACTTAGAAATATAATGCTATTTAAAATAAAATTTAATATTATAGATGGCGCTAAATATCATGGAGATTAAAACTACAATTTAACATAACTTATATACTTCCGAATTTGTTAATATTAATTAAATATTATTAAGAATCACTCCCTATTTAAGTAGGACATACGTCCAATAATTAATAAAGAAGTTGAATATTACATAATATATTAACAAAATTATAATTGACTATTATCATAAAATAATTGACTATATAATGTCACAGTTGTGACTGTGAATGCTATAATCATTTTGATTGGACAAATAATATTTAAAAGAAAACTATTGGCTAAATTTGATTGACATTTTTTGAGGATTATATATATAGATGACTCTAAGGATTCTTTTAAGAGGGAAGTGTGCACAAAAATATAAAAATTACTGATATAACACCTATTTCTAGACCTGTGCGAATAAAAAAAAACCTGTTTATTTAAAAGATTACATTAAAATATAAAATAAATATTAAATTGCATAAAATAAATTAAATACTAAAACGCTTACACTAAAACGCAAAAGATTAAAACGCTGAAAATATTATATAACAATCTTATTGATTTATCATTCTTCTTTTTTCTTATATGATGAATATTTCTTATTATTCGTAACTTATTGATGATAATAACAATATTGAAAAATGATAATAATAACAACTGAGTATCACAAGCACAAATTCACGATTGATATGGACAACTTACGATAAGGATATCAAGCTTACGATTTAAACAAACCAACGTACAAACACGATAAACGATTGGGACAAGCTAACGATATGATGACTTGTGAAATAACATTTACAACCAAAACGATAAACCACTTGGACAACAAACTCTCTATGACTTCTCCGATGAAATTATCAGAAGAGGGAGAATGTTGCGTTATTATATTCTAATTTTTTAACCTTATTATTTTTTATAATCTAATTTTATAACTTTATTTTTTATATTGCGTAACCTTACTTTTTATATTTTGTAATATTTTACTTTTTGTTTTTCGTTTTTTTAATATTGTATTCTAATTTTGATTTGTAAAATATATAAATAAACGAAGTGTAAAATGGAAAAAATAGAGATAATAAAGTTAATCATAATTAAATATATTTTTACTTACTTGCACGTTTATCATGATTTGATTCTCTTCAATATTTAATTTTATTTATCATATAAATTATAAAAATTAATTTCTATATTTAAATAAATTCGGTTTTAAAAAAATTTCGGGTTCGAACCGAGCCGTTAAAAAAATTTTGGGCCGAGCCGGGCTTAAAAAATTAGGTCCGATGCAAATCACTAGTCGGTATCGTATTTGGACAAAAGATCATCTTGTTAAGAAATTGCAAACTTTTATTTTTATAATTACGTTGCGATACAAGGGAAATAAATCCAAATAATTATTGAGGTAAATAATAAAATTTCAATTTAATTTTGTTTTTAAAGTAAATCACTATTTTTTGGCATTTAAGGAAAAAGAAAGGTAAAATTTTCAATTCCTCATAATTTTAATTTAGGCTTATACATTCAAAACCAGCGATGCGAACCCGGCAGAATTTTAGCCCCGGGTTCGGTTCGGGTTCGGTTTAAGTAAAAAAATAAAAGTTGGGTTCGGTTTGGGTTCGGTTTATGGAAATATTTTTGAACCCGGGTTTGGTTCCGGGTTCAGTTCGGGTTTAAGAATTTTTGAATTGATATTAAAAAACTAGACATAAATTTGATATTAAAATAAATTTTTTATTTTATTTATAGGCAAAATACCTTTAAAAATACAAAACAGTCATATATCGATTTTAAAAATTTTATTTAGACGGATTAGCATAATATCTTCCAGGAGTTGTTTACTCATCCTCGATCTATGTGGTGAGAGAATGAATTTCAAATGTGAAAATGATCTTTAAACGCTGACCTATCAAATGTCTTTCTAAATTAGACAAATGATTACCAGACATTTTTAATTTGCAATATGAGCATACTGATTTTGTATCAAAAGTAAAATGCTTCTCAAATATGACTTTATCTTTTATCTTAAATCTATATAATAATGAGGAACTTTTATTAAACCTTGAAATAAAAGAGTTAAAGAGGAATAGCTATGATTTCATAGAATTAAAAAACAGATATATAAATTTAATTTCAATTATAATATACATTTCATTAATATATATTAAAAATTAATCTGAACAAAAAATAAATCAATTTAATAATCTTTACTTTGACTTGTTCATTCCTTTAATTAGTAATCTTTGAGACTAAGTAAAAAATTAAAAATAAATGACGTGAATGTATTTAATTGCTTTAAATTTATTTAACACTCCAATAGGAATCTTTGAAAATAAATTTAAAAAAAAAATGGCGTAAATGAATTAAGTTGTTTGAAATTTATTATCACTTCGCTTAAAAGGTTTTATGATAATATTATAAAATCTCAATTAAATTATTAATATTTGTATTTACAATTATACAAATATCTTAATATATGATTTTAAACAATACACTGAACCCGTTTGAACCCGGGTTCATAAAAATTCCTGGGTTCGGTTCGGGGTTTTAAAAATTTTATAAATGGGGTTCATGTTCGATTCGGGTTCAGATTTTTTTATCAAAAACCCGGGTTTACTCCTCCGGGTTCAGGTTCGGTTTAAATCCCTGGTCAAAACCGTTAAATCTTGGGATTAAAATACTTAATTCCTATCCAATTTTTCGCAATTATATGAAAAATCAATAATTTATTTATTAAAAATCAGTTTGTGTTTTTTATAAAAATATTTATCATCTATATATATTTCTTTCAAGCATATAAACCATCAAATATAGTAATAATTATAATTTATTACTTAATATAACAACTATATATTTAAATTTGAATAAGTTTTAAAACGAATAAAAAAATAATTTTTAAAATTTGTCTGGTATGTTTAAACATAAGAATTTGATTTTTCCCACGTAAATATCAAGAATTTTTTAATACTTAGATTATTCAGTGTTCAAATAATAATTTTTATAGTTACTATATTTCAATAAATTATTTTATACATTTATGTAGACTTTATATTTGTAAAGTCAACTTTATAATATATATGTTTTTTTGTCCTTGTTTAAATTTCTACATCAAAATACAATAAAGATATTCAATTTATTTTCTTTAATCTTTGATTTTGTTAAAATATATTGTGGCTAATTATGTAAACATAAATATTAAAAAGCAGGCCAGGCCTTAAAATTTGAATTTATTAAAATTGTTTTGTTTTAAATTCCATAATATTTGATTTGAAATTATTTTACTTTATACATAACATGATTATAATATAAATATAATATTTATGAAAAATCTTTTATAAAAAGAGGTGGTATAATTTTCTTCCATCAATGTTATCATCTTTCTCATGATACCCTTTCTATAATGACATTTGAAGGACCTAATTGCATTAATGTCCTAAATTTGAATTAGGGATGTGGTATATAGTGTTGTTAAAAACCCGATTTGGGTCTATTTTTCAAAACGGTCCGATAAAAATTTTAGCTAAAATAATATTATGTAAGCATCGAAATCTGATAAATAGATGTTCAAGCATTTATGCCAGCTGCAATATCTTTAGGCTTACCTAATGTTATTTTGGTTATAATCTTAATAGGGCAGTTTTTAAAATCGACTCGAATCGGTCTTTTTAACAACACTAGTGGTATTTGCTGGCAAAAATATTTATTTTATATTATTAAATCCCAATTTTTCTTTGGACAAGATGCATTCATTAATGAGGAATCCCATTCTCTTAGGATATCCTCAAAAGTTGAAATTGTCAAATTGCTTTTATTAGAGTAATATTTTACTCATAATTTTTTTATTCTTATAAAAGGGTTTTTAAATTTCCCTACAATATAACTTTTTATCAGATTCATCCCCATTTATGATAACTTGTCTGATTTTAAGCCCAGTGTTCCACTAGATCTCATTGTGTCCTTTAGTAACACTTGGTAGTTTAGTCCTGTTTCATTAGAATTATAAATATTGTTCCTTTAGAAATCTTCAATCAGAGATGAGAATGTATTTTTGCTCCATTCATTTGCATTAATAATATATGCACTCCCTTTTTCATTGCAAACATTATAAAAATTAATATTCTGTCTTTCCTAAATCTCTGTAACCAGCTACTGGTAGGCTATAACTTATAATTATACATATTATAAAAACTTAAATTTACCTTCATTTAATGTCTAGGTAAAAAAAACATTTGGACTGCAATTTCTACTTCGCTTTAGTGTAAACCATATCAAGCTGCTTCTGTTTTTGGGTAACAACTCATTCTAACTTTTTTAATTACAGAGGGTGTATTCCTTAGAAATTGTGAGCATATACTTGCTTTATTAACTTCCAATCTATAAATTGTGGAAATATAACATTTTTAACTTACGCTAGTTGTGTTTTTGAAGTAGTGCTTAATTTTTCAAAATGTATAATAAAATTACCATTCTTGTATTAAAAATAAGTTAATGATGTAGTTCGTGTAAAAAAAAATCACAAATAATTTTTCCGATAAAATTTATTTATTTTTTTACTTATCCGATTAAATTAGTGTTATATAGTAATTATTCTCATATTAAAAAAAACTACTTTTAAATTAATAACTTGCTTCTTTATTATCTCAATGATCAGCAATTCTTTAGTAAAGTTTGCGTCAGATATAGTGATAAATTAGCCTCGTTTAAATTTTTAATAATTATATGGGTAACCATAATGACATCCCCATCTGCTTTTTATGCATCGTTAGTCTAGGTATTATTATATGTCATTTTATGCCATAATAATTTTTATCAAAATTGCAGAGTTTTTCGCATTTAAAAGTGTTTTCTCTTAAGCGATAAGCAATTAAACAGTTTTTTTACTGTATTGATATAAGATCGCAAATTAGTTTGGTCCAATATTGTATTTTAAATAGTTTAATGAGAGAATTTGTGGTGATTTGAGTAGATAAATTTGAATGTAAATCAAGTAATGTTTTATGTGAATTTATTCGCATCCCAGTAGTATAAAAAGTATTATATGTATCATAAATCATATTTTAAAATATATATCTCTGAATTCACATAATACCTTGAAGAAATGAGAAACATATGGATTTTCTTTAAGTTCATATTTAAATATTCTTTAATTATATAGATATCGGAATATTAAATTTGTAATATTATTTTTAAGATATAATATTCAAGGGATTCATTCATATTCGCGATAAAAAAACTCGATTTTATATAATATATCATGTTTTTTAATAATATATAAAGAATTATAGCATTCTCGCAAAATTTTTAAATTATAATTATTTGTTATATATATGTGTTGAATATATTGATCGTTGTTATTTTATTATTTATTTTGGCAATTGATTTATTTTTTTTATATATCAATTTGTATTTAAATTTAATCGGTGAAAATTTTATATTAACATTTTTTTATATACATCAATTTGTATTAGTTATTTGTTTTTTTATTGTTTAAAAAAAGGATATATAAAGGGGATAAAAAAAATGTAATTGAGCTTAAAAAATAAAAATGTAATTTATCATATGATTAAAAATAAAATGTATTATAATTATCTAATTATAATAAAACGTGAAATTAATTCAATTTCAACATGGAGGCCAATCTACGTCCGAACACTTTGCGTAAGTACTATCTCAAAATTTGATCTTGATTTTACAATGTACATTTATTCTATTTCACGCCTTTATCGATTATAATTCTCTTACGATGGATGCTTTGAACAATTCCACATATATTACTGAATTTGTCAAACTGGATTTCCCCAAATTTAGTAGCGATGACAGCGTCTACATAGAGAAATTGCAGAATTTCTTCAACACCAGCAAGATCTCCAATGGGAAAAAGTCCGCTTTATTTTTTCGAAGTCTTCCTGATGACGAATTCAATCATATTGGGGAAATTTGCACTGAGGAAGACTTCCAGGACCCAATCGCCCTGCTTGGCAAATTCAAGTTACAACATCCATCGAAGACCGAGAACGCTAAACTATCATTATTTTATGCTGTAACTCAAGGCAAGGATGAGACATTCTCGGCTTGGGTCACGCGTGTACCACGACTCAACAAAGAATGTAAATTTAATGGCATTCAGAGAATTATTGATAAAGTGAGAGTATCTTCGTATTCCAAAGATGTCAGGAAAGCGGTCAAGAGCTCTATGACCATAGAAGACATTTACAATCTAGGTCTAGAGGAAGACACCGCGGACCCAAGTGGCGTCAAGGGCGAGATGAAATTGTTACATTTGAATGAATCACCTGGTGTACAAGAGGTTAATCACATGAGTAGAGTAAAAAATAGTTACGTAACAACAAAACCCATTCAGGACTCTCACGCACATGGTAAATCTCTTATCAAGCAACCCCAGTTTATCAATGACAATCGCCCTGCACAGCATTTCGATGAACGTTACGATTTACGCTGCGACTATTGCCGTGACAAATGATTTGATAAACGTTACGATATACGCTACAACAACGACCGCGACAAACGATTCAACGGACGGCACAGCAATCCACGACAATCGTTTTCATCAAAGCTACGATAATTGTCACTATAACCGTAACCGTTTTGATAATCGCAACGATAACTACTACGACGATCGATACAACAATAGCGGGTAAAACGTCCATGGCAATTGTCACGACTATCATTGTGACCATCATCAAAGCCCTGATCAACGGGATGACTGCTATAGAGGTGATAACCGAATCAACTATCCCCGTCGTGGTCAGCACAGACACAACCCTCAAAATATTAATGGTTTTCCGAAATATTCGTCGAGGCCCAACCAGTACAAAAATGACAAATATACTTACAATAGATCTTCAGATTACAAATATCGTGATTGTCAATTGAATACGAACCATGCTATGAACATCGAAGTAACTGATGATGACGACGACTCAAACACAGACCTTAAAGAATATAATCTGCAGAATTTGGAAGTGTACAATATGGGGGTCAAGGATATCATATATGACGCGTACAACGTGACAGTGAGCATCAACAACATACCCACGTTGATGCAAGTTGATACCGGTACCAAGTACAGTATACTTCCGAAACTGACAGCTAAGACTGTAGGCATAACCGCGATACGTAAGATGTATATGAGACTCACTGGTTATGACGGCAGCGCTATCAAGATATTAGGTCTTGCCAATGTGAATGTTAAGTATGAAGGAATCTCACATACCTGGAGGCCATTGTAGTGGATTGTGATAAGAACCCCCTGCTAGGACATATGTGGCTCCACACCTTCAACAACATTTTAAAAACATTCTTAATGGGTAATGTAGAGAATGATCTCAAGAAGATAATCTCGACAACAAAAAAGACCTCGAAACAACTTACTCCTACAAACCCAAAATGGTCAGACAAGAGAAAGTTCACTTGAAGCCCGATGCTGTGCCTAAGATCATACCTTCAAGGCGAAATCCGTGCGCCAAGATCGATGCAACGACTCAGAAATTGGATTGCTGGTTGAATCACGACAAAATATTTGTATTTAAATTTAATCGGTGAAAATTTTATATTAATATTTTTTTATATACATCAATTTGTATGTTATTTTTTTTATTATTGTTTAAAAAAAGATATATAAATAAAGGGGATAAAAAAAAATGTAATTGAGCTTAAAAATAAAAAATTTAAATTATGAGTAAAAATAAAATGTATTATAATTATCTAACTATAATAAAACGTGGAATTAATTCAATTTCAACATGTATTGTATTCGCATCAAAATAATTTCTAACACATTTTTAGACTAGAACCTAAATGCCTTACCCTCATTACCAGTAAAAATCCTTTAATATCCTCAATCTAAAAGATTTTCTATAGATTAGAACTTCTTATCAATAAAAAAAATATAAAAATATTTATAAGAAGTTCGTCTTTTGATTATTTTAAATCAAAATGTGATTGATTCAAAAATAAAATTTATTATAGGAAATTTTGCACTGAAATTATAAAAAGATTTATGATAGTGAAATTAAAATTACATTTAAAAAAACGCGCATATATTAACTGCCGAAAAAAGGAATCGCTTAATTTATCAATAATGAAAACCCCTTAGAAATCAAAGCAAAATGAAATAGGAGCGTCGTTAGTTAGATCTGAATGTGAGAGCACCTCATTTTTTAAAATTAGTAGTAATAATTTAAAATAATCCATTAGCACTCTTGTTAATAGTATAAATATTTAAATTAATATTTTCATTTATTTATGATAAATTGACTTATTAATATACAAATATATTTTAAATAATTATATAAATATATAATTTCCTATAATTTTTCTAAACCAACTGACCTTAAAAGAATTGTCATTCTAATTTAAGAATGTATTTCCTATCATTTTATTGTATTCAATATTATACATAGGCGTAGCCAGGGGGAGGGAGATGGACAAGGGAAAATCCCTCACCCCTTCAGAAATTTATCACTTTTTGTTAATATCATTTTAAGCTAATAAAAAAATATTCCCCTTAGTCCTATTCCTCTTTCCACTCCCTGTCCCCAAAAAATATATGCATATATCTTAAACAATAATTTGAAAGAAAGAATGTAAGAGTTAATATCATTTAAACTAAAACTATTCATCATAATTCATTTTTTTGGAAAAAACATTTATATATAAAAAAAGTGAAACAAAAATGTTTATTAAGAAATGAAATATAAGCCAAAAATAAGTCTTAAGACAAAAGTGAAATGTATTATAATTACTAATAATAGATCTATAAAATTACTAAATAATATAATATATCAAATAATAATTTTTTATAAAGTATAAAATATAATTATAAAACTATTGATAAAATTAAATTATAAAATAAATAAAAAAAATTAATGCACAATACAAACAGTGGAATATTATATGTCGTAGATTTACAGTATATCTAATTTTATCAATTATGACAATCAAATAATATTTGCCAATAGTGAATTATATATATACATAAGACTATAAAATATTAATAAGGACATCAGAAAATATCTTTTAAAGAATGCAAATGAAAAAAATAATTTAGTAATGTTAATATCTAATAAGGTACATCCATTGTGGGATGAATAATATGAAGTTTAATTTTTAATATCATTTTATTATTTACAATAAATAGATGGCGTTAAATAATAGAATGGAAATTATTGCTTATATTTATGATCGAAACATTGATTAGTAAAATTTATTAAAATATTAACTGTAAATGTTATATATTCTATAACTGTCAAATAAGTCTGTAAAAGTGGAATTTTACCTAATATTTTGTAACCAATTTTATATAATAGAGGAATATAAACTATATGTCTAATTACTTTTTATAAAAAAATTTCTTATACTTGTTTGGAATAAATTTTACCATGCTTTTGTATTTATGTATATATAGGTAATTTATTATATTTTATATAAATTAACAAAAATATAAAACTTTAAAAATAACGATTATGACAATTGTCACTTATCTATGGTACATATTCACTGTTATTTTAACATGTTTACAATCTATGTTTTTACCCATTTGCGTCAAGAAAATTCAAAAAACTTTAAAAATAACGATTATGACAATTGTCGCTTATCTATGGTATATATTCACTGTAATTTTATTTTACATGTTTACAATCTATGTTTTTACCCATTTGCGTCAAAAAAAATCAAAAAACTTTAAAAATAACGATTATGACAATTGTCACTTATCTAGGGTACATCTACATTTAAATTTTATTTAAACATGTTTACAATACTAATTTTTGCCTATTTGCGGCAAAAAATATATAATATCTTAAAAATAAAGATACAATTATCATTTATCCAAGGACATCTTTATTTAATTTATAATTTATCAACTTTACAATATAAATTTTATTTTACCCTTTTGTGCCAAAAAATTTAAAAAAATAACGAATATGACAATTATCACATTAGATTAATAGTATAGTATCCTTAAAAAAATCATATCATATAAATAACATAAAAAAGTTTGATATTAATATTTTTAAATAAATTATTTAGAAAAAACCACTTCTTTTAATATACATAAAAAATAGATAATTTTAGAAAAAGATAAAAAAAAACTATAAAAGATTTCATTTCACCTAATAGCTTCAATTTATAAATATGACAATTTGAACAATAAAATTATTTTATGCGTATCATTATTAATAAATAAAAATGATTTTCAATATATTATGGCCTAAAAAAACCAATGGTTTAGGTAGGAAGCCCCTCGAAGTGGTTTACCTCAATTTATAATTATAATGGCATTTGATTATTATTAGACCTGTGCGCCGATGTCTCAATTGACGGCGGCGGTTTTTTTAAATTTTTTTATCGGCGTTCGGCGGCGCGCCGATTTTGCCGCCGCCTACTAAATTGTCGGCGGCGGCGGCGCGATATTTATTAAAAAAATTTTTTTAAATAAATTTAATTTATAAATCAATGTATTACATTTTTTTATAATTTGGCGCTCTTTTCTAACACATTGTTAACATAGTTTATTTCTTAAATTATTTCCTGTCTCACTTCAATTTAAATTCATGTATTTTCTCATTCTCAGAAATAGACTGAGGAATTGCATTTTCACTCAGATCAGAGTCACATAAACAACACATATTAGTAATATTCTATTGATTTTTATTATAACAAATATATATTTGGAATGCAAACAAAATATTAAGTAAGAAATATAATAAATCAGAATTCAGATTTAGCTAAATTATAATTATCATGAATAAATAGAATTTTATCAAGATCGGTGGGACATAAAGAAGTCCTTTTTGCATTGAGTATTAATCCAGCAATGGAAAAAATTCTTTCGCTGGGTGTACTGGTTGCAGATATACAAAGAACCTTCCTATCTAAATTAGCAAGCCTAGGAAGTTCCAGTTGCTTTTTCTTCCAAAAGGTTAATGCATCCTCTTCTGGGATATTATTTTGGCTTAGCAAAATATGGCATTCTTGTTCTAAATTACTTATATTGTTATAATCACTGCCTGGAATGGAATGTTTACGAGCTATTTTGGCGATATAAGAACTGGAAGTCTCCCCATTATCTTCAACTTGGATTTCACTTTGTGCATTTTTATCATTTTCTAAAAGTTTTAAATATCTTGTTAAAAATTGCAATGATGTAGTAGAATTTATATTTAAATATTCTGACACAATTTTCAGATTTTGAAATCTGGGATCAAGGAGAGTCGCTAATATCTAATGTTCAAAATATAATTTTATTAATAAAAATATAAAATAACTTGAAGTTCAGTAATGGGAAACCTATGGTCAAGCTTTTTTTGCATATTTTCTTTTAAACAAATAATATCTGAGGAATCAGATATATTGATCTGTATGTGGGTTTCTATTTCACTGCGAAATAATAACCCTAGATTTATAGTCAATCCCTTTTGGGAGGAAAGAAATTCCATCGACTCTCGGAATGGAATTAATACGGCATAAAGCTCGTCAATCATATCCCATTCATTATTAAAAAGTTTTAAACATTGTTTTCCTATTTTATTCAAAACATTATTAATAGGATTTTTGTTCACGCTACGAACACTTTCTAGCATAATTAATATGCTGTGCCAGCGGGTAGGGCAATTTAATTTTAACGTTTTTGTATTATATAGATTGGTTGGTGTAATGACATTTCTATTATCCGCTTCGTTATCAAAATGGTCATCAAGGTATGGATCAGAATCATCAATATCCAAGATAAGACCTGTCTCATAAATTGACTGGAGACATTTACGATGCTCATCTTCAATTTCATATTCCAAATCAGCTACTCGATATCTGAGGGCTGAAATAATTTCTCTAATTTTTTTTAAGGAGATTATCAATTTTGGCAACTTTTTTTATGCCATCAACTGTAACCAAATTATGTAGTCCATGGCCTAAGCATAAATGATGCTCATAATCCCCCAATCTGACGCTTCTTTTGACATTTGCCCCTGCATCAGACCATTTGTATTATTTTGGCTTTTAAAAAACTCCTCTTCGATACCATCAATCTCCGATAATATGTTTTCCCCAGTATGCTTTTGAGTCACATTTCGGGTTGCCAAGGTAAAATATTTTAAATCAAAATTTTCATCTAAATGATGAAGACTAAATGTAATATAATTTCGCCGCTTGAAATGATCGTTCCATAAATCAAAAGTAATGGAACAGAATTTTGGACCAGCATCAATCAGGTTTAAAACATGTGCCTTTATAGAACAATAAACATCATCAAGTGCTCCCCGACTAATAGTTGTCCTATTAGGCAATTCTGATGAGGAATCAATTATCTTATATTTCTATTTTTTTAGGCGATTTATTTTTTAATAATCATTTTATTTAAATTTTAAACCTTTAGAAAATCTGTCATCCCATTATTGCTTATAGAATCAAATGGCAATAAATCTAAGCAGCACATCAAAACATAATTTCGCCCTATTAGAAAAAAGATATTTAAAAAAGAGAAACAAATAAAAAATTTGATTTAGTTTTGAACTTTCAAAATAAAGTTTTACATAATTTAATAAAATATATTTTTAGTTTATTCCAAATATCATTGGTTTATTCATTAAAAAGATCTCAAAATAGAGCTGACATAAACAAACTAAAAATTTAGTTGTTTTAAAGTTTTACATAATTATTTTAATAAATTTAAATTATACATTAAGTTTATGCATTAAAAGGATCTCAAAATAGAGCTGACAATTAACAAACTAAAAAATTAGTTGTTTTAAAGTTTTACATAATTATTTTAATAAATTATATATTAAGTTTGTACATTAAAAAGTTCTCAAAATAGAGCTGACAATAAACAAACTAAAAATTTAGTTGTTCTAAAGTTTTACATAATTATTTTAATAAATTTAAATTATATATTAAGTTTATACATTAAAAGGATCTAAAAGTAGAGCTGACAATAAACAAACTAAAAATTTAGTTGTTTTAAAGTTTTACATAATTATTTTAATAAAATTTAAATTATGCATTAAAATGATCTCAAAATAGAGCTGACAATAAACAAACTAAAAATTTAGTTGTTTTAAAGTTTTACATAATTATTTTAATAAATTATATATTAAGTTTATACATTAAAAAGATCTCAAAATAGAGCTGACAATAAACAAACTAAAAATTTAGTTGTTTTAAAGTTTTACATAATTATTTTATTAATTTAAATTATACATAAGTTTATGCATTGGATCTCAAAATAGAGCTGACAATAAACAAACTAAAAATTTAGTTGTTTTAAAGTTTTACATAATTATTTTAATAAATTATATATTAAGTTTGTACATTAAAAAGTTCTCAAAATAAGAGCTGACAAAACAAACTAAAAAATTTAGTTGTTTTGAACAAATAGAGCTTAATAAAATTAATTTAACAAACCAGTTAAAAATTTAAAATGAATATTAATAAACATTAATACTAACCTAAGAGCCATTTTTTATCTTTTATATTCTTGCTACATGTTGGCGTTAGCTTTAGAAACATTTTTAGAGTTTGAATGGATTTATTATTATTAGTTTTTACTGATATTTTATGCACATTAAGTAAGTGTCGAGAAAGGTTACTCGTACTTATATTTTTGCTATAACATTTGATATCATAACTAAAATATAAATTATATATATATATAAGTCTAAAATTAAAATAAATTACTGTGAAAATGGATTATTTTTATCCGAATCTTCCTCATCTTTTTTCCCCAATTTTAAACAAGGTTCACAATAAATATAATCAGGCATTATCGTGCTTTTCTTATTCTCATTCTTCAAAATAAGATTTCCAAAGTACTTCCACACATAACTTGATTTTTGATTAGTAGAGAGAGTTGTTATTTCATAATTGTATATAGGGTGGTTTAAAACGCGCAAATCCATAAAATTAATTAATATAGCCGAAATGAATATGGTGTATGAATGAATGTAAATAATATACACTATTCTATTATATAAAGCAATAGAATACAATTCATGTTTTATTATATTAATGTTAATATTCAAATTTAAATAATAATAATTTAATATATAAAAATTAAACAACATTCTAAATATTATACACGCCGCGCCGCCGCCATAAGAAAAATCGGCGGCTAGCCGGCTCACGCCGCTGATCTCAATCGGAGGCTGTTCCGGCGTGAATAAAATTGCCGGCGGCGCACAGGTCTAATTATTATATATAGAGCCGACTCTAAAGTGACTCATCAAGCCGATAAATCGAGCCGACTCATGTGGCTCATTGAGCCACTCAATTTGAAATGAGTTTTACGACTTAAAACTTGACTTAAATTTAGGCTAAGTCGACTGGACTAATCCGATTAACAACACTAATTTTATATTTGTTTCAAGCTTATGTTTTTTGTTTTTTAAAAATTAACCTCTTATCTTATAAAAATATTTTATGATATATATAGACTAAGAAACCCCGGCTGAACTAAAACCAGAATTTTTTTATCCCCCCCCCCCCAAGAAAATCCTGGTTATGTCTATGATATTATAATACTTGTATATAAACTTATTAAAATTCTATAACAAAACATAATATAAAATTGTAACCTTCTAATCAGGGGCGTCGCTAGCCTGCACAATCTCAGGGGGCTCAACTAAAAAAAATTTTATGGGGGGCTTCGCCTCCCATACCCCCCCCCCCCCAATTTGCCGGCCTTCGGTCGGGTTTTATATTAATATATTATACTTTTTTAAAATTTGCTAACTCTGAACAATTATTCTGATTTTCATATTTTGTCATTTATTATATTATGCATACAAAATAAACTGGCATATAAAAAACGACATAATGCAATAATATAATTCTTAGCAACTTACATTGACAAAAGGTTATCAAACTAGTATAGCTCTCTGTTACCATTTTAGACAATGTTTTATATAATAGACTAATAAGGAAAAATTTATTAGCCTAAACCCAATCAACAATTTTTAAAGGAGAGAGTATAAACGACCAATCTATATCATAAAACTATATTGTGGTTGGAGCTTTCTCTTAGATGACATGATGGAAGCTAGATAAGCAATTGAGAAAATTATTGTGAGATATTAAATTTCTAAAAGATTATCTTCCATTTTAAGTGATATATAAACGACTACACAGTTGACCATTATTGTTTATCTAAAATATGCAATTATATGCTCTCAGCCGCATAGTAATAATCTTAAATTACATAGCAACACAAATAATAGATGCTGGTTAATTTGCAGTAATAACCATGACACTCACGGTGTAAACTAATATCAGAATTTATTATGTTGGACAAATTGATAACTAAAAATCTTTGGAAGAAATAATTATGCAAATATATTGAAGCCTGGAGTTATTTATACGGCAATGCCATATTAGAAATGAAACTTTTTCTAACTATAAAATAAGGACCAGAATGATATGATGAAACAATTAAGATTTTACATATTGTCGCACCACCTTGATATATTATATCTTAAAATAATAGTAGTTTGTAATAATATCAAAAATATACTTGTATTAAAAATTTAACACAAGACTGTTTTTCGAAAAAGAAAAAATAGCTTTCCTAAAAACACGTAAAAAAAGAGAAGAAGAGATATCAAATTTATTACATCTATTGCAAGATAAATAATAAAATGTTTAATTTTTAAAATTATTTATATATAAATAGATGGCGTTAAATACTTGAATGCAATTTGTTATTATATTTATTATCAAAACCATTTGTTAGTAAAATTTATTACAATATTAACTGTAATATATTATATAACTGTCAAATACGTCTATAAAAGTGGCATTATATCTAATATTTTATAAACAACTGTATATAGTAGAGGATTATGATATGATATATCTACGACTGAAAATATTTTTAAGGTATGATAATAAAATTTAATAAATATACAGTTGATTAGTCATTTTGAACATGGCTAATTACAATATTAAATTTGTTAATTTTCAAATAATATATGATTATATATATTTAATTAGAGTTAAATAATAATTTAAATAATAAAAGTCAATTAAACTTCAACTGTTAAAGTAAATTAATATTTAGTGAGTTATTGATATTATATTTTTAATAAAGAATTTGATTGCAAGCTGACATAGTGAAAATATAATATATATGTATTAATCTAATCTAATAATTAAAATAATATTCATTTAATAAAAATTTAAATAGTTTTATTTTCTAAATAATAAAATTATATCTATATATTACTTAATGGAGTTATAAAAGAAATCATTCAGTGGGCAACAAAAAAATTTATTTTTAGTTCAAGGGGATATTAAGGAGCCATTAAAAAAAATTTTTTTGCTTCAGGGGGCTATTCAAATTCTGCAGGGGGCTCGAGCCCCTGCGCCCCCTTCCCCTAGCGACGCCACTGCTTCTAATATAATACAAAATAAGATACGAAATACTCCCATTGAACATAGAATAAGTGAATCAATTATTGCCTGCACGATATAGCAATCTTGTCATATTTAAAATTTACACTTATTTAAACATACATTAATATATTATTTAAATAACCTTTTTACGAAATTTTGAGACTTATTTTAAATAAATATAAATTTCCTGTCATCATTAAATTATTTCAATTCCGTTCCTTTATGGCAACATGTAAAATAGTATATTTATAACTATTTCTATTCTTTTATTAGATGATTCTATGCATCAAAATGAAATAAAACGTAATATACATAGGAGATAGGATATATTAATATTGTTTAAATTAAATATACATTCATTTTTTTGCTGTTTTTAAATATATAAAAAATTTTGCCTCATCTTTTTACTATATATTTTCTTTTAATTAGGTATTTGAAATTTTTTAAGTATTAATATTGCAACAATATTAAATGCAAATTTTATCCGTTTACATATTTCATTTATTTTTATTATACAGTCAAATTATATTTTCCTTTATATTAAATACGTAATGTAGATTTTTAGAATAAATAAAAAATACAAAAAGGACATTCTTGCTAACTATCATATTTTTTTTTATTATATACTTGATAAAAAAAATTTTCACGAGCATGGTTACCAGGTCAAAATTTTTGAATTGCGGAGTTAAAAAACAACGTCAGTAACCTAACGTTTTGTAATATTTTTCAAAATAGGTAATTGAGAAGCTTGCATATTTTCGTTATTACGAAAAAAATATACCCATTTTTTCAATGCTTTTAGACCATTTAGTTATGAATATTCTGGTATTCTGGAGAAATATGGAGAGCATAACAATCTCCTCTAACAATATACCAATATCTAGCTTTATTTTAAATATATTTATCAAATTACAAAATATATTAATTGATGATTTTTGCTCCAAGGTCATAACATTAAACATTTGTAAATAGAATTATTAAAATCAAATTTAGATTCTAATATTCTAAAATTGTTTTAGTAAAAATCTACTTTATTTAAAAAGCCATTAATCCTTACAATATTTAAACAAATACGTGAAAGTATTGTATTTTTTCAATTTCAAACCTATTACAAAATAAAGACATATAATTATTATTTTATAAATAATATAATAAAACAAATTTATATTAATTTTTATGAAATAATTTAAAACAATCGTTTTTTGAAGTAAAACATAATGATACACCATATTTGGTACAAATCACTTTCGTAACCAATTTACACCCAGAATTCTTGCATCGCGCCTTTTTACTATATTTTGGCCAATGTGCTATAAAATCCTGTCGTATTTCTTTCTGCGGAATAAAACATGTAGACCCTCTGCGAGATTTTTCTTTATATTTGTCAATTGATATTCGTTTTTTTACGCTAGTGTTCATATTTTTGTTTATACAGAGCATCTCTGCTATTGAAATTTTAAATGTTAATAATGGCATCTGCTCTTTTTCCGGTAACTTTAAAAGCTACAAAATCTCGTATATATATTAACCAAGATTTATGGGCATCATATCAAGTATATGGAATACTATAAGGTGATACAATTTAGATGATCTTATGTGAATTCGATATAAAGAAGCAATCAATGAATTCATTAAATCTACACTTCCCATATTTTATTGTAAACTTTTATTGCTGCTGAACACGGGAATTTTCCGTCGTTCCTTTATATCAAACCGTTCACAATCCCCAACAGGGTAACTACCTATATACATACTTAGAATAATTACAGACGTATTATCATGCCATTTAGTAACATGTAATTCTACACATATATTGTTACCTACTTTCGATGAAAGATCCACGCTCCATCTTTTTGAATTCTTTCTCATTTGGAAACTGGCAATTATTAAATTATATTAGCTCTCGCTGTAGCAATACTATAAATTCCCTTTTGAGCGAGTAATATTTGAAGTTCTATACCATAGAACCAATTCATAGTGGAAGGTTGGGTTCATAATATTAACTGGCATATATCTTTTCCCTTCAATATCATCATGGGCATATTGTTTTTAGAATCTTTCCATTTAATTTTTCTACTTTTTGAGTCATTATTGTTTGCTCATCACTATCAAAATCATCTAAATATACATAAAAATTATATTTTATAATTTACCTATAGAATCACCAACTGCTGATCTTGAGTCAAGAATTTCCTCATCTGATGAACCACTAAGGTTAGAATCAGAACTATCTTCTGGAATACAATATATTTTGACTATAGATAGCAAATAAAGAACATTTAATATTATAAAAAATATAATCAAAAAAGCCCAAATTCATATTGCATTTGTGCTAAATATGTATATAGGTACATGTAACTTAATAAAATTAAAATTTTAAACACTATTAATGAATATAACAATATATTTATATATAAACATTTATTTTACCTTATTTAATAGGATTTTTAAGTTCCTGTACTTAAAAATTTGTACAACAGAAGTAATAAAATTTATAAATTGGGAAAATGCAATTGTTCGAAAGTTGTAAACTACGTATTTTAAAATTTTTATCCTGATAGCTCTTTTTCATTTTTGACAAAGTTACTTATAAAAATAAACAAAATATATATGTATCTGAATACAGCATGCGTATTAAGCTGTAAAAATTTTTAAATGAAAATTTATACCTATAATGGTATGTGTATTCAAATATGATATACTCAATAGAGGGTTCATTAAAGATTGTTTCTGTATAATTCGAAAGTATTGAGAAGTTACGCAATGCTGTTTTAAATAACTAATAACGATAATGAAGTGCTTTAGCTCCCGGTAACTATAATAAAAAATAATTATCTTATGGAAAAAGCCCGATAAATTTATAATTATGACATTTATTTAAATAAATATAATGATAATTTAATTATAAGAAAAGAGATTCAACCTCGAGAAAATAGTCCAATTCAGATAAAATGATCCTATCTTAATGCCCAAAATTAAGTGACAGAAACACATGGTTGATCTGTTTATTTAATATTGGATAAAACATAAGAGTAAAATGAAAATTGAAAAAGTAAGAATGTTTTTTTGAAGAAAATTTATTAAAAAATAATTAAATACTGTTTCTTAAAATGACTATATATAATTTAAAAACCTTAAAATGCAAAAAATTATGCGGGAGATCAGTGTAAACTAAAAAATAAATACGGACTCTCCCGCTAATGGAGATAGACCTGGCAACGTTTCAAAATTTTCAAATTGCGGGAGAAATTTGGTATTATGCGGGAGAAATATAAAAATTGCCAAAAAATTTTTTTGCGGGCGCCTATTATTTTTTATTTAGTTTATAATAAATACAAAGTCGGTAACTATTTTTCAAAATAAAATAACATCTTGATTTATTAAAATATACTAATTTATAAAAAAAAACCAACGATCCTTTTTAAATATAAAAGAATGTAAACAAGATAAAATTTTATTAAAAAAAACGATTTTAATTTTACAATTAAAAATATATTTTATGCGATTGTCCCGCAAAACGACCGCAATTGGAAATCTACAGTGTGTGTATAACATTATAGGGATAGGCGCTTAATTATCACGTATCACATTTAAATACATAGGTTACTCCAAAAATAAGAAATAATACAGATGAAACTACAGTTGCGGCAATAGTAATCACTTATCTTGTAGTACAACATTCACAGAGATACTTATCATCACAATGTTGGTAGAATCTTTTCCCCATAATTTTTAACGACTCTAATATAAATGAAAACTATACTTGTAGAACAAAAATGAGCAAGGCTATCATCAATGTTTATGGACCTAAATCCATGAGGTCATTTCTTGACGATTTGAAAAATGGGCATAATGCAATTCTAACAGATGCATATAATAAGGGAAATATTAATATTTCCCTTGATCCTCCGCTATTTCATCAAAATGAAAGCCGTTTTAATAAAACTATTAAATTTTTTCCCCTCAAATAGCGAAAAATCCAAAGACATAGCTAACCATATAATGGTAAATATAGCAGATTTGAGATTATCATAAATTGCATGTCAGCTTTCTGATCTGATAATGCCTCGTGAATTTGGTAAAAAGAGAGTGTATTTACAGAATTGAGTCAGCACAATATTGGTTGCGATATGTTATAATACCCGCCATCGGAATTTTATTAACCTTTAAAAAAATATTTCTTAAATAAAGATTATAAAAGCTGTCCTAATATTTTGAAAATTTTTTTCAATAATGAATGGCAGAGGTATATTTAGGAATGATTTCACATGAAGGAAATCTACTACATGCTGTTAATGTGTAGTTGCAATCAGAAGAATCTTAACAAAGATTCACAAAATTATTCTGCAGATGTGTTCATCTCGGAGAAAAATTGACAATAAATTTTATGGCGCCATTGCTAAAACTTAATTATATTTTATTTGAGATTTAAATAATAGAACTAAATGTTTACCGTCGTTATTGAGATATTTATAAAATTACTGGCATGACATATTATATATTTGTTTAACCATTAGCTCGGCCTCTAAGGTTGTTAAAGCAATCCGATTTCCCTCCTTTTTTCAGGCAGTCCTCATCAGGCTAAATATGCGCTCGGATGAGGCATTAGAATGAAGCAAGGAGAAGACATACTCGTTTCCAAGAATGGGGATTTATCGCTATTAAGAAAAAATTCTACCCATTTCTCCTCTGCTTTTAGACCATCTAACTTTAAGTATTTTGGTGAATCATAAAAAATAGAGAGAATTACAATCTCCTCAAACAAGAAATCAATGTCTTTCGGTATTTTTAATATATTTATTAATTATAAAAACTATCAATTGATGGTTTCTGTTCCAAGGTCATAATATTTATACATTTGTAAATAGAGTTATTAAAATCAAATTTTAATTGTAAATATTCTAAAATTTTCTTAATAAAAATATCTGCTTCATTTAAAAATGTATTAGAGTATTATTTGAACAGTTTAATATAATATTTTTAGCAATAGCGCCATAAAATTTATTCTCAATTTTTAACTGTAGAGATGAACAGAGCTCTTTTTTATAAAGAATATTCTGATTGCAACTGAATATTAACTGCATGAAGTAGATTTCCTACATGTGAAACGATTCCCAAATATGCCTCTGCCATTTCATACTCGAAAAAATTTTTCAAAATTTTAGGGCAGCTTTTAAAATCTTTATTTAAGAAAAGTATTTTTTTAAGGGTTTGTAAAATTTTAAAATTCTATCGATGGCAGATATTAATGACAACCACCTGATAGGTATATATCGCAACAACTCACACCATTTCAAGTCAGACCACTTCACCAACTCTTTTAGTTGATGACTAAATTCGTTAAAACATTTCATCACAATTATAACGACATCCACAGATAGTACATTTATTGCCTTTTTGCAAGAATTATGTAGTATATGGCATATACAGCCAATTGGTATTAATTCATTATTGTGCTGCCTAGTGTTGTTAATCGACTAAATTTAGTCGACTAACACACGACTAACTAATAGTTTTAGACGAAAAATTCGACTAAAAACTTTAGCAACTAAATTAGAATTTAGTCGACTAAAACGACTAATATAGTCAAAAACGACTAACATAGTCGACTAAAACCGGTATGACTAAATACTGTCTTGCTAAACTGTCTTGCTAAACTGTCTTGCTAAAAAGCAATTAATCATAATTTGATGATATAATATCTTTTAAAAAAATTTTTTCTAAAACATTTTATTTATTTACATAAATCAATTTTTAATTAATTAAAAAATTGATAATAAATATCAAATAATTTAAAATTCTATTTTTAATTAATTTTATTGGAAAAAAAATATATTTACTAGCTTAATACAACTTATATTTTATTTTTCAATTACAAAATTTAACAAATTTATATCCATAAGAGGGCGTTAAATACATAAATATGAAAATATATTCTTAGGTAACCAGAATAAATATTGGATAGCGCTTTTTTTGTATTTGGGTGTAAATACATGTGAAAAACCTAAAAAAAATTTTAAAAATAGAGGTTTCTTTGAGAATTAATTAATGAGTAGGTTTAGAAGCGAAAAATAGTAGAAGTTTGTAAGGAACATATTGCTGGCGTTATTGATCAAAATCTCTTCATTTTTGGTTTATACTTGTATATTTAGGTATTAAACATTATCCTAAAAAATATTTTGAAAATATTATGATTTGACCGAATGCCGGGCTTAAAACCGACCAATTACTAATATTCGATCGACCAAATTTGGTGTTAATATTATTTGGAAAATGTTCATTTTTTGGTTTATTTATCTATAAATACGTGCAAATCATTATCCCCAAAAATATTTTAAAAATATCGTGATTTGACAGAAAACCGATTTGAAACCGGCCCAATGACTAAATACTGTCTTGCTGGCGTTATACATGGAAAATTCTTTATTTTTGGTTTATACGTGAACAATAACGTGTTAAGCATTATCCTAATTAATTTTTTGAAAATATTATCGAATGGCGAGCTCAAAACCGACCACTTACTAAATATTCGATCTACCAAATTTGGTAGTAATATTATTTGGAAAATGTTCATTTTTGGTTAATATATCTATAAATACGTGCAAATCATTATCCCAAAAAATATTTTAAAAATATCGTGATTTGACCGATAACCGATTTGAAACCGAAATACTGTCTTGCTGGCGTTATACATAGAAAATCTCTTCATATTTGGTTTATAGGTGTATATTTAGGTGTTAAACATTATCCTAAAAAATATTTTGAAAATATTATGATTTGACCGAATGGCGAGCTCAAAACCGACCACTTACTAAATATTCGATCTACCAAATTTGGTAGTAATATTATTTGGAAAATGTTCATTTTTGGTTAATATATCTATAAATACGTGCAAATCATTATCCCAAAAAATATTTTAAAAATATCGTGATTTGACCGATAACCGATTTGAAACCGAAATACTGTCTTGCTGGCGTTATACATAGAAAATCTCTTCATTTTTGGTTTATAGGTGTATATTTAGGTGTTAAACATTATCCTAAAAAATATTTTGAAAATATTATGATTTGACCGAATGGCGAGCTCAAAACCGACCACTTACTAAATATTCGATCTACCAAATTTGGTAGTAATATTATTTGGAAAATGTTCATTTTTGGTTAATATATCTATAAATACGTGCAAATCATTATCCAAAATATTTTAAAAATATCGTGATTTGACCGATAACCGATTTGAAACCGAAATACTGTCTTGCTGGCGTTATACATAGAAAATCTCTTCATTTTTGGTTTATAGGTGTATATTTAGGTGTTAAACATTATCCTAAAAAATATTTTGAAAATATTATGATTTGACCGAATGGCGAGCTCAAAACCGACCACTTACTAAATATTCGATCTACCAAATTTGGTAGTAATATTATTTGGAAAATGTTCATTTTTGGTTAATATATCTATAAATACGTGCAAATCATTATCCCAAAAAATATTTTAAAAATATCGTGATTTGACCGATAACCGATTTGAAACCGAAATACTGTCTTGCTGGCGTTATACATAGAAAATCTCTTCATTTTTGGTTTTAGGTGTATATTTAGGTGTTAAACATTATCCTAAAAAATATTTTGAAAATATTATGATTTGACCGAATGGCGAGCTCAAAACCGACCACTTACTAAATATTCGATCTACCAAATTTGGTAGTAATATTATTTGGAAAATGTTCATTTTTGGTTAATATATCTATAAATACGTGCAAATCATTATCCCAAAAAATATTTTAAAAATATCGTGATTTGACAGAAAACCGATTTGAAACCGGCCCAATGACTAAATACTGTCTTGCTGGCGTTATACATGGAAAATTCTTTATTTTTGGTTTATACGTGAACAATAACGTGTTAAGCATTATCCTAATTATAATTTTGAAAATATTATGATTTGACCGAATGGCAAGCTTAAAACCGACCAATTACTACATATTTGATCTACCAAATTTGGTAGTAATATTATTTGGAAAATTCATTTTTGGTTAATTTAAAACCGAAATACTGCGTTGCTGGCGCTCTCCATGTAGAATTCTTCATTTTTGGTTTATAAGTTAACAATAAGGTTAAGTAAGCATTATCCTAAATTATTTTTTGAAAATATTAAGATATGACCGAATACCCAGCTCAGATAATCTTTATTACAATAAATTTTTAATCTCCAAAAAAAATAATTTCTATAAAAAATCATCCCTCCCCTCACCTCCATCGAAAATTCTCGGGTTCCTGTTATTTTTTTATTTCATAAAAATTAAAAATTTATACAAAATTATAATTTTTTCAAAAAAATAATTTTTTAAAAAATAATTTGGCATATTCCTAAAAAAAATAAAAATCAATGTGCATAAAAAAATAATAAACAAATAAATAAATAATTTTAAATATTTTCCGTTAAAATTTATTATTATTATATAATTATAAATATTCTTTTTGTGATAAAATGCCTGATTTCCTGCCCTATATGAATCGGTAAGTTCTATAAAATTATAAATATTAATTTTTTTTTATATTAGATTAATTGAGAAGCCATCTCCTAAGGTGGCTCTCGAAATTCTTAAAGAGATAAAAAGTGAAGATATTGTGCCTATGATGTATCATTCTTCAAATGGATTAGTCGGGTATGTTGATGTAATTACTAAGCATATATTAGAGAGAATTCAACCAACAATATTGTTGAAGTAAATATAAATATATATATATATTACAACTTTTATCCTTGGCCCCGGGTATATGTAGCAGGCCATGTTTTAATTTTTTAAAATATAAAAAAGACAATGGCCGTACCGAAAAATTTTGTAAAATAAAAATTCTACCCGGGTTGGTATTTTTTTTAAAAAATTCGACCAGGCCGTTTAAAAGGAAAATCTGCTTTTATATGAATATTGATTAGATAATATGAACTATATTAAACTTTTATTTGAATCATTTTTAATTGTTTAAAAAATAATGAATATTTTTTTAAAAACAAACTATATTATTAAGATTTTCACCAAGGAAAACGATTGGGGATGGAAATTGCCTATATCGTGCTGTGTCATTAGCAATTTTCGGTGAAGAAACGTACCACATTTATTTTCGTATTATAGCCGCAATCGAGGTCATACTCAATAGAGACTTTTATGATTTAGAAAATGTTAATTATATTGTACCAGTTTCCATGAGAGAACGTATTTTATTTTATTCTTATAATCATACTTTAAATAACATACTTAAAATAGGGGATTGGTCAGGCATGATTATTATTTTTGTTTTAAGTGGGGCTTTAAATACGCCTATTAAATCTTTTTGTCCCCCTTTATCATTTAATTTATTAAGCCCAAGTCCTTATACCCTTGATATATATGGTCGGGATGTTAGCAGATGTTCTGATATAAAAATTAACATAATGTGGACATCTTGTAGTATACCCAATGATATTTTAAATATTTCTATAAATCATTTTATTTATTTACAAAAGCTTAATTTCAACCCACATGATAAAATAGTTAATATTGACAGTTCATTTGATACTATATCTATTAATGAATCCCATGATTTTATAACTAATACGGATAATGTTAAAAAATCGAATTTAAATTATATAAACTCTTCCCCAATTAATGATATCAGCGGTAATTATGATAAAAAATCTATTAATGAATCGCCTAAATTTATAATAAAATCAAATTTAAATAATATAAAATTTTTCCCAATTAATGATAATTATGATAAAAAATCTATTAACGAATCGCCTAAATTTATACCTATAAAATCAAATTTACATTATATAAACTCTTCCCCAGTTAATGATATCAGCGGTAATTATGATAATAAATCTATTAACGAATCGCATGAATTTACTCCTATAAAATCAAATTTAAATAATATAAAATTTTCCCCAATTAAAATTATGATACAAAATCTATTAACGAATCGCCTAAATTTATACCTATAAAAGTAAATTTAAATAATATAAAATTTTCTCCAATTAATGATAATTATGATAATAAATCTATTAAAGAATCGCATGAAGTTACACCTATAAAATCAAATTTAAATAATATAAAATTTTCCCCAATTAATGTTACTTATGTTAAAAAATCTATTAACGAATCGCCTAAATTTATACCTATAAAATCAAATTTAAATTATATATTCTCTTCCCCAATAAATGATATAAGCAGTAATTATGATAATAAATCTTTTAAGGAATCGCATGAATTTACACCTATAAAATCAAATTTGAATAATATAAAATTTTCCCCAATTAATGATAATAAATATACTAATAATCAAAAATTCACTAATTTTTCAATAAAAAACATTTTATCATCAAACTCTTCACAAAATAAAAATTTTTTACCATGCGATAGTAGTGATATCATCTTAAAAAATTCATTTATCGAGACTACACAGGTAATACAGTTTTTACTAGATCCTAAAAATATTTTAAATTCTATACCAATAGGTATCAAAAATAATAAATATTATATAATTAATAATACTAATAATATAAAAAATATTGGATATCGCAATGCATATGTTGATGATTGTGGTGCTTGGAGTAGTGTCAAATCCAGTTTAAGTCAAATCATAATATTTTCAAAATATTTTTTAGGATAATGTTTAACACCTAAATATACACCTATAAACCAAAAATGAAGAGATTTTCTATGTATAACGCCAGCAAGACAGTATTTCGGTTTCAAATCGGTTATCGGTCAAATCACGATATTTTTAAAATATTTTTTGGGATAATGATTTGCACGTATTTATAGATATATTAGCCAAAAATGAACATTTTCCAAATAATATTACTACCAAATTTGGTAGATCGAATATTTAGTAAGTGGTCGGTTTTGAGCTCGCCATTCGGTCAAATCATAATATTTTCAAAATATTTTTTAGGATAATGTTTAACACCTAAATATACACCTATAAACCAAAAATGAAGAGATTTTCTATGTATAACGCCAGCAAGACAGTACGGTTTCAAATCGGTTATCGGTCAAATCACGATATTTTTAAAATATTTTTTGGGATAATGATTTGCACGTATTTATAGATAAATAAACCAAAAATGATTATTTTCCAAATAATATTACTACCAAATTTGGTAGATCGAATATTTAGTAAGTGGTCGGTTTTGAGCTCGCCATTCGGTCAAATCATAATATTTTCAAAATATTTTTTAGGATAATGTTTAACACCTAAATATACACCTATAAACCAAAAATGAAGAGATTTTCTATGTATAACGCCAGCAAGACAGTATTTCGGTTTCAAATCGGTTATCGGTCAAATCACGATATTTTTAAAATATTTTTTGGGATAATGATTTGCACGTATTTATAGATATATTAACCAAAAATGAACATTTTCCAAATAATATTACTACCAAATTTGGTAGATCGAATATTTAGTAAGTGGTCGGTTTTGAGCTCGCCATTCGGTCAAATCATAATATTTTCAAAATATTTTTTAGGATAATGTTTAACACCTAAATATACACCTATAAACCAAAAATGAAGAGATTTTCTATGTATAACGCCAGCAAGACAGTATTTCGGTTTTAAATCGGTTATCGGTCAAATCACGATATTTTTAAAATATTTGGGATAATGATTTGCACGTATTTATAGATATATTAACCAAAAATGAACATTTTCCAAATAATATTACTACCAAATTTGGTAGATCGAATATTTAATAAGTGGTCGGTTTTGAGCTCGCCATTCGGTCAAATCATAATATTTTCAAAATATTTTTTAGGATAATGTTTAACACCTATAAACCAAAAATGAAGAGATTTTCTATGTATAACGCCAGCAAGACAGTATTTCGGTTTCAAATCGGTTATCGGTCAAATCACGATATTTTTAAAATATTTTTTGGGATAATGATTTGCACGTATTTATAGATATATTAACCAAAAATGAACATTTTCCAAATAATATTACTACCAAATTTGGTAGATCGAATATTTAGTAAGTGGTCGGTTTTGAGCTCGCCATTCGGTCAAATCATAATATTTTCAAAATATTTTTTAGGATAATGTTTAACACCTAAATATACACCTATAAACCAAATATGAAGAGATTTTCTATGTATAACGCCAGCAAGACAGTATTTCGGTTTCAAATCGGTTATCGGTCAAATCACGATATTTTTAAAATATTTTTTGGGATAATGATTTGCACGTATTTATAGATATATTAGCCAAAAATGAACATTTTCCAAATAATATTACTACCAAATTTGGTAGATCGAATATTTAGTAAGTGGTCGGTTTTGAGCTCGCCATTCGGTCAAATCATAATATTTTCAAAATATTTTTTAGGATAATGTTTAACACCTAAATATACACCTATAAACCAAAAATGAAGAGATTTTCTATGTATAACGCCAGCAAGACAGTATTTCGGTTTCAAATCGGTTATCGGTCAAATCACGATATTTTTAAAATATTTTTTGGGATAATGATTTGCACGTATTTATAGATATATTAACCAAAAATGAACATTTTCCAAATAATATTACTAGCAAATTTGGTAGATCGAATATTTAGTAAGTGGTCGGTTTTGAGCTCGCCATTCGGTCAAATTATAATATTTTCAAAAAATTAATTAGGATAATGCTTAACACGTTATTGTTCACGTATAAACCAAAAATAAAGAATTTTCCATGTATAACGCCAGCAAGACAGTATTTAGTCATTGGGCCGGTTTCAAATCGGTTTTCTGTCAAATCACGATATTTTTAAAATATTTTTGGGGATAATGATTTGCACGTATTTATAGATAAATACACCAAAAAATGAACATTTTCCAAATAATATTAACACCAAATTTGGTCGATCGAATATTAGTAATTGGTCGGTTTTAAGCCCGGCATTCGGTTAAATCATAATATTTTCAAAATATTTTTTAGGATAATGTTTAACACCTAAATATACAAGTATAAACCAAAAATGAAGAGATTTTGATCAATAACGCCAGCAATATGTTCCTTACAAACTTTCTACTATTTTTCGCTTCTAAACCTACTCATTAATTAATTCTCAAAGAAACCTCTATTTTTAAAATTTTTTTTAGGTTTTTCACATGTATTTACACCCAAATACAAAAAAAGCGCTATCCAATATTTATTCTGGTTACCTAAGAATATATTTTCATATTTATGTATTTAACGCCCTCTTATGGATATAAATTTGTTAAATTTTGTAATTGAAAAATAAAATATAAGTTGTAATAAGCTAGTAAATATATTTTTTTTCCAATAAAATTAATTAAAAATAGAATTTTAAATTATTTGATATTTATTATCAATTTTTTAATTAATTAAAAATTGATTTATGTAAAATAAATAAAATGTTTTAGAAAAATTTTTTTTAAAAGATATTATATCATCAAATTATGATTAATTATGATTAATTTCTTTTTAGCAAGACAGTTTAGCAAGACAGTATTTAGTCATACCTAGTGTTGTTAAACGGCTCGTTTTGAGCCGATTTCTAAAGACGGCTAACTCAATATTCCATCCAGAAAAATATTACGCAAACCTGAAGATTTTGCTCATAGAAGGAACAAAGGTCTAGACATATATTGATGAAATCTCGAGGTTTAGGCATAATTTTTCTGGCTAAAATATTGAGTTAGCCGTTTTAAAAAATCAGCTCAAAATGAGCCATTTAACAACACTTGTCATACCCGACTAAAACGACTAATATAGTCGATTAAAACGACTAATTTAGTCGACTAAAAGAACTAATTAAGTCGACTAAAAGAACTAATAAAGTCGACTAAATTAAGTCATTAAACATAACATAATCGTTATTTTTGATAAATTTTTTAGGTAAAAATATATGTTGTAAAGATGTAAAAATAAAATTTCAGGGAAGATGTACCATCATAGAAAAATATTAATTGTTATTTTTGAAAAGTAAATAGATAAAAATATATTTATTGTAAAAGTGTTAAAATAAAATTTCAGTGAAGATGTACCAGAGAAGAGTGACAATTGTCATAGTCGTTATTTTTGAACTTTTTTGAATTTTTTTAAAGTAAATAAGTAAAAATATATATTGTAAAGATGTTAAAATAAAATTTCAGTGTAGATTTACCATAGAAAAGTGACAATTGTCATAATCATTATTTGTGAACTTTTTTGAATTTTTTCAAAGCAAATAGGTAAAAATATGTATTGTAAAGATGTTAAAATAAAATTTCAGTGAAGATTTACCATAGAAAAGTGACAATTGTCATAATCGTTATTTTTGAACTTTTTTGAATTTTTTCAAAGCAAATAGGTAAAAATATATATTGTAAAGATGTTGAAATAAAATTTCATTGAAGATGTACCATAGAAAAGTGACAATTGTCATAATCGTTATTTTTGAACTTTTTTGATTATTTTCAAAGCAAATAGGTAAAAATATATATTGTAAAGATGTTGAAATATAATTTCAGTAAAGATGTACCATAGAAAAGTGACAATTGTCATAATCGTTATTTGTGAACTTTTTTGAATTTTTTTAAAACAAATAGGTAAAAATATATATTGTAAAGATGTTAAAATAAAATTTCAGTGAAGATGTACCATAGAAAGGTGACAATTGTCATAATCGTTATTTTTGAACTTTTTTAAATTTTTTAAAGTAAATAGGTAAAAATATATATTGTAAAGATGTTAAAATAAAATTTCAGTGAAGATGTACCATAGAAAGGTGACAATTGTCTTAATCGTTATTTGTGAACTTTTTTGAATTTTTTTTAAAACAAATAGGTAAAAATATATATTGTAAAGATGTTAAAATAAAATTTCAGTGAAGATGTACCAGAGAAAAGTGACAATCGTCATAATCATTATTTTTTAACTTTTTTGAATTTTTTCAAAGCAAATAGGTAAAAATATATATTGTAAAGATGTTAAAATAAAATTTCAGTGAAGATGTACCATAGAAAAGTGACAATTGTCATAATCGTTATTTGTGAACTTTTTTAAAACAAATAGGTAAAAATATATATTGTAAAGATGTTAAAATAAAATTTCAATGAAGATGTACCATAGAAAGGTGACAATTGTCATAATCGTTATTTTTGAACTTTAGGTAAAAATATATATTGTAAAGATGTTAAAATAAAATTTTAGTGAAGATGTACCATAGAAAAGTGACAACTGTAATAATCGTTATGAGTGAACATTTTTAAATTTTTCAAAGCAAATAGGTAAAAATATATATTGTAAAGATGTTAAAATAAAATTTCAGTTAAGATGTACCATAGAAAAGTAACATTTGTCTATTTTTCAACTTCTTAGCTGAAACGAGCAGACTTTTAGTTACGCCCCTTTATCTTATTGGGCGAGCTAGCTAAATAATATCAAAAATTACGAGCGGACCTGTTAAAAATTTTTTACTTTTAATTTTTATTTAAAATTTATCAGGTAACATTAAAAAATATATGCTTCATAAAATTTTAACATTTGTCCAAAGTACAAATAATTGTTGTGGATGTTGTATGTGGGAAAAGCTTATGAGATTAAAAAACTTCTTAGATTTTATTTACATGGATGAATATAAATCGACGTGAATAAAAATATGAATTCACCTGTGGCCCAAAAGAAAAGAAAATTTAATTATTAAATTTTAAATGCACTGTTTGAAATAGGTAGCATCCACGTCAAGATTAAATCACAACATAAGATTAGATGAGGTTATGAGATGAGAGCACACTTTTTAATTACATAACCATTTAAATTTTAAAGTAAGTTTATTGATTTTTTAAGGCCTAGCACCATTATTTTTTTGTACATTTCTTTAATTTATTATTTTAGAAAATATAAATTCCTCTTACGTTTCTCTTTCCTAATGTTATTTAAAATTTGTAATAATAATTTAGCAAGATTTTTTGGTTCTTTAAATTATTTCATTAAAATGTATTATTTATATTATATTTATTATTTTAAATTTCAATGATTATGCCTTGATGGCGCCAGTAAGTTTTTGTATAAAATTTTTATTTTTAAAAAAATTCTTATTTTAATTTATATTTAAAAAAAAAAAATCTTTTTTAAAATAATTTACATTTATAATGAGTAGTTTATCTTTATCTTCTTCTTCAAGCAATGCCATTACTATGATGGATTCTCAAGAGATAGTAGAAGATGAAGTAATTTATATTAATTTTATATTTAAAACTAATAAACCCAATGTTTTATAAAAAAAGACCTTATTTAGAGATTTGGAGTTAGAAAGTACTAATACTATTATGGATTCTCAACAGAAGAATGAAGATGATGAAAGTTTTAATATTTTTTTATATATTTAATTTAAATATTATACCTAATTAGTGTTTTCGGCCTGGGTTTAAGCCTGTTCAGAAGTTATTTAATATGATACCAATTTAGAGAAATGATAAAAATATTTTATTCAAAAATAGCGCACGGGTCGGGCTTCAGTCGACTCATGACTAATTAACCGGTTTGAATATGAGTCGTTTTGCCGGCCTCGGTCAACTATCTAGCAACAAAAGACATTGTGTTGTTAAAAAGACAGTTCACCCGACTCAGAGTCTCTAGACGTTATTCGAATTAGTTGATTAACTCAAGTCGACTCTTTTATAGTCAAAACAATTGGTCCCTTTATTTTAAACTCTTATCTATATAGGAGAGACTGGGGTTATTCGAACCAATTTTTACAAAATTGGCAGCTCCTATGATTAGATACCTAAATCTATATTCTATAAAGGTGCCTTATAAAAAATCTTAAGATTATAATTATTTTTTTAATTTTTGTAAAAGTGATAATTTTGTTCAACAAGTCCCGATAGCAGGGTGAGGCAAACCACTTCAAGAGGCTTCCTAAACCATTGGTTTTTTAGGCCATAAAATATTGAAATGCATTTTTATTTATTAATAATGATATGTATTGAATAATTTTATTGTTCAAAATATGATATTACTTATAAATTGAAGCTAATAAATAATATATAAAAATCGAAACTTAATTTTTGCTAATTTAATAAACATTTTGGTCATAAAAAAAATATGAATTAGAGATTAAGATTTCTAAGTATTCCCAAACCAATCATACCCGGTCCCCATTCCCTAAAGTTCTTAAATCAATTGGGTAGAAGAATTGCATTAAGGACAGGGGTCAAAAACGAGTCCTTATCTCATAAACAAAAAATCCAATTCGAAATCCTAAAAATGTTTCTTCGAAACCTCCCTTTTCCCTCCTAGTTCAGCACCTATAATTTGCAAAATATTTTTTTTAGCGGTTTAAATCAGGGTTGTGCATTTGACCGGTCAAATAAGTTTCTGTCAATTGATCGATATTTGACCGATAAAATATGGTCAAATTCAAAT
This sequence comes from Gordionus sp. m RMFG-2023, assembly GCF_954871325.1. Lineage (NCBI taxonomy): Eukaryota > Metazoa > Nematomorpha > Gordioida > Chordodea > Parachordodidae > Gordionus > Gordionus sp. m RMFG-2023. Next base: position 79,624,255 of record NC_088775.1, read on the forward strand.
ATATGTTTTTTTAAGTTAATATCTATATTATTAATTTTTTTAAATTCATTGTCATTAAATAACTAACATTTAGCTATCCGTAGCAGATTCTTGTTCTGATTCATATTCAATATTATTATTTTCTTTAATATTTTTAAATCAATTTTCCTGATGTCTTAGATCTTCAATCGATTTCTATTTTTATAAGAATATTAACCCAAATTGACCTATTTCCTTCAAAATAAGAAGTAGAACTAGGAATTATTAATTTCTTAATGTGGTGGGCAAAGTTTAATCTATTAACTTGAGGTCGGAATTGATTGTTTTTGGAAATTACTACTTTCCTAATTCGCTATATTAAACATGCTGTTTTTGCTTTTGAAATTAATTATATCACTTAAAATATTTTGGTCATCATTATCTTGTAAAATAGCTAATTCTAGAATTATATCACATATTTCATTAAATTCACTACTAGTGAGATTCCCCTCTTGATATTGTTGACCCAAAAAATAAGCAAAAATTGTGACCAATTTGACCGTATTTGACCAGGTCAAATACTCCTTTGGTTAAGTGACTGATCAATTGACCAACTTGCCAACCCTGGTTTAAATATTGATATAAATATCATAAATTGTTTCTCGTGAAATATAGATATAGTATATAATATTTATTTTTTCTTTCGTTAATTATTATTTTTTTTTGATTTTTTTGAAAGTAAATGGTAAATTTTTTCTTAAATTAAAATAAAAATACTCTCTCTCCCCCCCTCCCCCCCCCCCCCCCACGTTTTGGTAAGAAATATAATTTAAAAAAAACAATGAATTTTACTTAAATTAAAATAAAAATACCCCCTCTCCCCCCCCCCCCCCCTACCCGTTTTGGTAAAAAATATAATTTAAAAAAAATAAAACAATGAATTTTATATGCCAAAAAATAAAATTATTCCCCTCATTCCCTTTAGGTGCCAGCTAGGCGTTAACAAATTATAAGAATAAAAATAGATTAAGTTATTTATTTTTAAAATTATTATTAAAAATATAAACAATTAAATATATTTTTAAAATTATGATCCCAAATTAAATCATTGAGAATTTAATAAGTTATTTTATTAACATTGAATTTATATTTTTATAGAGTCTTATAAAAATAATTAAAATTGAAGGTATATTTCGTTAACAGATATTGATGATGGTGAGGATAATTTTAATTATTGATAATATAAATATAGATTCGCCCACAAATGCACTCCACATAGAATTTGATAATATTCATGAAGGTGCTAATATTCATACAGTTACTGCTTTATTAATGGCAGGTAAAATTAGTAAAAGAAAAATAGGGAGACCTTTATATGAAACTCTTAAATTACAAAAAGGTTCTAGGTTATTTCAGGTAATATCATAAGTTAGATGATAATATAGGGCATTGGCCAGAAGGGTCCAAAACTCGAAAAAGGTGTAAACTATTTAGCGTATATTCAAGGACTAAGTGTGAAAAATGTGAAATTTATTTATACTCTAACCAGAATAGAAATTGTTTCAAAACTTTTCATAATAAATACATATATATTTTTTTATACATGCAATTCGCTCAATGATGTCAAATTGTATCGTGATTTTTTTTTTACCTGTAAACTATGAAAAAAAGTAGAAATAAAATTTTACATCCTTAGTGTATATTAATGAAGATTTTTTATAAAAATTTTTTTTTAGTTTTATTTTAAAAAGTCGAGCTTTAAAGGGTTAATTTAGAAATTAAATTTTTGATTAAATTATATTTCGTTGAATACAATTTTTAAAAAATGGAATTTTTAAGTTTTTTTTCAAAACTAAATTGATAGTAAGTATAAAGATACTGTAAGCACTAGATTACGTAGTAATTAACAAATATAAATTAAATGGTAAATTTTTTTAAAAAAATATTTTTTCAAAGGGAAAAGGCTAACATTTTAAACGTAATTTTAATTATTTTTATATCATTGAACTAAGAATTAAATTCTCTATCCAAAAATGCTTAGATTTTTTGGATTGTGATTTTAATTCTGAGTTCATTGATATAAAAATACTTAAAATTTCCTTGGATGATACTGTATTTTTTAAATGTTTTACGTTTTTGTTTTTACACCATTTAATAAATTCATTTGAAATAAATTGTGGACCATGGTTATACTCATTTTTCTAATCTATTTATTCAATTCTTACTTGAATCTTTAATTCTATCGATCTCGATCCATTATAAGTATGCATCAATTCCTACCAGAGTCATTTTGGGTCGATTTTTCGCCCAAAAATTAACTCAATAAGTACATTAACAACATTAACTATACACAATATTTTATAGAATCAAAAGGCCGAAGTTTTCACATTGTAGTATAAAATAGTTATGAAATCATAAACAATGAAGGAATCAATATTCGTGGGTTTGACACAGATAAGATGTAATATATTTCGATAGTATAAAATTTTAACAATTTTAAAAATATATAATATAATATATCCTTTTTTTTATAATAACAATAAATCACAAATGATAATGATTACATTAAATTGGGTGGTAAATATTATTTTATTTTAATCATATTTATTTACAGATATAACTTACATTAAAGAAATTAAGCTTAAAATCAGCCATCACCCACCTTTAAAGTAATTAAATTATATTGTAGTTCTCTGGTATAGGCTTTTTCTTTGTCCCACTCCTTCCAAATTAAAGCCTATAGAGGTTTAAGCAACATTTTTCGAAATGTTGTGCCTACAAGTACGTGCGGCTTGCCCACAAACGTGTGGAGGGCTCCTCATATTTTTATTTTTATACCCAAATTAAATTGTTCCAATTAGATGGAAATGAGGAAAACCTAGCGTAGCTCTGTTGAATCTTCAACGTTAGAGGGCAAAAGCGCTATATATCACGTATCACGTAAATGATAAAATATATTTTTTATGTATAAATAATATATAGATAGAGCCCTTGACTAGCCAAGATGCTATTATATGTGACTTATCACAGATTTCAGATATATCTACATCTAGTAAGTTAAATATTTCCAATGTATTCAAGATGACTCCGACAAAATCTCGCCGAAAGTGTATATACTGCAATACACATTATAGTTTAAATACAGCCTCAAGTATGTATTATTAAAATTTAATATACGATTATAATATATTTTTAGCAAATTTAAAAAGGCACATTTCTAAATCACATTCGCATTTAAAAATGGAAAACAAAAACAAAAAAAGACATTCATTAGTGGGGATACGAAATTTAGTATCTCACGAAAATACACAATTGAATAAATTATATGAGATATATTATAAAATGTAACATCTCATTTAATAAAATAGAATATCCATATTTCAGAGATATTTTCTCTTTTATATTTAAAAATGAGAGAAATGTTAAAGATTTATATAAAAAATCTAAAAATAAAATTATTAAAGACCTTAAACAGGTCAATAGTAAATAAACTCAATATCTTATTGTTCTAAAACAATACATTATATTGACAAAAATTGGAAATTTGTTAATTTCCTACTTGATCTAATAGATTTAACTCATCCACATATGGGTGAGGAAATATCAAATAATCTTTTATCCTCTCTTCAATCTTTTGGCATACAAGAAAAAGTAATGTCCATTACTATCGATAATGCAAAAAATTCCCTCTCCTCTGTGTCTATTATGACAAAATTTTATATAGATAAATACGGTTATTCTCTATATAGCATTAGATGCCTGGCTCATATATTAAATATAATAGTGAGCTCAGGAATGAATATCATGAATGAAAAATTGGAAAAAATAAATAAATTCGTTAAAAAGTTGCATAATTCCCCCAAATTTATGAAGGAATATATGGAATTATCAGGTGGGACTCGTATACCACTTGATGTCGTCACAAGATGGAATTCCAAATTCTTAATAATTTCCATAATTAACAGTAATAACAAAAACCATTTTTAAATTTAATTTTATATTTAAAGAATGATGTGGTAAATGATTTAGGCAAGAAAGGCAGCCTTCCTGATAATCAAATTATTATAAATAATGAAGAGGCCAAATTTTTAAAAGATATTGAAATATTTTTGAAACCATTCTTCAATATTACCCAAGAAATATCCTCAGATACAAATTCTACAATTGGTTCGGCAGTTTTATTTATAGATGAAATTGTCAAAACACTAGAAGATGTTAGTGAAAATCATGAAAACGAAACAATAAAAAATGCTGCTAGTGTTATGTTAAAAAAATCAAAGATATATATGAAACACATAAATACTCTTTCAAATTATATATCGTGTTTGTTAGACCCAAAGACAAAGAAAAAATTTTTGCCTAAATTTATAAATAATCCTGATTATTTTAAAAATTTCGAAACGTTATATATTAAATATAAAAGTACAATGTCAGGATCGTCACCGTACGATTACAATGAGCCCGATGGAAGCCTCTGTGCGTATACATAATAAACTAAGAAGGTAAATATGATTACATAGTTATATATATATTGTCTTTATTATTTAGGGCTAATTATGAAATTCCACAACATGCCACAGATGAAATAGATACATATTTAAAAGAGGAAGTAGCTAGTCCGACAACCAATGTACTCGATTGGTGGCAAAAAAACAGCTCAATATATCCAACTTTGTCTTTAATGGCCAGAGACTTTTTGGCTCAGCAAACTACGAGTGTTGCCAGCGAAAGAATCTTTAGCAAAGCGGTGGAATGCATGACTAAAAAGTAACCGCCTTTCATCCATCACTTTGAAGCAATGTTTATCTATTGATTGCTGGGACATAGAACTTTTATAATGATATTATATTAACATTTTTTAAATATATATTTCCGCGTATTAATGAAAATATTTTTATATTATGTGTACGTTTATTTATTAATAAATTGAATTAAATTAAATGCGTCTTCTTTTGAATTTTTTTTATCATAAAGAATGCAGAATTTTTAGTTATTGAAGCGATATTTAATCATTAGTAAAAAAATGTGAAATAAAAATTTAAATAATTTTTATAGACTTTTCGTCTTGCCCTGCCCATATAAAAAAATTTAAACCACGTTCGCCCCCCATATAAATATAAATATGCCCATTCTTCAAATTTTTTAAGCATCTAATAAAAAATAAATTATTTAGTTTCACCCTTACTAAAAATTTCAAAATTTAGTAAAAAAAAATATTCGATTTAAATGATGATATTGCCAATTGTGTAAGTTTTTCCAAGACCTTTTTAGAAATACCTTTACTATTATTTTCATCAAAATGTAGGAAGTAAATATTATACATCCAAAATAAGTTCTCTTTTCGCAGAAAAAAACAGTTCTGATGTTTATAATTTTATCAATTATAGGACGAAATAATTGTAATCAAATCCTACAAGTATTTTTATTAACTCATTAATTTTTCCGACTATAACATCCGAAACAGTTATCGATAATCTGGTATTTAAAATTTTTTTTATAAGAATATATATTTTAATGTTTATCTAATGAATTTTAAATGAAAAATAAAAGTTAAAAGTTTGTTAGCCTTCTTATTGTTAAAATTTTTCAAAGATCCGTTAGCACTTTTAAAAATTCGAAAATATTTTAAATAACGATTATGACAATTATCATTCTTCTATGGTACATATTCATTTAAGTTTTATTTTAACATCCTTACAATATATATTCTTACCTATTTACTTTAAAAAAATTCAAAACACAAATAACGATTATGACAATTGTCACCTATCTATGGTACATCTTCACTGAAATTTTATTTTAACATCTTTACAATATATATTTTTACCTATTTGTTTTAAAAAAATTCAAAAAAGTTTACAAATAACGATTATGACAATTGTCAGTACATCTTCACTGAAATTTTATTTTAACATCTTTACAATATATATTTTTACCTATTTACTTTAAAAAAATTCAAAAAAGTTCAAAAATAACGATTATGACAATTGTCACCTTTCTATGGTACATCTTCACTGAAATTTTATTTTAACATCTTTACAATATATATTTTTACCTATTTACTTTAAAAAAATTCAAAAAAGTTTAAAAATAACGATTATAACAATTGTCACCTTTCTATGGTACATCTTCACTGAAATTTTATTTTAACACCTTTACAATATATATTTTTACCTATTTGTTTTAAAAAAATTCAAAAAAGTTCACAAATAACGAATGGTACATCTTCACTGAAATTTTATTTTAACATCTTTACAATATATATTTTTACCTATTTACTTTAAAAAAATTCAAAAAAGTTCAAAAATAACGATTATGACAATTGTCATCTTTCTATGGTACATCTTCACTGAAATTTTATTTTAACATCTTTACAATATATATTTTTACCTATTTGTTTTAAAAAAATTCAAAAAAGTTCACAAATAACGATTATGACAATTGTCACCTATCTATGGTACATCTTCACTGAAATTTTATTTTAACATCTTTACAATATATATTTTTACCTATTTACTTTAAAAAAATTCAAAAATAACGAATATGACAATTGTCACCTTTCTATGGTACATCTTCACTGAAATTATATTTTAACATCTTTACAATATATATTTTTACCTATTTGTTTTAAAAAAATTCAAAAAAGTTAACAAATAACGATTATGACAATTGTCACTTTTCTATGGTACATCTTCACTGAAATTTTATTTTAACATCTTTACAATATATATTCTTACCTATTTACTTTAAAAAAATTATAGTTCTAAAATAACGATTATGACAATTGTGACTTTTCTGTGGTATATTCACTAAAATTTTAATTTAACATGTTTACAATATATATTTTTACCTGTTTGAAAAATTCAAAAATAACGATTATAACAATTGTCACTGTTCTATGGTACATCTTTACTGAAATTTTATTTTAACATCTTTACAATATATATTTTTACCTATTTGCTTTGAAAAAATTCAAAAAAGTTCAAAAATAACGATTATGACAATTGTCACTTTTGTATGGTACATCTTCACTGAAATTTTAACTTAATATGTTTACGATATATATTTTTACCTTTAACCTATATATGCTGCTAACTAAAAAAATCAACTTAGTCGACTAAATTAGTTGTTTTAGTCGACTATATTAGTCGTTTTAGTCGACTATGTTAGTCGTTTTAGTCGACTATATTAGTCTTTTAGTCGACTATATTAGTCGTTTAGTCGACTATATTAGTCGTTTAGTCGACTATATTAGTCGTTTAGTCGACTAATTAGTCGTTTTAGACGATCAAATTAGTCGACTAATAGACTAATTTAGTCGCTAAAGTTTTTAGTCGATTTCCATGACTACGACTATTAGTCGTAGTCGAAAGAACTCGACTAATTAACAACACTAGTGCTGCCTCAATTCGGTAACTTTGGTTTTTGCCAAAATTTACAGAGGCATTATCAGCGCAAAAAGCTGACATGCAAATCATAACCCTGAATCAGCTATATTTATCATTATGTGGCTAGCTACATCGTTGGATTTTTCACTATCCGAGGAAAAATTTTAACAGTTTTATGGAAATGTTGCTATTCTTGTTGAAATAGCGAAGGATCAACGAAAATGTTTTAATATTTCCCTTATTAGATGCATCTGTTAGAATTGAATATGGATACCCATCTTTCAAATCGTCTAGAATTGACCTCTAGGATACTAAAACACTTGTGATAGCCTTGCCCATTTTTGTTCTGCCACAAGTAAGGTTTGAACTTATATTGGAGTCGTTAAATATCATGATAAAAAGATTCGACCCACATTGTGATGATATAGCTCTGTGAATGTTGAACTACATGATAGATGTATACGATTTCCGCAAATGTAGTTGCATCTGTATTATTTATTATTTGAGAATATTTTTGTATTGCAATCAATGTTGACCCCTGTACTGACTTATATGAATGAAATGATGTTGATTTATTATTGGATAAAAATAAAACAGGATAGAAAGAAATTTACAAACTAGACATGTTTTTCGAATAAATATTTAAAATTATTTTAAAACTCATCAATTAATGTCTCTCAAAATTATTATTTATATATTAAAAATGTTAAAATACTAAAAAAAAATGCGGGAGAAATTAAAAAATAGCGGTAGATTTCCAATTGCGGTAGTTTTGCGGGAGAGATGTCTGCGTGTAAAATAAAAAATTACGGGAGTCTCCCGCTGATGGAGGGAGAGATGGCAGCCCTGAACCCTATTCATGAAATCAGCTGTGAAAATGATACTCATAATTTTTTTTAACTACTTAGCACTAATTTCGAATTCAAAAACCGAAGCTATATTTTGTCATTTATGCGGAAAAAATAGAATTAGTAAAAATGAGCCCTAAAAATTTGACAATTATCCTAAATTTCGCATTTAAAGGATTTGCACTTAAAAATATATTTAACATTACACCACAGCGAATTTTAACAAAATGGTGACATTTTCTCATTTAAGTATTTCCGATTAAGCCAATTTGTGTATTATAAAATTGTTTAATATTAGAAAAACTTAATTATAATATACTTACTTTATGTTTATATTATTCTTAAATTAATTTTTTTTTTAAACTTTAATAATTAATTTGAACACTTACGGAATTTATTATATAAAAATAATTTATTTCAAAAAGTTGATTAAGAATACAAAGTCTTCTTCCAAATACCAAAAGTAGCTTTTATAGAATTTTTTATTATTTCAATTATGAAACAAATTTATTATTGCTAAGTCCATCAAAATTTAGTTCTTGTGGCAAAACTGACACTAGATGTTATTTTTCGGCATATTACAGTATTATTATCATATTAGGACAAAATTAGTTGCTGTACGTTTTGTTAGAATAGCTCTATAATTTTTATATGTAGTAATTATTTAATTGACCGAGGAAGTTTTTTTGTGTTTAGATGAACCTGATTTCATAAAATTGATCATGCGAGGAAAAATTTTTGTTATGGCATCATCCCATGCCTTAAAGTATATATACAATTAATATAATATATAAAAAAATTACATTTTGAAATTATCCACATTTGTCAGGTAAAAAATTTAAAAAGTTAGAAAAGCCAGTTTTCGTAAGCATAATTTATAATGCCTAATAAAAATTTAGTATTTAGTACGAAATTTATTATTTGAACTTATTTTAAATTTTATAAAATGTCTATTTGGCATATGTCGCTTTTCATCATACTTCGGAATATGCACGAACCTTGACGCATAATCAGCTGATATTAAATTTTTTAAAACCTGATTCTCATGGAGAATCTGATTAGAAACACCAACGATAGTGTTTTAAGATCGTGTAGAATCGCTGATGAAACTTCACAGATTGCCAATCAGATAACTGAAGATTTAAATTGTCAAAAGGAAAGTTTGTTAAATACTCAAAAAAAAGTTCACATTAAATATTAGCTTAATAATAAATATTTTTAGGCAGAACAAACAAATCAAGATTTATTGAAAAGTCAAGTATACATAAGAAAAGTGTTTTTGAAGTATATATTTACTATAACAACTTATAATATATAATTTAGCACAGTCACAAATAAATATATACTCTATGGTGTTATATTGTTGGAAATTATAATATTGATATCATTGTTATATGTTAAATATTTATCTAAAATTTTATAATGCTATTTTTAATTACTATAACAATGATTACAACATTCTTTAGTCTTTATCACTTGTAGGTTTAAATTCACAAAGTTGATGTAAAGAATTACTGACATTATTTAACCCTTTCATCAGTTTATCTATAAATTCTTCTGATTTTATTCGAGTATTGTTGATATCATATTCTTTCATATTTTGCTGTAAACTAAAATCAAAATGATTCTGAACTAATTGCTCTTGTTGGTCTCTTATTTGATTCATTTTGTCATACAAATGTTGACCTATAACATATAACATTATATATTTGTATATACTATATTATTTTTTAAATTATAATGATTAATTTTTTATAAATTTATATCTGCAAACCATTTTGTAATTCTATTTGAAATGCTTAAAAAATTATTTTACAAAAACAAAATATGATAATAGTATAGAAAAAGGTGAATAAATAAAACCTCTAATATTTATTGTAATTCTCAGATATTTAATCAATATATTTTTTTTCATTTTTGCCAGTATAAAATTAAAATGGAAATCAGTATTAAATACAAAATTGGCCAGTAATTTTTATCAGTAAAAAATAAACATTTCTTTATAAGTAGCAGAGATGTGTAAGGTTAGGTTCATAGAAAAATTTTGTATAAGCTACCTATCCCATTATTTAAATGTTTATCCAACCCAACTGAGCCTGATAAATTTTTTACTAATATCCTAACCTGGCCTGTTAAAATTTTACAAAAAGTCAAGTCTAATGAAATATCTCACCCAACCTATTAAAATTCTAGAATATCATTAAATTTTTTAGAAATTTTCAATGTTTATATCTATTCTTTTCTCAATATCAATTAAGACTCTTATATCTCTACTCTATGACTATCCATTTTATAAATTAATTGTGTTTTAATATCTGACTTTATTTATAGGTTTATAATATTTTTAAACAGCTCTTAAAATACAAAATAATCATGTTGTAGTTTATTTTAAATAAATAAAATTAGATTGAAATTCAATGTCTGGCCTAGTTTATAATTTATTTCAATTATGGAATCAATTTATATAGGCAGTTTTTAAAATAAAATAGGCTCATTGTCATTTCAAAGAATATTAATCAAATTCTAAATCAGAGATTTGTGAGGCCTAGCCTGATTTTATATGTATGAAATGTCCCACCCAGCTTGTTAATTTTTTATGTAAAAATTTTCTGCTCTGCTTGATCCATCAAAATTTTAATAAATTTGCTCAGCTAGGCCTACAGATTTAGTATACCTACAAAAATACAAATCGAATATTTGCATTATTCATATTTGATTTGTAAGTCTTGGTATGCTCAGATTGTTAAAAATCTATCCCCATCATGGGACAAAAATTTTTTTTGAAACCAACTCCTTGAAAAAGTAGTTCAAATAAGGTTAAAGTGTTAGATGGGGCGGTGGTAATATACGGTTTTACTAAACTAAATAAAATGTAAGCAAACTTACATTTTAGTTTCTCTCATATAGTTGTTAAAAATTTAGAAATTTTTTAGCATTGTGTTTTTCCAAAAGAACAGTTAATTTTTTAAAGAGGTAGATATATTATTTTGCATTTCCTAATGCAAAAAAAAACGTTTACCAATTTTGCACATGCCATATAAGATATTATTGAAATAAACAAGTCATTTAAATTTAATTACTGGATATATTTAAATAAGGTAATATGAATTAATAATTTTTTGGACCCCTCATTTATTACTTAAAATGAAATATTAGATAAATCAATAAATAGTACATTATAACCATAAGTGTATCCAGGACACTGCTAAAGGTGGAGGGAAAATATTGTAAGCCCTATATTAGATTTTCATAAAAATCATTTTCGGTCTTTAATTTTTTTTATTAAAACGGTTTTTTTTTTCTAAAAATTTTGAATTAGTCGTTATTTTAAAAGTTAACTTTTACTAATTTTTCTTTTAAATTCTTCTTTATAATGATATATTTGTATACATTTTTTGGAGGAGGGGGTCGAGTAGTAATGGCTGAAAATGTTTACATATTTAGTCACATTTTATAATTTTTGGCCCAGCCCGTGTTTATAGAAAAATTTATTTTAAAAAATTATATGGGCCAATCCATATACCTGAGGCGAGTTTTGGTCTGGGCTAGCAGGCCTATAATATGTACATAAACTATTTCATGCATTTTGAATTTAAACATGTCTGGGATCCTATAACATCAAGGGGATTAAGATTTTGGTAAAACCCTAAATCCAAAAAATTATTCAAGAGGACTTTTATTTTAACCGTTTAAAAACTGTTACTCTTAATAAAATATTAATGGCCAAGGGTAGGCGGTTTATTCAAAAAAGAATGCAGATGAAATAAATTATTTATATTCAATTCTTTTGGATGAATCAAAACCTAATAATTTATTATTTAATTAATATATTCGTTTTTCAATATGTCTAGTTAGTTACTGACATACTTTTAAGAAAACGGTGCTCCTAGTAAATTCTTCTTGCATGATTTTTTTTATAAGTCTTAAAAAAATATTTTATTTTTTAAAAAAATAAAAATTACAACTAAATTCTATATTTAATATTAATATAATAAATCATTTAAAAAAAATAAACAGTCAAAAATCTAAAATTCCAAAAGTTACCATCCCAATTTTAGAAAGGATAGTTGATTAAGTGAATATGAACATCACTTATGCTTGGGTCATGATTTACATAATATTGTTACAGTGGATGGTATTAAATAGCTTTTGTTGAATATATTACCAAATGAATAAGAGAAATTATACTGCTCTAGGATATAAAATTGCAGAGTTTGAGGCAGATCAAGGAAAATGTCTATGTACAATATATCTAACATTAGATATGCTAGATATTGATAGCACTAATCTATACTCTGATACTCGTTTCAAATTGGCGATTCCAATGATGATAATAACAATAATGCCACACATGAAAACGTTAAAATTATATGTCCCAACCAGGTGGCATAGTATATTAATTATGCTTGAAAGCATATCTGTAGCAAATATAAATTTAATTAATAACGATTGAAAAGATTTTCAAACAATCTCGAACTATGAATCAGTTATAGTAATAGAGCTACTAGCGTTTTCTAAAATTTAAAGAAATAGTTGAATTTCTATGCTAAAAAAAACTTGCATTACGATATCCGGTTTGTGATCTGCAAGTAATAATATATAAGTTTGTTCATATTTTAATTAATTTTTTTTTCAAAAATAATCTAAGTGTTGGCATCTTTTCTAGACCCCAGATTTTAAAAATTGAAAATTGTGTCAATGTGAACAAAATTACAGTCGGAATTTATAATAAAACATCTTAAACGTATAGAGTATGATGATATAAAGATAGAAAATATAGCGATTGAGAATTAAGAGGAAATATTAAATTCAAAATAATTGACAAAATTAGCTACTAAACACACTTTAAGTGATCTTGAACAGAAATGCCATATTCTTCTCGGAAAACGCCATCACAAGACATGGATTAAATTTCTGGAAGGATTAGAGGATCTAACTTCTTAAATTTTCCGCGCTACATAAAAAATTTCTCATGTACTGGTAACTAACACACTTAGTGAAAGAGTTTTCTCTTCCGCTGAGTTGACGTTGAATTCAAGAATGTCGTAATCGTAGAAATATATATATATATATATGTGTATATTAAAACATTAATTATTAGAAATGTCAATCATAGTAAAATAGATAAATAATATGGGATTATTGATAAAAATTGGATTATTGAAAAATTATTTTTTCTTTGTATTAAATTAATTCTTTTCTTGTGAAAACATTAAATAAAGAAACTTGTGAATTAAAAAGTGTTGTGATTGTTTTATTTTAATTATTTTTGGGCAGTTATTTGATTATTTTATTTAAATTATTTTTGGGCAGTTATTTTAAAGATCATCATCATGTATTGAAAATTTAAATAAAATTACAAAATCGATTTTGAATTATGAGTTTTCTATTAAATAAAGTTCTAAAAATATATCGAGATATCTGAAGTGTAAAAATTAATAAACAATTAAAAAAAATATATGTTGCAGACCGCTGATTAGATTTTTGAAACTCGCGCTAATTTAAAATGATAAATATCAGGCCCTTTAACAAGACTAATATTCATAAATTTAAAAGTTTATAAAATATTTTGAATGATAAATCACTTATTTATACAATAACATTAATCTATTTGCATAATAAGTAATAAATAAATATATTATGAAATTTGAAAAATTTTTTTTGAAAAATTAAGACGCGATTTTGTTGGATTTTTATAATATCCTCCAATAACCGTTCTTATATAAAGGATAAATATTGGCCCAATCTGATAAAAAATATCAGTAACCCTAGTTACAAACAATATTTTTCAGGGTTGGCATGTCGGTCAAATACTCTAAAATATTACTGGCAAATAAATATTTTGATATAATTAACTAGTATGCATTAAAAGCATGCTTATCAATATTATTAGGTTACAATTTATTTAAAAATATATTTGTAAGATAAAAAGGAATCGTTTTAATTAAATTTTATATTAAAATTTAAAAAAGTTTATAATATATTATAAAAGAATTTTTTTTAATAATAAAATAAATAAATATAATAATTTAGCTTAGTCATGGTTTATTTTTTAATAAATTATATTAATTCTCATTTATTTTACTTCTACTTGCTACATTTGATTGTAATCTTTTTAGTTGTTCTGGTCAGATTTACAAAATAATTTATTCAAGTAAAAAGCTATATAAGCCAAATTATTGAAATAATTGGTCGATAATTATAAAATAATTAAGATTGAAATTTTACAATCATCAAAATCTTTTATAGTTGAATTTTAATAAATTAGGGATTATGGTCAAACCAAAGCATTAAGTTTGGAAACATTTTCAATAAGTATGCGATGGTAAATCAGTTAAAGCGGTATGCAGGTTTTGCAAGATGTCCTATATTACTCACTTTGATAAAATGGTTAAGCATTTATTAAGCAGCTGTACTATGTGCCCTGTCATAATGAAGGAAAAATATTCAAATTCCAAAATATTAACCTCGACAAAAAATATCACAAATGTAATTTTGTAATACTTCTAGCTCTAATGAAGAATTGGGTAAAATTAGTGAGAATAATTATCAATAGGGATGTACCGATATTTTATATCGGATCGGGCCGATATTTCACCCATTTTAAAATATTAGTTATCGGTCAATATTATAAAATTTCCCGATCTGATCTGATATAAAATGGCGTCTTTAACAAAAATAAAATTTTTAAAAAGTTATATCTAAAATCATTTATTTTTATAAATAAAATCGAAATCCATTTTTATGTATATTTTTTTTAATAATAATAATTACATTCTGCCATATTGTTATTTTTTTGCGCATTCTGTTTAAAAAAGTGTGCGATAAACTCTTCAGAATCTGTTTTTAGTGAAGTTGGTGATATTGACAGTTACCATCGCGCAGGCTGACCTCTGATAAATTTGAAATTTTGGTATTTCTAAAAAGAAATCTTCGAAATATTATTTTAAATATTTATTTCAAATTTCATAACATATTTCTTTATTACTTATTATGTATATAGATTAATGTTATATAAAAGTGATTTAACAATAAAAATATTTTATATACTTTTAGAATGGAATTTGAATTGAATATAAAATATAACTGGTAAAAAAGAAATCTTCGATATATTAATGTTAAATATTATTTTAAATATTTATTTCAAATTTAATATATTTCTTTATTACTTATTATGTATATAGATTAATGTTATATAAAAGTGATTTAACAATAAAAATATTTTATATACTTTTAGAATTGCAATTGAATTTAAAATATAACTAGTCATTATAATATATTTAAATGACATATATAAGTATAATTAAATTATAGATGTTATACTAATAAAAAGTATATTAAAAATTAAAACCATAGGTATCTTTACAGAATACAAAATTAGATATGATATCGGATCGGTAATCGGCCGATATCAATTTAATACAGGAAATACCGGATCGGATCAGCTTCCAAAAAGTTTGCCTTATGACTCAGGAGAATTTGATTCCATATATCTGATCAATCTACAAGCAAGGCGATTAAATGTAAATCTCAATCTTGTATAACCGATTTCATAGATAGAATAAATCCCAAAGAAAAAAATGAGCACATTGTTTGCAAAATGTGAGCAATTAACCAGACCACTGAAAATCCCTACAATAGGTCCTATTTACACTTTACCCAGGCAAAGGCAGTTGGCTGGATATCTTCTATACAAAAGTGTCAGGAGATATGTAGGCGAGAGTTGCAGATATAAAAATTAAATCTCCTCACTTATAAATTGGGCTGGAGCAACATCTGAAACGAGAGAATTATTAAATTTATGGTGATGACGCCTGTTCCAATATTCTACAAATTATTAAATACTGAGGAAAATCGCCATACGGAAATTGTATTGCCCAGAAATTTAAAAATATAATTCATGAATTGAATCTGGCAAAAGAATATTCTCTGGTTACTAATGATGCCGTTAACATAAAGGTAGCCTGAAAAATTCTAAAATCTGAATCTATTTATTATACAATGTTATGGTTATGCAGCGCATACATTGCAGTTATTCTTTCACTATTTTGAACAACTTCTGTTACCATATTTCAATAATTAAAGAAATTGTTAAATTTTTCAAGAATAAATACAAAGCAGCTGCAGTATTTTCCCATAATAAGAATCAACATACCATCTACATAAAGTACAATTATCCAAACAAAACTTTGTCAATAAAATGTATGGGGCAAATACAAATATGTAAGAAAGCTCTGAAAACATTAGGTGCTGAAGAAGCTGTATGTGATATTTGTCCCATATAAATTACCAATAATATATTAAATGAAGAAATATTTTGGGTGAAAAATTTAAAAATTTAAGCTATACTCCAACCTTTAGCTACCTCATTGTTGGTGCAAGGGGATTTTGGCCCATGTAAAAACGGGATGCTTAATTTGGAAAAACACATGATACAATCATGCCATGATTCTAAATTCTCTCCACCTGAAGAAAAAAAAAATTAAAGTTAAGTTTGAAAAGAGAAAAAATGATCTAAATACATGCTCACAAAACTGCTTATTTATTGGACCCCTAATAAGGGGAGCATCTTAATAGTATTGAATTTGATGAAGCATGTAATATAATACAAGAATTAGGTATTTTACAAGGTGGTGGTGATGATGATAATCAAAATATTTTAAGTGATATAATAAATTTGAGAAGTAAAAGCGGCATATTTAATAGCCAAAATATGTGGAAAGTGGTAACTTCCATAAGAAACAATCAGATTTCAGCCTCAAGTTAGTGGAATGCACCTGGCTCATTAAGAGAAGTAGCTAATATTCCCTAGTTTGACTTCTTTTTCAGAAAGAAATTGGTCAGTTTGGGGAATATTCATATGAAAAACAGAAATTGATTGAAGACTTCTACAACAGGAAAATTGGTAAGAGTATATCATAACTTAAGATTGATTAAAAATATTAAAGAAAATAATGATAATGAATATGAATCAGGACAGGTCTCTGCCATGGAGGGCAAAACATTAACTATAGAATGAACTAAAAAAATACTATTAAATTTAATATTATGATTCATTATAATATTATATATATATATACAACATAAAGTTAATATTAGCATGAAAACATTTATTTGAATTTAACCATATTTGACCAGTCAAATATTGGTCAATTGACCAAATCATATTAGACCGGTCAAATGCACAACCCTGATATTTTTGCAAAACACTCATCATCAGATTTGTAGTCATTTATATTAAATTTAAGAATCATTTGGGTACAGAAATTAATTCAAAATTCCAAACTAATAAATATTGAATATAATTTATAAAACTATTTGAATGCTATTAACAAATAATTGTCCTTACTAAACTAATATGACTCTTTTTGAGGTTATACAATTGGAGCAATAAAAATGTCATTCAATCTTGATGCAATATTCTTCATATTAAGTTCAAAACAAAAGTAAAAAGAATTAGGAAAATTTTATTAGCAAATTCTTCCTAATCTGTTTAGCAATTTGTAAACAATTTTTTCCCAGTTCAAATTATAAATAATTGTATTCCAATTTTCTATATATTTTTTTAATTTGTAAGGATTAATTTTTGGGTATTGGTTACTGGTATCAGTTATAATTGAAGATACTATGTTATATCTCAACTAGAAATTATAGTTTAAGTTTTATTATTTTTTTTAAATCGAAATCTTGATCACTAATATATTTTTATATGTTTTATTTTTAAAAAAAGATTTAAACACAATTTTAAACCATTTAAGTTAATTTTGCAGAGCCTAATTTAAATATTTCTTTTAAATATAAAGCAGTACTACTTAAGAGCTTTGGAATAGGATTTTTAAAAACATAGGTAACAATTTTCACAAATTAATTTATTTTCAACAGTTTATAATATCCACAAATAAACATTCTTTCCACATATATAATTTCAATTAGCTTTGTTCAAAAAGTTAAATGAGTGATTATTCTTTTATATAATAAACATGTCTAATAATTAGAGGTTGAAAAAGATTAAAGTAGCAAAAATATTAATATAAAACAAAAGTATCAAAATTTAATTGTGGTAATAAAAAGGTAGGAATTTATTCCTTCTTTAAATTTATTAACAAAATCATATTAATGCAATAGGATATACAGCTTAGTTGAATTATAAATAGTATTAATCATAATATTAATTTTTACCAAATGCGTCATGCTTTCCATTTGTAAATTCATTAACAAGATTTATTAGATCATCTCTATGCCCAACTCTTGTATCACTTTGATCTATTTATTATAAAATTATATTTATAAAATTTTTAAAACCTTCATAATTTAATCCTGGAATCATATTCGATTTAATTTACATCTATCAATAAATCAAAACTATATTGCAATAGCTTAGACATAATGATTTAGTTGTATATATTTATAAAATGTAGTATTAATTGAAAAGCTTTATATAGAACGCGACATTTAAAAATGTGATAAAAAATATTATAAATTTTGTTTCATTTTAATAAGTAAAGAATTAAAATGTAACCCCATATATGTCATAATAAACTGAGTTCTGTCGTAATTTTCTTCAAAATAAAATTAACACTCCTGAAGATAAAATAAAGGCAGACTTTACCTATACGTTTATAATCTATATATTTTTTAGACCTTGTTAACCTAAAAACAAAACGAACTATTTCGAAATCACATTTTTTAATCGCGAACTAGTCCATATTTATTAAATAATTAATTACTAGTTAAATCAATTTTTAAGCTTATTATAAAACTCATAATGTAAAATTTTCCCGGCCCAAATTTAGGATACAATAAATGAGGTCCTTTTTCTAATCTTAAAAACTTCTTATATAAGAAAGGGGAGAGCCCCAAATTATACACAGGAAATTAAAAGACCACAAGTAATCATTCTGGGAAATTACATTTTAATAATTACTAGCAAACTTAGTTTTTAAAATGCCTAAATTGTTATTTTATATCTTCTAAAAATGAATATTAGCATCTCGTCGAAACGTTATATATAATAAATTTATTATTCTTATAATTCATATTGCCATTACATAAATTGATTTACTTAAAAATAAAATGCCATAATGAACTATTTTAAAACTTTAAATTCACCTTTACTTAGTAGTTTATTTTCACCGTCAAAATTTTATAAAATTACAATTTTTTATTAAGAATATTTTAATAATTTTTAATCCCCGATATATTACAAAATATTTTATATCTTTTGCGCTTTTTTGATTAATGGCCTGTTATTAGCATATTTTCATAATATATCAAACGATTTTATGAATTCAATATCTTCTTCAGACGATGATGCTTGGGAACCGCAAGAGATTAAAAATGGAGTAAATAAAACACAATTTCAAATCCCTACTATTTATATATGTTGATTCAACGTTATTTAAAATATGTAATTTATTAGTTAGAGCTAAAATTTAATCAAATATGTTTAAAGGTTTCAAAGGCTGGGAAGATGAAATCCAGTTTATTAAAGAAACCTTCTCAAATTCCTGATATAACGCCAAATCAAAAGCGAGATAAATCAGATAATGTTAATGATAAAAAAGTTACAAAGAGGCCATCAATTGAAAGGATATATCAGAAAAAAACTCAATTAGAGCATATATTACTCAGACCTGATACTTATATTGGTTCAATCGAGCCTACTACACAGGTATTATATTTATATAATTATTATAATATAATTTAAATAGCAAATGTGGGTTTGGGATGGAAATGAAGGACTGATAAATCGAGAAATTACTTATGTCCCTGGACTTTTTAAGATATTTGACGAAATTTTAGGTAATTTTTTTAAAAATATGTCATAAATTAGTTCTTTTTAAAATAGTGAATGCAGCTGATAACAAAATAAGAGATAAAACAATGAATTGCATAAAAATAAACATAGATATGTAAGTTATTTAATATATTTTACAATATATAAAATATACCATGATCCAAAAGAAATGCATATTTGTCTGTCCCTGTTCCAGGCAAACTTGTTCTGTTCTATTCCCAGTACATTCCAAAGTGCATTCCTAATAAAATAGCAATTAATATATTTTTTTATTATTCATTAGTACATATAATTCAAGTATGTTATTAGGACTTTAGTATTAATTAAGACATGCTATAAGATTATTTATATTTAGGCAGTAGTATTAGTATCAAGCTGAGTGTCAAATAACAGTAACTTGGAAATAAAATTATCCATTTTTAATATAATATTAATTTTATAAACAGTTAAAAATATTTTAAATTTGATCTGAAACAATATTTTTTATATCCTTAACATTACTTAATGATGCAATGAGTAATAATATTATGTGTAACAAACTAGAATTAAAAAGAAAAAAACAAATATTTATGAATAAGCCATTCTAAATATTATTATATTCATGTTCATAGTGCTCTATAATATTCCCCAAGTTTTGTTCTATTTCTTTAAATATAATACATCAGTGATGAAATGTCCATAGAACCAAGTGAAGCATTGCTTTCCTTCAAATTTTTCTTAAAAATTCTTAAATAAAATTAATATAATATTTATAATAATCTAACTTTGTTAAAAAAAATTATTATTTTTATAACATTAAAAAATATTTAAATTTATTAGCATATCTTCAACAGTAAATAAATATAATTAATTGACAGTATTCAATATTTTTGTTCATCTAGAGAGGATTTTTTTTTGTATTGCATTTATTTATTTTATACATAATTATTTTTTAATTATTTTTAAATGTATGCCTTAATATAATATTTAATATAAGAACCAGTTATATTTTACATGATTAGAAATTATAATAATGAATATAATAGTTTAGATATCATAAATCACTAAATTATACATTTCCAATCTGATATCCAGGCCATATATCAGGCCCTTGCATATATATATGTCTAGTATACTAATACAATGTGATAGGCTAGTGTTAGTCCATAATTTATTAATTAAGGATGATTTTATTGCTAATAATATAGTGTTATTATTTTCAAGTTTTAAATAAATATTATCCAGAAAGTAATAAAAAAAAATCTGGTATTCATATATTAACTGATAGTAACCAATCCGATTTTAAATGATAAACATCTGGGACAAAATATCTATATAAAGAAATATTGATAAATA
The DNA here is from genome assembly GCF_954871325.1 of Gordionus sp. m RMFG-2023. Classification (NCBI taxonomy): domain Eukaryota; kingdom Metazoa; phylum Nematomorpha; class Gordioida; order Chordodea; family Parachordodidae; genus Gordionus; species Gordionus sp. m RMFG-2023. Next base: position 79,645,581 of record NC_088775.1, read on the forward strand.
TAAATAATTGGGAAGGCCTCCTTTGATCATAAGATTTTGATCGTATTTTCGTCCATTTCGATCAAAAAGGACAACATAATCAATTCAAATTTTATGCAATTTAAGCATTTTATATCAAATATTTCGAAGTAATATTTTAACAATATTTAATATATCTTAATTTGCAACTATTAAATGGACCAATCAGAGTGGACGAATTTACGATCATTGTTAAGTAAATCATTATCCGAGCTTGTATCCTAGATTCTAAAAAATGGTTTTTTGATTCGAATTTTAAAAAAAAATTAAAATGGATTTCCGGTTCTGGATTTATACCTGTTAAACAATATTTAGAAAAATTTACACAATAAATATGGCATGAATAAAAATTTAGCATACCTGATTCAAAATAAATGTTTTAAAAACAAAAATACGCAGCTTTGTTTCACTATTTTCTAAAATAATATATTTGACACAAACGATAGAATCGCGCCATTGAGCCATTGAACGATATCATTTTGAACGATTAGTAAATTCGTTACCATTTTAAAAAAACTGGTTTCGCTAAAATGAGTTTGATTACTATTTAAGAAATGCTTCTAGATCCTAGATTTGTCCCAATTCCAGCTGTTATTCTCTTTATCATAAAATGAATTCCTTTTTTACTTTCACAATTTTAAGAATATCGCCCTATAACAGACCGTGGATTTAAATTATAATATTTTATATCATATTTTTTAAAAAAAATGATGAAAACGAATAACGATGGATTATTTATGATTTTTTTTTTTAGAGAAACGAATACTATTTCGATTTGGAATAACGGAAAAGGCATTCCAGTGACGGAGCACAAAACCGAGAAAATATATATTCCGGCCATGATATTCGGGCATTTACTAACTTCGAGCAATTTTGATGACGCTGAAAAAAAGGTCGTCGGGGGGCGGAACGGTTACGGAGCTAAATTATGCAATATCTTCAGCAAAAAATTTACCATAGAGACCGCTTGCAGAGATTACAACAAAAAATTTAAACAAGTAAATTTTTTTTAGAATGAAATTTTAGTGTAATTAAACATTATATTTTAGCCTATTTTATAGTTATGTTCCATGTAATTAATTTTAAGCTTGACCCCTCGTTCACAGTTAGCAAGAATTTACAACAAATTATACAAAATATGTTGTATTTTTATGTTTTTATATATTTCGCCATGAATTCGCTCTAAATGTGAATGCAGGTTTAGGCTTAATTTATAGTTAACCCGTTATGTTCAAGCGGTGCTGTACTTACAAAATTAAACCAATAAATAGGTATAATTTATAAATATGAATTAGTAAAGCTCAATTTACCATTGTTAAGGTCAAGAAGAACTATGATTTTGATAACGTTAAATAAAGCAACACCAGTTTACTATCAATTAGACCTTAAAGGCAATCATCTTATTTATAAATATAATATTGTCTTCAATTTTGTAACTAATAAACATTTCAAACAGGATTTCATTTATTAATAAGGTGGTGCCAATTCAATGTTGGATGTCGATTTTAAAAAATATTGGATCGGGCCAATATTTTCAAAAAATTGATCTGATCCAATATTTCTATTGTTATTGGTTATATTATGATTATACATAGAATTAATATCTTATTTTATACATAATTTCATAGTAATAAATTCATAAATGGACAAAATTCAATATATTTATGCTTATAAAGAAAATCGAATTATTAAAAGATAGAGTAGCTAAAGATTAAAAAAAATTGCTTTATCTCCATAAAGAAAATGATTTTAAAATATTGAATGAGTTACATTATGCTAGTGTTTTTTTAAACGGTTAACTTAGTCAAAAGTATATTATCCATGCTTGGAGATTTTGTCCACAGCTAGCAGAAAGGTTTGGACATCTATTGTCAAAATTTAGAGGAATAGGTAACAATATTTTGGCTAAAATCTTAAATCGAGCCTTTTATTTAACAACATACAATGTACCATAAACACTGCCCATATTTTTAATAATATTGCTACCTAATTGAGCGTTTCTCAAATGGTATCGTGTAAATTGATCACAATTTACAAACATTAATAAAAACATAAAACGTTTGCCTTTTTTCGAAAACACTCAATTAGGTTGCACATAAAGTTGCTTGCCTAAGTAGTTTCTATAAGTTATAATAACACCATTAAAATATTTATTTTTCAAATTTTGTCTTTGTCAAGTTCTATTTTTATCATATATAATGAATAACCCATAACATTACTTTAATAGTTGGATTTTACGAAAATTTCCTTAAGAATAGTTAGATTTCTTGAGCTGATACAATTATTGACAAATTCCTTTTTTCTCTATATAACAGCACCAATATCTTAGAAATTTTGCCAAAATTCCAGGCTAGTTATGTCTTAATGTTTGTACATAACATTATAAATAAAATAAAGTCAAAAAACTTGAATTGGGTGTCAGGAAAATTGAATTCAGGATAAAGATCATAATTAGTAAAGATGCACTCATATGATATATTTTTTTTATCCATATCACCGACTGATACCTAAATAATATATAACTCAAAATAACATCAAATATTTTATATTTAAACAACTTATTGTGTCAAAAACGCCATCTTGCGGAAATTAATTTAATAAAATGAATTACTAAAAATTACAAAATAAAAAATTTAATAAATGATTATAACGAATCAAAAAAAATTAATATTATTTCTTATTTTTTTTAGTTAAAAAAATATAATTTAAAAAAAAATAATTGTGGTTACGATATCAGCTAGTGGCACTCTTTACGATATAAAGTCAGCAAATCTTTATATATATTTGTTTCATTCAAATAATCTTTCATATCACATCAGCATCTGTAGAAAGATTATTTTCTTCATTTGGAATGGTTCAATCCAAACTTTAGGAATTGTTTGGGAACTTAGTAAATTTCAAACAATAATTTTTAAGTATATTTTGTTATTTGAATGATTTTATTTACACAAGTCCTGTATAATTCGAACTCGGCCCCTAGACATTTTAAACTTTTCCGAGCTGGATCAGCTTCGGGCCAACAAAAAATTGAATTTACAGCTTGCACACAATTATTATTACATTTTTTTTCTAGATTACTCAAATAAAAGTTGACGTTATATGTTCAGATTGATTTATCAAATTTATGCTTTTATTTAGGGCTATGTCGATATTAAAATGACCTATTTATAAATGTATATAATTTAGAATTGACACAAGTTTGGCAGCAAATTTTTTATCTTGTAATATCGATATATCATTAAAACTTGTTATATAACAAAATTATTATAAGGAGGCGTCAGAATTGAACGATCAAAATTTGTTCTGGATCGAATCAGCAAAAAATTTTTAAAAACCGATCCATAACATAGGCTCATTTCATTTGCCTACGCTGACTCTTCTTTGAAATATTGATTGATAAATTATTTTAAAGTTTTTTGTAACATTCCAAGATGGTTATTCATTAAAAATTTACTGCTTATCTTGTAGCAATTCTGAGATATGCACATTTTTGTTCATATTTTAATATCGGCACAGCCCTACTTTTATTCATTTCATAATTCGTGTATGGTTAATATAAATCGATAACTTTTGAGTGATTAGCTCTCCCTTACATTTCTTTTTAGGACTTGGAACTAAATTTCTTTTTTTTTATTAAACATATAAACGAGACAAAAAAGTAACTAAAAAAATGGTATCAAAATTTAAAGGTCTATTTTATTTTTGAAATTCAAAAGGCATTTTTTTTTGTTTTCTCTCCATAAATACAAATTAGATTTTAATTATTTTTTCGAATGAATGACGTTGAAAACAATATAATATGAGCATTAAATAAAGCAGACGATCATGCATATCATTTTTTTGTTACGAACCTAACCTAAACCCTGAATCGCTATTTTTACAAGAAAATGGCGCCATAGTAATAAATGAAATTGTTCTATCTCGCCAGAAGCGAAAATTTGTTCTGCCATTTTATTATTACTATTTTTTGAAAAATTAATTGTATATGATAAGTTAAAATGTGTTATATTTTTAATTTTAGATCCATTTTCTTGAGCGCGTTTTTTGTATTTTACCGGAAATGTATTTCAGCATGTTAGGAATACCTCTACCATAAAAATTCCAGAAAATTTTGCCCTTTCAACTTTTAAATCATTTTATAATCTATACTTAAAAAATCTATGAAAAAAATATATAATTTAAATTATATTAACTTTAAAATCATGAAATCGCTGAGTAGATATTCTAAACTTTCTAGAATACATTTCCGGTAAATTGAGGTGTTTTTTTCCAATCACTCTTATTATATAAATAAAATCACCAGTTATATTTAAAAAAAATTTTTATGATCAATTAATTATATGCTAACCAACTATTAATGAATAATTAAGGATTTGTCGGCTTCCTTGCTAAAAAAATCAGCTAAGGTTTCTCCTAATTTACTTAGAAAGGAAAGGTCGCAGATCAACGTGTAAATGAATGAATTATTAAATTTAAATATTATTTAAGACCTGGAGCGATAACATGTCAAGTACCTCTGACCCAAAAATTTCTGATTTTTCTGGAACCGATTTCACGTGCGTCACATTTCAACCGGATTTAAGCAAATTCAAGATGGTGAACTTGGACAAAGATATAACCGATCTCTTTTCCAAGAGAGCCTACGATATCGCGGCGTCAACGTGGGGAGGGGTTAAAGTTTATCTTAACGACAAAAGATTGGCTGTAATTTTTAATTTAATATTACACATGCTTAAAATTATTTTTTTATATATCTGTTAAACAATTCTCAAAATGTCGAAGACGATGATTTTTTAATGCCATATCTTTATTTTCACCTTTTTTTATTGAAATAAATAAAAATAATTGTAGATAAGCAATTTTAAAGATTACATCGATCTGTATACGAAAGGAATTGTGGACGAAAATGATGAAGCCATAAAATTAGCATACGAAAAAATAGGCGATAGATGGGAAATAGCGGTGACTAACAGTGATAAAGGATTTCAATCGATAAGCTTCGTTAATAGCATTTGCACTGTTAAGGTAATTAACGTGTGTTTATGATATTATTTTTGGGATTATTTAAATGATTTAGATAGAATATATAAAAGTATAGGCAAAGAGTTAAAGAATGCTTTGTAATAATTTTCTATTATTTACCAGAAAAGCATTTTTTTGGCTGAGCAGGTTTATAAAAGCTAGCGACGCCAAATTGACGAATATGCCCAACCTTAAGCTAACTAAATTGATTTAATTTTTTATTATATAATTAGGGTGGTCGACATGTCGATTACATAACTGATCAAGTAGTTGATAAGTTGATGGATGTTGTAAAAAAGAAAAATAAGGCGGGAGTCAAAGTTAAACCTTTTCAAGTATATCCTTAAAATTATTTATACCTACGGTTTCTCACTGCAAAGAACGCTTAACTAATTTTTTTGAATATAACAGCAGGTACCAAAATAATCCTTATTTTAATATTAGTAAAATAAATATAGATTTATTATAATTTAATAAGATGAATATTTAAATAATAACATTTATAATGTACTGTATCAAAATGATTAATCATTTATTATGCCAAAAATAAATAGTGATTGGGGAAGATATATAAAAATCAAAGAAGTATATGATAAAAATTAGACATTCCGATCTTGATCATGCCAAAAAGGTTTCTTAAAAAGAAAGAGAAAAAAAATGGTTAGGGGGTATTTGCAGTTAGACTCACAATATATTTCTTATTTAGTATATCAGCTATAAAACCTTATATTATTAATATCCATCTTATATTTCATCTGAATAACCATTTATCTTTTGTAATGATTTTTAAAAAAAGATCAAAAATCATTTGTGGGTTTTCGTGAATTGTCTGATAGAGAATCCCACTTTCGATTCTCAAACGAAAGAAAACATGACTTTACAATCCAAATCCTTTGGTTCTAAATGTACAGTTTCCGAAAAATTTCTCGGTGTACTCCTAAAAACAGGAATCGTTGAGAATATCATGAATTGGATTCAATATAAGGCTCAGGTTTGATTTTTTTTGACTCATTTGATCTTTATTATTATTATATTCCTTTTTTAAAATAGAGTCAATTGAACACTAAATGCCATGCGAAAAAGCATTCAAAATTGAAAGGAATCCCCAAATTGGATGATGCCAATGACGCAGGTACGAAAAATTCGCTGGATTGCACGTTAATCCTGACTGAAGGGGATTCAGCCAAAACGTTGGCCATATCTGGCTTGGGAGTCGTTGGCAGAGATCGATTTGGCATATTTCCACTTAAGGGTAAATTGCTTAACGTGCGAGAAGCAACTCATAAACAGGTCTTATATGATAATATATAAGAGAACATGTGTTTGCAGTTTTACATTATATATAAGTTAAAATACACGTTGTCGTTTTTAATCAAAATGTTTTTTTTAAATATAAATTTGTTATTTTTTTAAAAAAATATTTGCACAAGTTATATGAAGTTAGGTTAGTATTATCATAAAAATATATTTTTTACAAAAAAAGCTAATGGAAAATGTCGAAATCAACAACATGATTCGGATCATTGGGTTACAATACAAAAAACAATACAATTCACTCGAAGACCTAAAAACATTGCGTTACGGTAAAATAATGATAATGGCTGATCAAGATCAAGATGGCTCTCACATCAAAGGCCTCATTATCAATTTCATTCATTATAATTGGCCATCCCTGGTTAAACAATCCTTTCTAGATCAATTCATCACTCCAATCGTCAAAGTTATTTACGAACTTTTTTTATATGATTTAAGTTGTAAAAAGACTGATCCAATACATTTAACCAATATCAGCTGAAACTGTGTTGGTATTAAAGCATCTCCTTGAAATAAAGACTATTGTCGATTCTTCAAAATTTTTATTTGCTTAAAACTGATCCGATGACGAATGCGAACTAATTAGCCCACTTTAAAAAGAAGTTGTAACTTAAGAATTTATTGATTTGATAAGAAGGGGGAGAAAAAATAATTTTAATGATTGAGCAAACATCTTTTAACTTATTGAAAATAACTAAATTAATAGATATTAAAAATGTTGTAAAAAATTTTTTTCCCCCGCCATCTACCCATCAAGGCATTTAAAGGTAAAGATGAAAAAAGTTTTTTCAGCATACCAGAGTTTGAGGAATGGAAAAATCAAACGCCAAATTGGCATTTATGGAAGGTCAAATACTACAAAGGTAATATAATTTTTATGACTCTATTTTTTTAATATAGATTACTTAATTGGTCACAACTTTCTAACTTTGGTTTATGTACTTTTTTTTAACCTCTTAAATTAAATTAAAATATAGATACACAATATTTTATTTCTTTCTTTTTAAAACTAAAAATAATAATTATATATTACAATTATCGCAATTTCAATATATGTTATATAATAATAATTCTATTTCTTTTTATACACACAATATTTTATTTCTTTCTTTTTAAAACTAAAAATAATAATTATATATTACAATTATCGCAATTTCAATATATGTTATATAATAATAATTCTATTTCTTTTTCACGATAAACAAAAAAAAATAAACACACATTTTTAATAATAATAAAAAAAATAAACAATTACATAACAACAATTATTTTTTTTATTGTGATATATTGGTCTAATTTTTCTTTAAAGGGTTGGGAACATCTACTGCTAAAGAAGCCAAGGAATATTTTAACAACATGCCTGTCCATAGGATTAAATTTAAGTATCAGGGCAATGATGATGACGATTCTATCTTATTGGTATATACAGTATTTAAATTATTGAAATTTCGAGAAAGAGTTCGATTTCATAAAATATTCTGTAAGCATTTTTAATATTATTTGGAGGTTTTACTAATAAATTAAATTTACTATTATATATCTTTTATATTTTTTTGAAAATTCAAACAATAAATATAAATAACTGATTTTATTTGTTCCCTAAAATTAAAAAATATTTTAAAATGGATTTAGGCATTCAGTAAAAAGCGGATAGAAGATAGAAAAGATTGGTTGAGGAACTGGATGGAAATTCGTAAAAGCAGACGCTTGCAGCAATTGCCCGAGGTTCATAAATTATTAAAATAATTCTGTACCATAGTAATGTTTAGTTTATGCATACCAAATTATATTAATAGTTCTTACTGCAAAACTGTCTAACTCAAAATTTTCAAAATGCGTTTTTTTGGAATTTATGAACCTTATCAATCAATATGTTTTTTTAATCATATCAAGGTCTCAAAGCTAATACCAATAGAAATTCACTATTTTTTATTTTTAAAACTTTCATCTCTATTTGTATTTATTTAAGGGAAAATACACCTTATAATATGAATGCATATTTTTTATTCATATTTATAAAATATAATTTTTGATAATAGGAGAGTTTGCCTCCATTATTTAACTTTTATTTAATATCCGAAAATTGAAATATAGAATCTACAGGACATAAATTAATATTATTTTTTGAAGGGTATTCATATCTAAAAAAAGGTTGGAGATGCTAAAATATCACAAATTCAAATCTAAAGCTATATCATCAATTTAAGAAATTAAAAAACATATTTTTAATACATGTATGCCTATCCTTCCGATAAAAATAAGTTAAAAATGGGAACATCGAAATATGAGCATCATCCAATAATTCCTACATTTAAGTGGATAATTAAAAATATATTTAAGGTGATTGGATAAATTGTACGTCACAAAATTATCAGGCATGAAAGGGTCTACTGATTATATATTTTTATGGAACAACCCATCCCTCATAATCTTTATTAGGAATCATATATTGGTATAAGGGTGAAAATCTATTATTTATTGGGATAAAAAAAATGATTCCATAACAAGAAATTTATTAATTTAGACAAGTATCCTCTATGAAATATTTTTTCCCAGATCTTTTCAAATAAGCAAGTTTGTGGCAGCTGTCTAAAAATAGAGTAACAATATTCTGGTTAATTTTGACCTAAATGATGTTACTCGGTTATGTTAAAATGGTGGAATACTTAGATCCAAATCCCACTATATTATTCGGATCAACCTAACCTAGCCCAAAGTGAGAAATTAAAGAAAATTAAAAAAGATCAAGTCCGGGTCTGAAAATAATTTATTTTTAGTCAGGGCCTGGTTTAAAGTTTTGAAACTCTTACAGGTCTCCGATTTTAATATTCAGGAGAGCATTTTAAGAATTTGATCTGGTGGCGTAGATAAGAATGGTCTAAAGCATTTTTCTAGTATGAGAATAAGTAATTGCCATCGATTGAAACAATTTAAAAGACAATTTTCGAGAATGCAAGCTTTTATTATAATTGAATATTTTTATTTAAATATCTGAAATCTAATTTATTTTTTTTTAAAAAAAGAAAAGTAATAATATTATATATTTAAAAATTAATAGTTCTTTCTCTACGGGAGACAAACGTCCGTATTATCATATGCAGATTTTATAAACAAAGAATTGATCCTATTCAGTAATATGGATAACGAAAGATCTATTCCAAGCTTATGCGATGGTATTTCAATTATTTTTTAAAAAGCACTTTTTAAATAATTATTAATAACTTTTTATATATTTTTTAATAAAATAAATATTAGGTTTAAAACCTGGTCAAAGAAAAGTATTATTTACATGCTTTAAACGTAATGATAAGAGAGAAGTTAAAGTGGCTCAGCTAGCCGGCTCAGTTGGAGAATTGTCGGCATATCACCATGGCGAAGTTATTTCATTTTTATCTCTTGTGATATTTCTCACAAGTTTTTAATATTAATCAAATATTGAAAATGGTTAAATCAAGATTTTATAAAAAAATCATTCCTAAACATTGAGATGATTATTCAAAAATTAGGCCCAAAACATTTTGTCATACTTTAATGAAATTTCATCTCGAGGCATAGGTTAATATTATCTTGGTTAAAATTTTGATTTATTTATTAATTTTTTTAAAAAAAATCTGCTAAATCAAAGTTTTTGATTATATAATTTAAGATCTATGGACATTAAATAATTACAATTTTTATCTCTTTTTTTGCTTTAATAGGCTTCTTTGATGGGTACAATAATTAATTTAGCTCAAGATTTTGTTGGATCAAACAATGTAAACTTGCTCCTACCCATAGGTCAATTCGGCACCAGACTTCACGGTGGTAAAGACGCTGCCAGTCCTCGTTACATATTTACGTATTTGAATCCCTTAACTCGAGCCATATTTCCGGCTTTTGATGAACCACTCTTGAAGTATATGAAAGACGATAATATTCGAATAGAGCCGGAATGGTACATCCCCATTGTACCCATGGTTTTGATTAATGGGGCAGAGGGAATAGGCACTGGCTGGAGCACAAAAGTTCCGAATTATGATCTCAAGGATATCATTAAAAATTTAAGGGTCATGATTGAAGCCTCCATCACTCTGCCTTTTGGTAATATTAGTGATTTGCCAACCACTCACATGGTTCCGAGTTACAAAGGCTTTAGAGGTAGTATATTGGAGGTAGACTCGGAGAGGATAGCAACTTTTGGGGAGATCAGTGTGCTCTCTCAGAATGTTATGGATGATGAAATTGAGTTCATGGACAGAGGCGACTACGAAAGTTTTTTTTTACTTTTAAACCTCGTAGATATTTTTTTTTTATCGAATGTCTTATTTTGTTAAATATGTTTTGTCTTTATGTTGTATGAAAAACGATCTGCATAAGACTTTCAAATTGATTAGATAACAATTTTTTTAAAAAATAACCATAAAATATCTGAATTAATTTAATAAAATCAGATTAGGATAGTGTTTGTTAATAAGGTGACTAAAAAAATTGGTTACGCCTCGAGACGGTAGTCGGAAAATCAGCTTGAATCCGTTTCAGAGGCAGCTCGTGGAACTAATTAAGGGGGGGGGCACCTACGGATTATGGTTTCGATTCTTTACGCAATTTTTTTTTTTACCAAGTGAAAATTTAATACTTATAATATAAATGAATGCATCACAAGGTAACAACAAAGAGGTTGTAGAACTCGAGATATCCGAATTGCCTATTAAGAAGTGGACTCAGGATTACAAAGAATCTGTTTTAGAAGGATTGCTAAATGGTTCCGAAAAGATTACGCCCGTTATTCTGGATTACAAGGAATACAACACGGATACAACGGTCAAATTTGTTATCAAGATTAGCAAAGAAAAATTTAGAGACGCTCAAAAGGAGGTAATTATTACGCTATTATTATCTTTTTCCATAACACATTTTTTTTAAATGTAGGGTTTGCACAAGTTCTTCAAACTTCAAAACACCATATCAACCAGTAGCATGGTTTTATTCGATGCCAATGGCGTTATCAATCGGTACAATAGCCCCTTAGATATTTTGAAAGACTTTTTCTGGGTTCGACTCGATTTTTATAAGAAACGCAAAGTTTACCTAGACGGTTTGTTGACGGCCGAGGCTATGAAATTGGATTTTCAAGCACGTTTTATACTGGAAAAGATTCGCGGGGACATTGTTATTGAGAACGTTAAACGCAATGAACTAATTAAGACGCTTATAAGTAGAGGGTACGAATCTGATCCCGTTAAGGTTTAAAAAATTTAGCATAATATACATAAATATTTGAGACTTGATCGGCACAAAATTTTGTGTGCAATGTGCATTCCTCACATCTAAATAGTTAATTGTAGTTTTATAATTATAAATAAGATTTTTTTATCAATCATAAATTTTTTAAAAAATTATAAGTATAAGAGCTATACCGGTTACACAAATTATTTTATTTTTACTGATCCGATAATATCGGATATGGTGGCTCGTCACTGCCCTAATTGTGTTATTAATAAATTTAGACTTGGAAGGTCAACGTGTCTAAAGAAGACCTTGAAGTAGAAAATACTGACGAAGTTGGAACTGAAAAAGGCAATATAGATTTTGATTATTTGTTAGGAATGGCATTATGGAGCTTGACTAAGGAAAGGGTCGAGGATTTGATACAAAAACAAAAGGCTAAAGTATTGAATAATTTTTTAAAATAAATTTAAATGATCTTTTTACATTGTATTATTGCGAATTTCCTAATATTTATATAACAATACAATTTTAATAATATTTTATTTTTTTAGGAAATGCCAATGTTTTTATTTAAGTTTATGAGCAGTTCTTATCTGGTGCATATTTTTTTTCGTAATCGTATGAGTTTTGAAGGAAATCCTTTGTCTTATAAATTTTAAAAATTAAGAACTTTCTTACATTCCTTTATAGCAATGACTAAACATTTTAAATTCTGCACCTGTAAGAAACTACACAATCTCAATTGCTCATATTAAAGCATTGACATTACCCTGAAAAAATTGTTAAATTTAGGATAGTAAAACAAAAATTCATTGTATTATTTTTTTTAAATAATAAATTTGAAATTCAAAACTTTATGCTCTCAAACAAAATATTATTTATTTCATATGGAAAACATTGCGAATTCCAAATGGCTACCACCTCTTTATATTCGCCCATACTTATTTTTCAAAATACATAATTTAAGTCTCTTCTTATATGTTGATCAAAAGGCAGCCGCATGAGTAGGCCATTTTATAGAAGTTTCACTAAATGTTCGATAATTAAGAAATTTCTCATTAGTACAAATAATATTGGTATGATCTAAATTTTATTTTAAATAACAAAGAAATTGACAATATGGTATGTTTTGAATTGGTAAATGCTTTGTTTAAAATTAAAAAGATTTGTGTATTAAATTAAAAAGATTTGTGTATTAAATTAAAAACGGCTACTATAAAAAATATTTCTGCACTTGTTATAATAATATATATTTCATGAAAAAAAAAGACACGGAAAATTAAGTCAAATCACAGCTTATGTAATTATCATATTTTTATCAGATGAGATATAATATATTATTCAATCATCTATTTAAAAAAAATAATGTAGTTTTGTTTTGCTTAATAGCTGAAGTACAATTCTAAACTTACTGTTTTTTGAAAATTTCTTCTGTTTTGAAGTATAAGCCATAGACAAGCTCTTTTTTACCATATCCATAGCAACAACTTTAAATCTAAATAGAAGTTTACACCCCTCTCTTGTAAATTGACTCTAAAGCTTTTTTGGAGCTTGGAATATTATTCCTATACCCCTCAAACCATTTATTGTTTATAGATAATCCAACCACTCATTTCTAAAATAAATTATAAATTCATTTAAAGTCTCTAACATCTCTATGAATAAATAATATTTTGAAGTATTGTTAAATATATCATAGCTCGGAGATCGTTGAATTGTGTTGATATACATTTATTTGAAAAGGTTCAATGAAGAAAACTTAGCAAATATTAATTAACATATAAATTTAAAATGTTTGCTTACCAGAAGAATAAAAAACATATCAATATAAAAACCATTGCATTTAAGTAATAAACAACAATTTAATAATAATATATATATTTTACATGGCATTCTTGATTAAAAAACATAACATAAATTGTTCTCCTTAAATATTGATTCATTTTTTCCTTTCAAGATCTTAAAATTAAAAATTTGCTTTTTTAAAAAAAATAGGTTCACCATATTTATTATATGCTTCAGCAGAGCTAATCGAAATTTTTATTTAATAAAGAATACAGAATTGCAATTATTAAGATCTCAGACAGAGCAAACCCTTTGGGTTCAAGATTTAGACAATTTAATGCAAGAAATGGCAAAAATGGAAACCAAAGAATTGGAAGAAAGTCGTGACGAAAAACCAGCTAAAGCGGCCCTTGGTAAAAGCAAAGTTGCTCGGGTATATATAGTTTTTTTGTCACATTTTAAGTAGATAAATTATGTAAAATCTCTAATTGTTTTGTGATAATCACAGATAAATTCTAATTGTCATTTTAATTTAACAAAACAATAGAAAACAATTATTTTCTACGTTAAATTTTTAGAATTTCTTATATTTTCGAACCGACTTGGCCCGAGGTCCGAAATATTTTTAGGTCCGAGACGCACTTTGGGCCGGATTGCCAAGCTCTACTTCACTTTCATTTTTAAATTGCAATTCAATATTTAAATAATTATTTACTAAACTCCCCTCCCCCCATCCACAATCAATTAAAAAATTGTTAGAAAATTAATTCGAAAAATCGCTCTGACACGCTTCCGTCAATCCGAGGCACTCGAGTAATTCCCGCGATAGACGAAGCCCTAAAAATAAAAGTAGAAAAGGCCAAGGAAACTAAGGAGAAGCGCAAGGCTACATTATCCAACAAAACCCCCGATACCGCCAACGACAAGAACGATATCGTGCTCATAGACGAAGAAGAAGACGACTCTTCTATTCAAAGTCCTCCTAAAAAAGCGAAAGTTGAATCTGAAAATGAGATCAAAAAAGCTAATATTGAAACAAATGAGATCAAAAAAGCTAATATTGAAACAAATGAGATCAAAAAGGTAAACATTGAAGCAAATAAGATCAAAAAACCAATTCTGGATAATAGAAAAGGTGTAAAAAGTCACCAGATAATGACTAACGGAGAAAAATCGGCTAAACCTACTATTCATAAAAAGGAGAAAAAAACGGTAGTCTCTATCCCAAACTTTTTATCTTCGTCTGAAGGCGACGACGATGAGTTTAAGGTTGAGCACATCGATTATGAGAATGACAAGAGTGATAAACAAAATGGCGGTAGCCCGTTACCTCTCAGAGCTAGGCTTGGCCGGGCATGTATACCGAAAAAATTTAACTTCTCCGAATCTGACGAAGATGATTGAAATAAAATTGTCAATGAATTAGATTTTTTTGATATAAATTTATTTTAATCACGACAATTTAATTTCTGTTAACTTTTTCTATTTATAACAAACTATAAATTAATATAATTCATAAATTTTTAACCCTATAATATAATCTCGAAGTAGTATAACCAATACTCTCATTTTATTTATTACACGATTTTACTATTTTATATTAGAATATTTTTTTAATATATTTTTTGTACAAAGTATGTAAATTGTGTGTAAAACTTAATAATATTTAATTTTTGATAATAAAAAAAATTGTGATAGTATTTGTAAATTATTATTTTTTATCAATAATTCTAATTCCGATAATATTTACCTGGCCATAGTTTCATAACTAGAACTTTTGAATGCAATAATAATGTTATTTAAATGTTAAATTTAATTAGGTTCCGAGAAAATAATAATTCAATTTTCTATAGATAATTTTCATTTTCTTATTTTTATAGAAATCTTACTTTGTTTAAGTTTGGATATATTATGCAAGGATCCTTGAGAAATTTTTTATAAAAATTAATTAATAGCTTGTTTGTATACTTTTTCTTTGAAAAATTTCCTTAAAATATAGTACCATAAAATGTTATCTTGACTCATAATATCAAGTTGACTAGGTCATTCCAGAATCATAAAAATGAATTTACTTTACTAGTGCTGTAAATATTTCTAAAAAAATTGAACCTTTCAACGTTCATTGACAAAAATCGAACACGTTCACCTGCAAAAAAAAAGAAATGCATTCACATTTGTTCAAAACTCCTTGAATAAATAGCATATATAATACAATATATTAGCCATGTTTAAAATTAATATTTAACGTTGGCAAGTCGGTTACAGTCAATTGGCCGAGGTCAAATACTCTAAGGAAATCTGAAGAAAAATATGCTTGAAAAAAACGATATAAATACATATGATCACAATGCTTATTTATTGGGTCAGTCAATGTGATATAATACAAGAATTAGGTTACATTGTGGTGATGATCTAAATATTTCAAGTGATATCATAAATTTTAGAAGTAAAAGGACATGTTTAATAGAAAATAATATTGAAAGCAGTTAATTCCACAATAACCATCATATTTTGGTCTCAAGTTAGTAGATTGGGCATGGCCACCGTGCTATTTAAGAGAGTTGGCATTTTACTAACAATTCCTAATTAATGAGAATAATAATATTGAATATTAATCAAACTAAAGCTCTGCCACGGAGAACGAACCATTAATTATTAAATGACAATGGATTTAAAAAATATTATAAAATTAATATAGATTCATTTTACTATTTTATACAAAATAAAGTTAATACTGACTTAAAAACATTTATTTGAATTTGACTGGTCAATTTACCAAATCATATTTGACCGGTCAAACACACAACCCTTGTTTTAAGTGGATAAAAAGTTATTTATATTAAAAAAATTTTTTTTATTAATTTTAATATAAAAACTTTTTTATGTCATATAAAATTTAATTATTTATAAAATATATATTCATAATACTTTAAATAGTGTTCAAATATAAAACCCTTGATAAAAATAATAGCGAAATTTTAAATCACACCAAAATAAATATATACTAAAAGATATTAATTATTTTATAAATTATCATCATAATTTAATAATGAAATACAACAATCTAAAAAATTATTAAAGGATACTTATAGTTATATTTAAAATAATAAATTATACAATCAAGTTTCGTTTTAAATTAGAACTTGAAAATTTTGAAACTGAGATATTTTTTTTTGGACACATAGTTTATTGTAGATATGATGTTACTGTAAAGTATTTATTATATTTGGGCCATGGTAATATTAATTAACTAGTTCTGAATTTTCAGAATCAGATGATGACAATTAACAACTTACCCTAATCTATAAATAATTTTCAAATTAATAAACTATTCCATAGGACGCTGGTTAAATAATTTAAATGTGAAAAAGGAAACATTTGATTGAGAAATAACAACTTTCTTGAAATTTTGGGTTAATATTTTTTATTTTCAAATGAATAAATATAAGATTTTCTAAAATTAAACGAACGCGTTCATCAAAAATAAAGGGACTCGTACAACATTACTTTAAACTCATCTTATTTTCTTTCTTACCATGTTATACTTAATTTTTGGCAGAGATCAAATTAATATTATATCTTTGCCTCTTGCTAATGATTGGTAATGTTGCATTATAATTCTAGACTAATAGTATGTGCTATTCAAGGAATAAACTTCAAACATTTAGACATTTTGCCTTTGATGATACCAACGGCATTTTTAGTTATTTCTTTTAATTTTACCCGATCGTCTTAATTATTGGCGGGTTTTCATTTTAAATTGAATAAAAAAAATTCTTTGATTTTTTAACCAATATAACAGATCGATGGAAAACATTATCACAGAAAGAATCTCTAAGTTATAATAAGAATTTTGTAAACGTTACTTCAAAAAAGAAACACGTTACTCTACATAAAAAAACGCGTTACCTTGTGAAAAAAGGAACGCGCATTACTTACTATTTAGAAAGTAACTAGTTACTGGAAAAATTAAAAATTATATACAGATATTTCCTATATATAAAAATAATATATTATAAGATGAGATCTTTTTATAATAATTTTTTTATATATAATATAAATAGAATTTTACAATAATATATTATAAGATATTTTTTATTTATTTTTAACAATTAATATTCAAAATTTGGATCAGATAAACAAGAGAGTGCTCAACACATCTTTCACCATACTACGCACACGTTCAACTGGCTCAGAGTATGGGAGGGTTATTATATTTGATAAATACAAATGTTATTTGAAAGATTTTATTAATAATTAAAGTTATTTTGAAAAAAGCTTAATAGATCATTTTTAAAATAATTTTTTTTAAGATCCTCATCAACATCTTTTTTTTATCTTTATCAGAAAATGATTTGGTAAGTGTGTTATTTTTTAAAGGAATCAAAGTCTGCTTTTTCCTTACCAAAATATTTTCTCAAACTAGAAATATGTTCAAACTTTCCACTTTTGTTGACCTAAAATTTTATTCAAAGTTAATCTAATTTAAATAGTGGGTGATTTATTGCTGATTGTATATATTCATCTTTATAGATAAGTTCGAATATATTAAATAAATATAATCTAAATTGTAAACAATATTTAAATCAGGGACCCTGAGTGAACCGTAACGAACAGTTACACCATTATAAACCGTTATAAATATCTGAACCATAACCGTAACCTAACCGATATAATTATTTTTTGAAGGAGTGAAAAGAACCTTTATCAAAAAAGGTTAACCCGGTTCAGTTTTTATATTTTAGAAATGGAAATAATTTGAATATCCAGAATTATATAAACTTGCTCTTAAAGTACTGGCGGTTCCTGCAACACAAGTTTCTATAGAAAGGGCCTTTTCTGAGCTAAAATTTGTGTTATCGTCACAACGAACAAAAAGGAATCCATTTATATTAGAAAATATATTACTTATATGTTCAAATAATATATTTAAAAATGAGTTATTTTGAATCTTATGATAGATGATTATAATAAAAATAAATTAGAAGATGGTGTTGCTTCAAAAAAAAAATTTCTAACCGTATTGAACCTTCATAATTAGCTGAACCGAACCGAATCTTTATAAATTTTTTCTTAAGAACCGTAACCAAAATGTAATCATTATAATTTTTTACATACTGAACCGTTATAAATAAAGGTTCGGGTCCCTGATTTAAACTGTATAAGTTTTATCTATGTCCTGCATAATTGCATTAATAAGTGGCTTGCGAAACTTGAAATTATTTAATTTTTAAAGTTATCATTATAATGGTTATTGTGGGAATGAGCTATCCTTGATGTTCTAAAATCAAAAGGGCCGTAGCAATAAATCCCTTAACATATAAAATCATATATATTATTTCTTAATTAACACACCATGCAATATGTTTATGAATGGCTTGTCATTATCTGAAAATCTCTGCAATTAGGATTTATCACAAGATTTGTCAAATTGGTTATTCTAAGACTAAATTTCACGGAGTTATAAATAGAGTTCCGTCTTGTTATTAACCGGTTAATCAGATATCTTCCCTTTTTTCCTTATAAATGGCTGTACAGTTTCGAGACTGCCCTTGTTTATTCCACAATTAAGGAAATATTTGGGTTGGGCAATTTTAACAAAATGTAGAATTTGTGCCCTTATTTTTTTTTTATTGATGTAATAAGTATTGTTAAATAATCGAATTCTCCTAACTTCGACTCCAAGTCAAAGTCAAAATTTCGACTTATTTTTACCACTCGAGTTCTGATTGAGTTTAGAATTTGAGTCGTGAACTTAATAGGTTAATTTAAATTTTATAAAATCGATTACTTATATTAGTGTTGTTTTGTGTAAAACCCAAACCTGAGGTTTGATCTAAAAATCGACTTAACCAGCCATCACCACGAACCCCACATCACAGACCCATACATTTTAAGATATTTTTTCTTGACCTTATTAAACTATATAAATATATGGTTAATAAGGTATCAATCGTTAGTTAATTAAAAGATCTACCGAATAGGAAAATACCCAAGCACCACCTCTCGATAGGTGAAGCTATTACGGGGGTCAGGAATAATTTTATCGGTATCAAACACCAAATATTGATATGATGTTGGATGGGTATAAAACAAGCCTGGTTATACCTTAATATGGTATATATGAGTACGGGGGGTGGGGGGGGGTATAAATAGATATGGTTACTCATATAATTGTTATGAATATTTACGAGCATTGCATGGCTCTAAATGGGCGGGTCTAGATCTTAGGGGCAAGAATAATTTCAACTTTATTATATATAAATTTAATATACATATTGTTAAATATATTTTAAATGGTAAAATTATTCGTACGACCTTTCGTACTTTTTCTTTTTGTAAAATATATTTGTATGACCTTTAAAAACTTATTGTACTTTTCTTTTTATATATGTTAAAATAACTTTTCTTAAATAACCATAAAAATGTACATAGGTAAATATTGTTAAAATAATTATATATATATAGTTGTAAAAAGATGTAATATAAGAAGAGAAATAAAGATAAAATAAAATAAACGATATTGCCTTCCACATGAAAATATCATGGTGGCAGAAAAGCTACTTTGGAGATTTTTTTAGATATTTTTCAGAGACAAATTTTAGATATGATTTTAGATAATGAAACTAGATGAAAGAGGATTATGGAATGATGTTTATTTAATTGTAAAACACGTAAGAGATGATCAAAATGTAAAATTAAAAATAAATAAAATAAAAATTTAATAATAAAATATCTAAAATATGAATAAACTAGAGTTGTTAATCGCTTCTTTTAAAAGTAGCGCGCTACCACTATCGCTATTTGTCAAAAAAATTAGCGCATTACCGCTATCGCTATTTGTCAAAAAAAGTAGCTTGCTATTAGCTACTATTTTTAAAAAGTAGCTTTAGCTATTTTAAGATACTTTTTATAAAAAAAATTTTTTTTTTTTATTTTGCATATAATGTAATTGTATAGTAAATAATATATAAAAATCAACATTTATAAATATTAAAATAGTAAATTTTGATTACAAAAAAATTTATGTAATAAATTTTAAATATTTATGGTAATTTTTTGAATTTTAATAATGAAATCATTTCAATATTATCATCCCAAAGTCTAGAGCGACGATCAGAAAGTATCAGTTTTGCCTTACTAAATAATCTCTCGAAACTAGCACTTGAGGGCAAGGGATTATTTAATCTTATATACATTGTTGTGTCCAACTATCAGCCTTGGTACATATATGAGATATCTCTGATAATTCTACTATTAAAGCATCTTTCATCACTTTAAACTTATTTGCTATTTTATTCACAAGTATCTGGCGACATAAAATAGTTGTACCAGGTGATAAAGTTTTAATCATCATAGTAAATGATGGATTATCAACCATTGGCTGAACTGTATCAATTATAAAATCTACTTTAACTTTATCAGTTAATTACTGAGAAATATTGGCATTTGTACTATTAATTAATTTTGTCTGAATGGAATTAGTCTTTTTGGATGTAGATTCACCTATGCCAAAGTTATTTAAATGTTGTTCAATTTCCTTAAAACTATTAGCATGAACAGTCTTTTAAAATAAATATTATTATTTTATGTAAAAATGATAATTTACCTTTAGGTGTTTCTTGAGGTTATAGCTACTGGAATGATTTGAGGAAATATTTTTTTTACATTTTAAACATATAAATTTGAAGCCAGTTTTTGTTTTAATATTTATCTTGAAAAATTTTTGAAATCTAGGGAATGGGAAAGTATTGCTATGAATATCATTTTTTTCCCTGGTATCTTCCATTTCATTAATATCATTGTCTGACTCTGAATCATTTTCAACGATTTGGATATCCATATGAGATGCCATTTTAAATTATTAACAGGTGATTTAGGTTTATAATACAAATTGAAAATTTGCAAATTGAAAATATATTTCAATTTCAAAATTAAATAATAAATCATAAAAATTATAATTAATTATGGTATTATATTTAAATTTTCGTGCTTATACTACTTTAACAACTCTGGAATAAACCTATATGCAACAATAATGATAAACCAAAATCCATAGAATAATTAGAAGATTATTAATTATATCATGATATTAAAAATATTTTAAGCTTAATACTTAATTTACCAGATGATTTATTTTTGCTTATGGACGCAATGGTACCAAAAGATGGAAGTACAAGTTATGAAGAAGCTATGTTTATATTAAAATATTTTTGTAATTATAAAGAGGTAAGGGAGATAAAAGAAACATCTAGATCAAATAATATATCTCATCCTAATAAAAAATTTCAATGTCAAAATTATAACAAAAATCAATATAATAAATTTAATAATAAAAAAAATTATTATGAAAATAGAATAGATTAAAAATATTATGAAGATACATATTACAATAAAAAGCATGAGCATTATAATTATAAATATCATAATAATAAAAACTTGAATAAAATTGAATTATGTAAATTAATACCAAATGTTAAAAACGAAATAAATTCTTATAAATGAAAACAAATAAATCATATGATAAATATTGAAGAAATAATAGTGATTAAATAAAATAATGAAATAAAAATTAAAGAAAATAATAAAATAAAAACTTTTATAATTAATAAAATATTTTAAAAACTAGTGTTGTTAATCGGCTTAGCCGAGTCGGCTCGAACAGAGCTCACCCAAATTTTGGGTCGTTTTTTTCGACTCCAACTCAAAGTTTTGGTCGTTTTTTACGACTTCGACCCGAGTTCAAGCCGAAAAAAACGACTTCGACCCAAAATATGGGTCGTTTTTTTTCGACTCCGACCCAAGTCCAAGCCGAAAAAAACGACCTCGACCCAAAATATGGGTCGTTTTTTTTCGACTCCGACCCAAAGCCGAAAAAAAAGACCTCGACCCAAAATATGGGTCGTTTTTTACGACTCGGACTCAAAATTTGGGTTGTATTTTTCGACTCGAACTTGAAATTTGGGTCGTATTTTTCGACTCAAACTTGAAGTTAGGGTCGTATTTTTCGACTCAAACTTGAAGTTTAGATCGTATTTTTCGACTCCAACTCAAAGTTAGGGTCGTTTTTCTGACTCAGACTCAAACAACGGGTCGTTTTATTCAATCCGACCCAAAATATGGATCGTTTTTTTAAAGACGCCTTAAAGTTAGGGTTGCTTTTTTTCACCTAACCAAATATCTAGATCATTTTTTTCGACCAAAAGTCAAATAACATTTAGTAGATATTAATATTATAGGCGGGAAAGTTTCTTAAAGCTTCTTTAAATTATAACGCTCTGGATTAACTATTCCATCATAGTTATTTTTTAAAATTTTTAAGTAAAGATGTACCATAGAAAAGAGGCATTTGTTATGATGGTTATTTTTGAACTTTTTTAAATGAAATAGATAAAAATATATATTGTAGACATGTTAAATCAAAATTTCAGTGAAGATGTATCATAGATAAGTGACAATTGTCATAATCGACATTTTTGTACTTTTTTGAGTTTTTTTATAGCAAATTGCTAAAAATATATATTCTGAACATGTTAAATTAAAAATTCAGTGAGGATGTATCATAGATAGGTGACAATTGTCATAATCGTTATTTTTGAACTTTTTTCAATTTTTTTAAAGGAAATAGCTAAAAATATATATTCTAAACATGTTAAATTTAAAATTCAGTGAGGATATATCATATATAGGTGACAATTGTCATAATCGCTATTTTTGAACTTTTTCAAATTTTTTTAAAGGAAATAGCTAAAAATATATATTCTAAACATGTTAAATTTAAAATTCAGTAAGGATATATCATATATAGGTGACAATTGTCATAATCGCTATTTTTGAACTTTTTCAAATTTTTTTAAAGGAAATAGCTAAAAATATATATTCTAAACATGTTAAATTTAAAATTCAGTGAGGATGTATCATAGATAGGTGACAATTGTCATAATCGTTATTTTTGAACTTTTTTCAATTTTTTTAAAGGAAATAGCTAAAAATATATATTCTAAACATGTTAAATTTAAAATTCAGTGAGGATATATCATATATAGGTGACAATTGTCATAATCGCTATTTTTGAACTTTTTCAAATTTTTTTAAAGGAAATAGCTAAAAATATATATTCTAAACATGTTAAATTTAAAATTCAGTGAGGATGTATCATAGATAGGTGACAATTGTCATAATCTTTATTTTTGAACTTTTTTCAATTTTTTTAAAGGAAATAGCTAAAAATATATATTCTAAACATGTTATATTAAAAATTCAGTGAGGATGTATCATAGATAGGTGACAATTGTCATAATCGTTATTTTTGAACTTTTTTCACATTATTTAAAGGAAATAGCTAAAAATTTATATTCTAAACATGTTAAATTTAAAATTCAGTGAGGATGTATCATAGATAGGTGACAATTGTCATAATCACTATTTTTCAACTTTTTCAAATTTTTCTAAAGGAAATAGCTAAAAATATATATTCTAAACATGTTAAATTAAAAATTCAGTGAGGATGTATCATAGATAGGTGACAATTGTCATATTCGTTATTTTTGAACCTTTTTTTATTTTTTTAAAGGAAATAGCTAAAAATATATATTCTAAACATGTTAAATTAAAAATTCAGTGAGGATGTATCATAGATAGGTGACAATTGTCATAATCTTTATTTTTGAACTTTTTTCAATTTTTTTAAAGGAAATAGCTAAAAATATATATTCTAAACATGTTAAATTAAAAATTCAGTGAGGATGTATCATAGATAGGTGACAATTGTCATAATCGCTATTTTTGAACTTTTTCAAAATTTTTTAAAGGAAATAGCTAAAAATATATATTCTAAACATGTTAAATTTAAAATTCAGTGAGGATGTATCATAGATAGTGACAATTGTCATAATCGTTATTTTTGAACTTTTTTCACTTTTTTTAAAGGAAATAGCTAAAAATATATATTCTAAACATGTTAAATTTAAAATTCAGTGAGGATGTATCATAGATATGTGACAATTGTCATAATCGCTATTTTTGAACTTTTTCAAATTTTTCTAAAGGAAAAAGCTAAAAATATATTTTCTACATGTTAAATTAAAAATTCAGTGAGGATGTATCATAGATAGGTGACAATTGTCATATTCGTTATTTTTGAACCTTTTTTAATTTTTTTAAAGGAAATAGCTAAAAATATATATTCTAAACATGTTAAATTAAAAATTCAGTGAGGATGTATCATAGATAGGTGACAATTGTCATAATCTTTATTTTTGAACTTTTTTCAATTTTTTTAAAGGAAATAGCTAAAAATATATATTCTAAACATGTTAAATTAAAAATTCAGTGAGGATGTATCATAGATAGGTGACAATTGTCATAATCGCTATTTTTGAACTTTTTAAAATTTTTTTAAAGGAAATAGCTAAAAAAATATATCCTAAATAGTTAAATTAAAATATCAGTGAGCATGTATCACAGATAAGGGACAAAAAATGGTTATTATATATACGAGTAGTTAGGTACATAATAATCTTTAAGTGATAAAATGAGATGCTAATATATTTCTTGTAATTTTAATTTATAATAAAATATATGTTATTGTCATAGACTAGGTTAGAAAATAAACTATCACATAAACTCATCTATGTTTTATTCATATTATATTTTTAAGTTTGAGGATATAAAAATATTTCCTCTTTGAAGCTACTAGTTAGGATAAAATTTACTTGGCACATCTTACAATGATATTTATACTTGTTTTTTTTTCGATAATAAATTTTATGCGATATCTCATGAAGGAAATTACATATCATTGTACAGAGAAATAACTTTGTATATATTATCTGCACCCATATCTTTTTTATCAATCTCTATCGATGACATTTTAAATTATATTGGAAACTAGATTGTGTAGATTTCTAAATATTAATTTAAAAGATTAAGATGCTAGAATTAATTATAGATATATCTTAATAATTTGTATATGCATTTATTATTTAAAATCTCTCGTTTTAAGCTTATTTAGCAAGAAAAATATTGACTAATCCTGAAATTGATAATAGATATCTATACCTTTATATAATCTATGAGAAAAATTGCTCTCATAATATTCTTCTTAATAAAATAGTGAATAATTAACGCCTGAAAAAAAGTAAGCGCTTTATAACATGGTCCAAAGTTAATCCCAGTATCAAATGTGTAATTTTTCTCAAGTGTTCAAAATTCTATATTTTAATATCAAAAACTATTTTAGTTATCAATTTAAAGTCAAATAATATTAAAACACTAATATTCTCCAGTATTAATAAAAAACAACAGCCTGAAACAAGAATACTAAGCTCAAAACATCTTAAATATTTGATACATTTATAGTTTAAATATTTTTATTTAAATTATATATATTTATTAATGTACAAAAAATTTAATTTAACAATATATATAGATATAAAAATTATATATAAAATTTATTATTCATGATATTGATATCCCATGAATTTAAACATAAACACTGTTTAAGTGTTTCACAGGCCATGCGATTTCTTTTATTTGTTACGGTGTCCACCCCTCTTGAGAAGACACGCTCGCTCTCAACGGATGTACTTTGCTGCGACAAAAAATCTTTAGCCATCATGCAAAAGTACGGTAAACGCTCAGAATTACAGTACGACTTAAAAAAACTCGACTTAACACTACGTTTTTGAAAAATATGGCTCGCCTAAATTACTAAATTATATTTAAAAAAATTCATATTTTATATTAAAAAAATGATTTATTGTTTTATTAGTTTAAAAATTCCATATGGAAGTGAAGTGACTATTTAAATTCTAAAATTAAAAAAGATATTTTATTTTACTTTTGTCCCTTATCTATGATACATCCTCACTGATATTTTAATTTAACATGTTTAGGATATATTTTTTTAGCTATTTGCTTTAAAAAAATTGAAAAAAGTTCAAAAATAGCGATTATGACAATTGTCACCTATCTATGATACATCCTCACTGAATTTTTAATTTAACATGTTTAGAATATATATTTTTAGCTATTTCCTTTAAAAAAATTGAAAAAAGTTCAAAAATAAAGATTATGACAATTGTCACCTATCTATGATACATCCTCACTAAATTTTTAATTTAACATGAATATATATTTTTAGCTATTTCCTTTAAAAAAATTAAAAAAGGTTCAAAAATAACGAATATGACAATTGTCACCTATCTATGATACATCCTCACTGAATTTTTAATTTAACATGTTTAGAATATATATTTTTAGCTATTTCCTTTAAAAAAATTTGAAAAAGTTCAAAAATAGCGATTATGACAATTGTCACCTATCTATGATACATCCTCACTGAATTTTAAATGTTTAGAATATATATTTTTAGCTATTTCCTTTAAAAAAATTTAAAAAAGTTCAAAAATAACAATTATGACAATTGTCACCTATCTATGATACATCCTCACTGAATTTTAAATTTAACATGTTTAGAATATATATTTTTAGCTATTTCCTTTAAAAAAATTTAAAAAAGTTCAAAAATAACGATTATGACAATTGTCACCTATCTATGATACATCCTCACTGAATTTTAAATTTAACATGTTTAGAATATATATTTTTAGCTATTTCCTTTAAAAAAATTTGAAAAAGTTCAAAGTTAGCGATTATGACAATTGTCACCTATCTATGATACATCCTCACTGAATTTTAAATTTAACATGTTTAGAATATATATTTTTAGCTATTTCCTTTAAAAAAATTGAAAAAAGTTCAAAAATAAAGATTATGACAATTGTCACCTATCTATGATACATCCTCACTGAATTTTTAATTTAACATGTTTAGAATATTTATTTTTAGCTATTTCCTTTAAAAAAATTAAAAAAGGTTGAAAAATAACGAATATGACAATTGTCACCTATCTATGATACATCCTTACTGAATTTTTAATTTAACATGTTTAGAATATATATTTTTAGCTATTTCCTTTAAAAAAATTGAAAAAAGTTCAAAAATAAAGATTATGACAATTGTCACCTATCTATGATACATCCTCACTGAATTTTAAATTTAACATGTTTAGAATATATATTTTTAGCTATTTCCTTTAAAAAAATTTAAAAAAGTTCAAAAATAACGATTATGACAATTGTCACCTATCTATGATACATCCTCACTGAATTTTAAATTTAACATGTTTAGAATATATATTTTTAGCTATTTCCTTTAAAAAAATTTGAAAAAGTTCAAAGTTAGCGATTATGACAATTGTCACCTATCTATGATACATCCTCACTGAATTTTAAATTTAACATGTTTAGAATATATATTTTTAGCTATTTCCTTTAAAAAAATTGAAAAAAGTTCAAAAATAAAGATTATGACAATTGTCACCTATCTATGATACATCCTCACTGAATTTTTAATTTAACATGTTTAGAATATATATTTTTAGCTATTTCCTTTAAAAAAATTAAAAAAGGTTGAAAAATAACGAATATGACAATTGTCACCTATCTATGATACATCCTCACTGAATTTTTAATTTAACATGTTTAGAATATATATTTTTAGCTATTTCCTATAAAAAAATTAAAAAAAGTTCAAAAATAAAGATTATGACAATTGTCACCTATCTATGATACATCCTCACTGAATTTTAAATTTAACATGTTTAGAATATATATTTTTAGCTATTTCCTATAAAAAAATTGAAAAAAGTTCAAAAATAACGATTATGACAATTGTCACCTATCTATGATACATCCTCACTGAATTTTAAATTTAACATGTTTAGAATATATATTTTTAGCTATTTCCTTTAAAAAAATTTGAAAAAGTTCAAAAATAGCGATTATGACAATTGTCACCTATCTATGGTACATCTTTACTTAAAAATTTTAAAAAATAACTATGATGGAATAGTTAATCCAGAGCGTTATAATTTAAAGAAGCTTTATGAAACTTTCCCGCCTATAATATTAATATCTACTAAATGTTATTTGACTTTTGGTCGAAAAAAATGATCTAGATATTTGGTTAGGTGAAAAAAAGCAACCCTAACTTTAAGGCGTCTTTAAAAAAAACGATCCCTATTTTGGGTCGGATTGAATAAAACGACTCGATGTTTGAGTCTGAGTCAGAAAAACGACCCAAACTTTGAGTTGGAGTCGAAAAATACGATCTAAACTTCAAGTTGGAGTCGAAAAATACTACCCAAACTTCAAGTTGGAGTTGAAAAATACGACCCTAACTTCAAGTTTGAGTCGAAAAATACGACCCAAATTTCAAGTTTGAGTCGAAAAATACAACCCAAATTTTGAGTCGGAGTCGTAAAAAACGACCCATATTTTGGGTCGAGGTCGTTTTTTCGGCTTGGACTTGGGTCGAAGTCGAAAAAAACGACCCATATTTTGGGTCGAAGTCGTTTTTTTCGGCTTGAACTCGGGTCGAAGTCGAAAAAACGACCCAAACATTAAGTCGGAGTCGAATAAAACGACCCGAGCTTTGGGTCGGGGTCGCGACTCGCGGCGTTTTAACAACACTATTAAAAACTTTGGAAATAAAGAAAATTAAAACAAATATTAAAAAGAGAGGCAAGGTGATTAAATATCTTGATGTTGAAAAAGTTTCAAGAATATGATATGGAAATTGTATGTTGAAAATGGAAGGAGAAAGAGAAATTTTTTTATAATGAACAAGTTGAAGATTGTTAATATGACTGATTATATTTTATTATTCAAAAAAAATAAAGTTATATAATTTTTTAGATAAATTTTATATTTCTTACCTTGACTAATATTCAAAGTATCTTAAAAATTAGTTTTTTGTAAAATCTTATTTTTTGTAAGATATTTTAGTATTGAATAGTAACAACATACTAAAAAACGTTAATTTTATATAATTTTTTATTTCACTTATTTTGTGAATACTTATAAAACTAATTAAAGAAATTGTATATAAACTGTAAAATATTAATGTAAAATATCATAATAAATATTTTGAAATAAAGTTTATTTTTACCTATATTTTATACCGTGCCTTCCATAAATATTATGGTGGCAGTTAATAACTACCTGTTAGTCATAAAGTTACCTTCGAAATACACTATTAAACGAATTTACGATGAAGCTACCCACAATTACGTTTCACAAAACCAGGACGATTGCTCATGTATATTACGAAAATTTTGACGACATGCAACACGTTTACAGGAGCATCAACAACAAGGAATATATAGACAGCGATGGAAAAAGATTTATTTTAAAAGCGAAGATGTATCAAAAATATTAAATAATTGTAGTATGATATATATTATGAATTTCATATAAATTATAAATAATTAAATATTAAAATATTATAAGATTATAATAAAATGAAACCATTAAAAAATTCTATACTTGAATGCCCTTTCTTAAAAAGATTTGATGCAATACTAAAAGATCCACAGTATACAGAGGCTGAACATATGCTTTCACACAGAGACTTCCAGAAGAGGAATATCTAAAATTAGAAGCTATTTGTACGGTGGCAGAATTCACTAACCCGGCAATCGTTATCGAAAGGTTCAAGCTTTTACATCCGGAAAAATCGGTGGACTCTTACATAAAAAAATTCAATGCAGCTGAACAAGTAATAGGTGAAACGTTCGAAAATTGGGTAAGCAAAGTATGTAGATTAAATACTAAATGTAAATATGCTAATTTTGATAGAGCGATAGAAAAAATAAGAGTGTCGACCATTAACAAAGAATTACGAAAAAAAATTGCAAAGTCAGAAGGGTTAACAATATCAGAAATATTAAAATTAGGAATGGAGTTTGAGGAACAAGAAGCTGTTGTAAATATAATTAATAAAACAGAAAATATAAAAATAGAAACTGACAATGGAGCTATCAAACAAATAGAAGGACGCAGGGATGATAAAATGGATAGGCGCATGGTTAAATATGATGATCATAACAAAGGGTCTAACGCACAAATGAATTATACAAATAGATATCAATGGACACCAAGATTTAACAATTATCAAGGGAACAATTATCAAGGGAGCAACCATCAATGGAACAATTATCAGGGGAATAACTACAACCCAAGATATCAAAATAGTTATTACCCAAGACAACAAAATTTTAATCCGCGATACCAAAACAACTATAGATATCGAAACAACTCTAATTCAAGATTCTATAATAGAAATAATTATTATAATAATGATAATCGATACTACAATGATTATAATAATAGATTTAATAGACATCAAAATGAATCACGATACACACCTCGTTACAACAATAATCAAAATTACAACCAATCATATAACAATAGAAATCAGAGCAATAACAATCAACTCAGATACTCTAACAACGTAAACACTGTCGATATAGAGGAGATAAAAGAAGATAATAATGATAAAATAATAAATTAATTTGGGTGCAAAGAACTTGGACGAGGACAAAGCAAATGATGCATATAAAGTACAGTATACATAAATGATATCCCTACGATGATGCAGATGTACAAGATACACAATATTGCCGATTAATATTGCAAGAAAGATAGGAATCAAAATCTTAAATAAATCGGACATAAAACTCACGGGCTATGATGGCAAGAGAATAGAAGTATTGGGAACTACACAAGTCAATGCAAGATTTGAAAAGAAAACTCATAAATTAAACGCGTATGTGGTTCAAAGTGACAAGATTGCACTTCTAGGAAGGACCTGGATAAGAGTTTTTGGAAATATATTGGATAAATTTGTAAATCAGATCGAAGAAAATCATAATGATACGATAGAAAATTTGATAAAAGAATGCAAGTCAAAAATCAACAAAAAACCGATCTGTAAGCAACGTCAAGTTATATCTAAAAGAAAACGCCACACCCAAAATAATACCACCAAGAAGAATTCCATACAAAAGAATTGATTTAATAACAAGAGAGTTACAGAAATGGCTCGACAACAAGATAATAGAACCAGTAGAGGAGGTACGCTGGGCAAGTCCACTTACTCCTGTTTACAAAAGTGATGGATCGCTCAGGTTATGCGCGGATTTCAAAAGCACGGTAAATCCTGCTTTGGAGGACTTCAAATACCCAATTCCACGGATAAACGATCTTATTGCAAAATTATCAAAAGGAAAAAAGTTCACCAAAATAGATTTCAAAGAGGCCTTCTTGCAAATTCCGATCGACAAGAATAGCCGAAACATTTTGACCATTTCAACACACAAAGGGTATTATCAATTCACAAGACTACCTTTTAGTTTAAAAACTTCATCTGCGATATTTCAAAGTACCATGGATCGAATATTTGGGGATATGAAGGACGTGATATTCTACATAGATGATTACTGATAACTGGTGTAAATGATGAAATACATATTAATAATATAAAAAAAGTCTTCGACAGAATAACTAAATATGGGCTCACACCAAATTTCGAAAAAAGCGTGTTTATGAAAAAAGAGATCAGATTTTTAGGACACGATATAGATGAAACTGGCATTCACCCGAACGAAAACAAAATAGATGCCATTACAAACATGCCAAAACCGACAACAAAAGAAGAACTAGCGACATTTTTAGGCAAGGTCAGTTATTACAGGAAATTTTTGTGCAACTTTGCTGACTTAGCTGATCCTCTTTATAAAATGGTTAACAAGGAAAAATGGATATGGGAAGATGCGCACCAAAAGAGTTTTGATGATTTAAAAACGTTGATTAGTAGTCCGCCAACTTTAAATTTTTACAACCCTGATCTACCAATTGGAATAGCGACGGACGCATCGAAAAAAGGACTAGGAGCAGTCTTATTTCACATCGAAGGAGATGGTAAAGAAAAACCTATTGCGTTCGCATCAAGAACTTTGTTAAAAGCTGAAATAAATTATACAAATATCGAAAGGGAAACGTTGTCTATAATATTTGCGGTAAAAAAATTTCAGGAATATTTAATAGGGACCAAATTCGTAATAATAACCGACCACAAGCCTCTTATATACATTTTTTCAAAGACACTCAAAGAAAACACTACAATATCGATGCGTTTACAAAAATGAAACTTGGCAATGGGAGCGTATGACTATACAATAGTACATAGACCGGGGAAAAGATATTTAGTGCCAGATTGCTTATCGAGATTACCACAGGAAAATAAAGAAAACATGATAAAGAATGTTGTAGTCAGTGGCGTAGCTACGGGGGTGGTTTTCGGGTTTGGACCCTTCCCAGAGCAAAATTTTTTTTTAGATTATACGTTCAAAAGACTTAAAAGTGATTTTATATCAATTATATTTTTCTGGTTTTGATGTTTGTGGAAGGATATTATATTACTATTGAAATTATTCTGGATAGTATTATTATAAAGTCATTGAGAATAATCTACTCGCCCCCCCAGACCCCCCCCCCCCAGCTTTTATATGTATGGACCCCCTCTAAGGAAAATTCCTAGCTACGCCACTGGTTGAAGTTGAAAAAGTTGATGATAAATTATGGGATATACCAATAAACTTGAATCAATTAGTTAAAGAAACAAAGAATGATAAAGAATTAATGGAGATAATTGATAATATTAGAAATAATGAACCAATAAAAAACAAAACATACAGAAACATGGAAATGGAATTGAGTTTGATAAAACATTGTTTATTTAAAGAAAACAGAGTAATAATACCACTGAACATGAGAAAAGAGATTTTACACGAACTGCATAAAGGACATCTGGGTGCAGGCAAAACAAAAATGTTAGCGAGAGATTATTTGTGGTGGCCTGGTATAAACACGGAGATAGATCTGGAGGTAAAAAATTGTGACTCATGTAATAGATTTTCGGACAATCCTCACATTATACAAAACCCATGGGAACCAGTAACAAAGATTTTTGAACGTGTACATATAGATTTTGCACAATTTGAAAACAACAATTTTATGGTATTTGTGGATGCATATAGCAAATTTCCGATTATAAAATGAATGAAAAACATTACGACGGAATCAACAGTAAAAGAATTGATGAGAATAATAAGCTTATTCGGAATACCACATAAAATCGTGACGGATAATGGTACGAATTTTACTAGTCAATCATTTAAAAAGTTTTGTGAAGATCATGGCATAAAACATATACTTACAGCACCTCATCATCAACAATCGAATGGGCAATGTGAACGGATGATAAAAATTATGAAAATGAGTCTTAAAAGAAATATGGAAAATAACACGAACATAGATTTGGACATAGCTTTAGAAAGATTTTTGTTTAATTATAGAAATACGCTGAATGATACAACAAATATGATACCCAGTATAGTAATGTTTTCAAGAAATATCAGGACGAAATGGGACTTAATCAAACCTACGGAAGATAACGAGAATGTTTTAAGAAGAAAAATATGCAAGAATAGAGAAATAGGAATAGGAGACAATATTTGGTACAAAACGTTTAAAGAAAATATTTGGGACAAAGGAGTAGTAGTACAAAAAGAAGGAAACTTGACATATAGAATAGATAATGGACATAACATTATTAGGAGACATCTTGATCAAATAAAGAAAAGAACAACAAACACAATAACAAACAATAATATTACACGGATTTTTAGAGGGGGAAGAGGTGAAGAAATTCAAAGTCAAACAAAAGTTCAAGTTCAAAATCGGAATTAAGACTTACGATCTAGAAAAACATGATTATTATAAATAAATAAAATATTTGATAAAAATAAATTTTGAAAGCAGATAAATAGATAAATGGAAATGTGAAGGTTAAATGCAAACAAACCGACGATATCTAAAGAGCGATGATACAATGCACAGACGAATTCAAAACAGATCAACAAATAAATAGTAAAGCTTTAGAGGAGACGAACAATGGAGGAACGAACGAAGTCAGAAAAAGGGGGAGATGTTAATATGACTGATTATATTTTATTATTCAAAAAAAATAAAGTTATATAATTTTTTAAATAAATTTTATATTTCTTACCTTGACTAATATTCAAATTATCTTAAAAATTAGTTTTTTGTAAAATCTTATTTTTTGTAAGATATTTTAGTATTGAATAGTAACAACATACTAAAAAACGTTAATTTTATATAATTTTTTATTTCACTTATTTTGTGAATACTTATTAAACTAATTAAAGAAATTGTATATAAACTGTAAAATATTAATGTAAAATATTAATGTAAAATATCATAATAAATATTTTGAAATAAAGTTTATTTTTACCTATACCTTTTATACCGTGCCTTCCATAAATATTAAAGATAAATTATGATATAAAAAAAATTGTTTAAATTGAAAAATAAGGGAGTAAAATTTAAAAATTTAAAAATAAAAATAATTGAAATTTAATAAAAAAAACTTTATATAAAACGCGACAATTCAAAATATTCTATTATTCTATATCCCAAATTATGATTATTATTCTTATTCTATGAATGAATCCGATAAATTATTTATTCCATTATCATCTCAATTATTTCAAAATTATTTTATTCGAGATAAATGATAACTAAATATAAATAATAATAAATAACGAGATGAACAAGCTAATGTGATAATGATGTTCAATCGAATGAT
Source organism: Gordionus sp. m RMFG-2023 (assembly GCF_954871325.1). Taxonomy (NCBI): domain Eukaryota; kingdom Metazoa; phylum Nematomorpha; class Gordioida; order Chordodea; family Parachordodidae; genus Gordionus; species Gordionus sp. m RMFG-2023. The sequence continues at coordinate 79,680,504 of NC_088775.1, forward strand.
TCAACGATAAGGATAACAAGCTACGAACAAACCAATGAAAAAGATATGACTGAGGCTAAACAACGAACATAATATCAAATGAAAATTCTACAACAAAGCAGAAAAATTTTTTAGAGGAGGAAGAAGTGAACAAGTTCAAGTTCAAAATTCACAAGTTCGTCAAGTTCAAAATCGAGAATATGACTTACGACCTAGAAAATGATTGTTATAAATAAATAAAAATTTTAAAAAATTTATATATATATATAAATTGAAAGCGAAATGGAAATGAAATGAACAATACAAACAACAAATCAACAAACAATGTTAAACCAACGAACAAATGATGTTCAATAAACGATTCAACAAACGATAATTCGATGGTTAAACAAACAAACTCAAGCCATACTAACAATAACTAATGAAGCAATCGAGAAACAAATAACGAATGGTAAAGAGGAGAAACTGAAGAAAGAAGTCACTTAAAAAAAGAAGGAAATGTTAAATATATTTTAAATGTTAAAATTATTCGTACGACCTTTCGTACTTTTTCTTTTTGTAAAATATATTTGTATGACCTTTAAAAACTTATTGTACTTTTCTTTTTTTTATATATTAAAATAGCTTTTCTTAAAATAACCTTAAAAATGTACATATGTAAATATTGTTAATATAATAATATATATATAGTTGTAAAAAGATATAATATAAGAAGAGAAATAAAGATAAAATAACATAAACGGTATTGCCTTCCATGAAAATATCACAAATCATATTAAAAATATTTTTGGACAGTGAGGCAACATTGTATTTTTAACTTATTTAATATTATGAAAAATATTTTTATTTGATGAAATATCTTAAAATAATAAATAAAAATAAGTAAAAATATAATATTAAAATAATGCAATAAAATAGAGGGAAAAAAATAATATATAACCTTAAAAAATAAGGGACTGGCTTTATTGTTTTTAATTTTATTTTTTAAGAAATTTAAAAAAAAGTATGTTCTATATTTATTTAATTATATAACTATAAACATAAGAAGTAATAAACAAAAATATAATGAATTTTATTATTCGATTCCACATACATCAAACATTAAAATATATTATTTATATATTGCATATTAGAATAAGAAAAAAAACATGTTTGGTTTCTTTTTAAAAAAATCGCATTATATCAAAATTAACGAAATAAAATGCTCAAGTCGAGTAAAATAAATAAAAATAAAATATTCAAAATTATTCTTGTTAATATGTTCCTTGCGGAGCTTTATATATAAATCAGACCTGCATATTTACAATTTTATGTGCCAAGACCAGGTTTTATATTTTCAGGTCCGGACCAAATTTTTCATAAAAAATATTTTGAGGTCCATATATTAAATTTTATATAGTTTTAATAAGATATCGATTGATACATCTAATGACATTATTTATATGTACTTTAATAAAGTCATAAAAATAACTTTAAATATATGGTAATAAACTCCTAGCCTTTGCTCGGGGTTCGTTCTTATAGCTTGTTTAGTCGATTTTTATACCCTAGCTACAGTCTGGGTTTTATTCAACCAACTAATTTACAACACTAATATATGTAATCTAGTTTCATAAAATGTAAGTTAACCTATCGAGTTCACGACTCAAGTTCAAAACTCGAGTCGCGACTTGAGTCGTAAAAACGAGTCTACTAATCGACTCAAAACTCTACTTTAATCATGGCTAAGCCAACTCGGCAGATTCTCTAAATTTTGATCAGATAAACAAAAACGCTTAGTGCTTAAAGCAACTTTTACTGTTCTTACATATACTGGTGCAGAGGGTGGAAGTGATGTATTATATTAAATAAATAAAAACTTTAATTAGGGGAATTTTAATGATATTTAAGTAATGGTCTTTATTTTCAAAATGCTTATTAGCTTACTAGAATTTTCATTCAAGTCCTCGTCAAATTTTTCTTATCTTTATCAAATTTAAGTATGTGTATTACTAGGAACCAAATTTAATTTCTTATAAATGTCAAATTTTACTCAATCTGAAAAGTTCAAGCTTTTTCCGTAACTTTATCCAGGACTAATCCAATTTAAATATGGGCAAATTATTGTATACTACATACTATTTTTGGAAAAAGTTGTTATTTTTAAAATTTTTATGTAACATCTTATAACTTATATGCAAAATTTTGAAAGTATCTGTATCTATAACTAACTTGCGTACCTTTCACCAATCCTGCTTAGAATAAATTTATAATTTTTAAATAAACGGTCAAAATATAGCACTAACTTAATATTTAAAAAGGGCCTTAAAATCATATTAATTTTTGCAAATTTAAAAGTCTAATAAATGTGCTTGATATGATATGAAATGGTAAATTTTTAATGATTATGATTGCAATATTATATTTGCAGGGCAAGAAGTTGCTTAATAAACCTTTATCAACAAGAGTAATATCCTTAAACAATTCACAAATGTACATATAAATATTTGACTAGTTATATATATATATATATAGAAAAGGTATAAAGCACAAGAAAAAGAAGTCAAAAAAAGGTGGCCCTATACCTGTTAAAGAATTGTAATTCCCCATCTATATTGTTAATTTGAAATATAACCATGTTCATATTAAATTTAAAAGTGGATGAAAATAAGTATGCCAGCACTAACAGTAGTGTAACAATCATCGTCACATGAAATGTTGCAGCCAGGACTAGTCCCTATACATGCACAAAGGGGTTACAGGATGCCCTTAATCTTAATCATTCACAATTAGTGATGGTTAAATTCTAGTTCTGACTACATAGCCATCTAAATTATCACTTAAGACTAGTGTGTTCTCTCAACTTAAGACCAATGTCTTTAATTTAATGACTGCACCATGGAAACTTATTCTTTGCCAAAATATTTCTATGTATAAATTTAACTAACATTCTTTTTATTTTATGAAACAATTTAATCTAAAGTATAAATAACCATAAATTTATATGAGCTGAAGAATTTTTATTGCAATATTGTTGTAAATCTGGTCAAAACTGTTTTCCGATATAAAAAGACTTAGACTGGTTGGACCTGTTATTTTAATTTTTTGTCATGACAGGGGTACTGATACTACTTTTATAGGCTTATCCAATACAATATTGCTGATTTTAAATTAATATTGGGTGATTGCCTACCTGATTTTGTTTTACATATTTAATTATTTTTATATATCATAATATAAATCATTTAAAGAATATCAGAGACCTACAGGCCTGGGTACATGGGTTGGACATATTTAATTTTTTTAGATAGCTGGGTCAGGCCTAATAAATTTTTTTTAAATAACTGGGTCAGGCCTAATAAATTTTTTTTTAAAAATACCCAGGCCATATTTTAAAAAATTTAGTCTGTGCAAATCTGCAGGTCAGTTAAAATGTATCAGATACAGATACATCTTCTAAAATTGAATCTAGATATAGTTACCTTACCTAAAAACATAACTTAATAGAAATGTATCTAAACAGATATAATTTATCATACTTAACAGGGTTCACCATATTTGAACAGAGACTTATTATGTAAGCACAAAGTATTTAAACAATATTTTTATATTTTTTTCTTGTTTAGTTCAAACATCATATAAAAGAATAATAAGAAAATATCAACCTATTTTTATAGTTCTTTCAAAAAAATTATCATTTTAAAACTAGCATTTATTTTAAAAAAATTTAACATTTGATTTTATTTTTATTTATTAAAAGTCAAGGGAATATCAAAAATTGTTTTAAAATATTCTAAATAAATATATTTAAGTAAAAAATTTTGCGCATCAATGGTATCATTTTTTGTAATTAACTGGTGTCATATTCCTTTACATGATAAAAATATCCTTCACAATCTTGAACTGATATCTATAGATTTAAATGGGGAAAAAAATTTATATACAAGTTTTGATATAATAAAGAAAATATTATTAGTCTTAATATTTTTTAATACATTTGTTTAAATATATGCCCATATGAATAAAATGAATTTTTTTGTTCAAATATTTATATTTTTAATATAAGAAAGCATTAAATAAAAGAATATCAAAATGTATCTTAAAAAGTATCTGGAACAGATATAGATACTTTTATTAGATCATCTAGATACATATATCACATTTTTATATCTAGATACTTTAACAACTATAGAACAGGTCTCTTAAAAATATGCTGTTATCAAATTTTAATTAAATTATCATTTAGGTTTATTTACCTATTATATTTATCAATGAACGTATTCATATTGATAAATCATTTACCTATATAGTAAAATGATTGAGTTCCAAAAGTATTTCTATCATGTAGAAATTAGAATCCCATGTAGTCTATGATCAATATATGTTAATAAAATACATAGTTTATTTTCAAAAGAATATACAGTATTGTGATGATTTAATAGAGTTTGCAAAAATAATTTTATATGGATGAGTTTTAATTTAATCGTCAATATGTTTCATTAACTTAATAAATGTTAGTTTTATTTAATAATTTGAACACTTCAAAGATAAATATATTTAATTAAATAATAAGAAAATTAAATTTAGACCCCATTTTATCAGATCTAATTGGTAAATTTAATAATATCAGCCAATAACCAATTTTTAAAAAAGGGAAATAGCATAATAATCATATATGTCACTAAGCCTGATTGCATTGTTACACTACTGCTAATTAAAGATGAAAAATAAAACAATTTTAATATGAACTATTAATTAATTTTATATTAAATATATGATTTTTTTTATAAATTATAAATAAAATAATTATAGAGTTCCCAAGTCCTCTGCATTATTTTTTCAATACAATACTCAGCTTGGTCCACCATATCACATATTAATGGATACGAATTTTATAAATATCAGTCTTAAAAATAAATTAGACATTTTTAAAGGGCTAATGGATTGTCTTTATGCAAAAGTGAACTGTTATATTACAGAATGTGTGATGGGCGAAATTGAGAAATTAGGAAATAAATTTAGAATAGCATTACGGTTTTAAAGAGAATACATATATTAAATGATATTTATATATACATTTTATGGGCCCCTATAGTGATGCAAAATCGCTCCATTTATTTTTAAAAAGGCTTACTTAGTATTTTATCCAGAAAAATTTTATGCAAGCTTGAAGACTTTGCTCATACATGGCACAAAATTTAGATATCTGTTAACGAAATCTTGAAGTTTAGGCAATATTTTTAGTCTAAAATATTGAGTTAGCCTTTTTTAAAAATCGGCTCAAATGGATTGAATTTGCATCAAAGATGCTTTGATTAAATTTGGATTATATGTTTTTTTTTAAAGTATGTTTTCTTATATTTTTCCAACTATTTTCTTTTTAAAAGTTAAATATCAGAATGGTATTGACAATTAAAATCTAAAGTTATTTTTGATATTATTATTAATTTATTTAAAAACTTTAGAACGAGTTTTGTTATCAGAATATCTTGGTTTTGATTTCAAATAAGGACACATAATCATTTAAAGAAATAAATAAATGAATATTTTAGGATTGCAAAGGATCCTAGATTTGAACGAATTACTTGCTTGCATAAAGGAATCTATGCCGATGACTGCCTTGTTAATCGTGTCCAACAACATAAGTGCTATATTATCGCTACATGTGACAAAGATTTGAAACGAAGAATTCGTAAAATTGCAGGAGTTCCAATTATTGGCGTAGCGAATCACAGGTAAAATAAAATATAAAATAGTTTTAAAAAAAATCTATAATAAAAAAAATAAATAATGTAAAAACATAGATTTACTGTGGAAGGAATGCCAGATGCGTTCGGAGCTCCCAAGATGTAATGACTGAATTATTCAGATTATGACAACGCATTTTTTCGCATTCTAATATATTACCCTGTTCGTGACTATTGAATATAATATTACTACCTATAAATATTATATAAAGAAGATATCCTTGATTTTTAGATTATGTAAAATATTTTACTGGTAGTATAATATTATAAATCTAGGTCTAAATGGGGGGGGGGGGGCAAATATCTTGAAATTAATTTTTTTGGACCATCAATTTTGCTTTTTATTAGGGCATTGCCGATATTAAATATCAGATCGGCACCTATATTTACCTTTTTCCAAAAATATCGGATCGGGCCGATACCTTTAAAAATCGATCCGATATTTTTACTTTTCTTTTTTTTGTTATTTTATGTATATTTATTTTACATTAATAATTTTTTCTAAATAATTTTTTTTAAACAATGCAAAATACTTTAAATAAAATAATTTTTTTTAATATGATATCTGAATTATGGAAATATTTTACAAAAGACAAAGATAATTTTGCAAAATGCGTTATCTGTGGAATTCTAATTTCACTGGGAGGAATAATGAAAAATTCAGTGTTGTTAAACTCTACTTTTAAAAGTAGTGCGCTACCGCTATCGTTTTCAAATGAGTAGCGCGCTATTAACTTTTTACGCTATTTTGATTTTTTTTTAAATATTTTTTTTGTAACTTTATTTCCACAAATAAAATATTGGTATAAAAACATGACTATAATTTGTTACATATATATATATATATAATTTATTTATTATTGCACTTTAATAATAATAACATTTCGTTGTCATGAATATTACAAGTATTGTTATTATCTTCACCAAATATTCTATTTTATATCTAGACCTGTGCGCCGGCTTTGGTTACGCTGAAAACTCCGCCGTTTAAGAAAATCATGCCGGCGCGCCGCCGCATATCGGCGGCTCACGGCCGGCGCAGAAATATCTTTCATATTTTATACCTTTTTATTCTAATAATTGGTCAACATCACTCTTGTAATTTTATAATGTCAATCAGGATTTTATGAATTTTTATTTTTTACTATTTTAAAATCATAATTATATTGACGTCATTATAGAATTCAATCAATCAAAAATCTAAAATTCCAAAAGTTACCATAATTTTACATATTTTTAAAATGGATGTATTTACATTTAATAATTCTATAAATAATTTTAGTATCCTAACTCTGGATATTAAAAAATCGATAGTCTGGAAATTTTTTGCAAAAGAATTAGAGAAATTATTACTGCTCTAAGATATGAAACTGCAGAGGTTGAATTTGAATTCGAGGAACAACAAAGAAAATGTCTAAGTACAATAGATTTAACATCAGACATGTTAGATCTTGACAGCATTGATCCATACCCGGGTACCCGTTTTCAAATTGGCAATTCCAATAATAATAACACGTTGGCATGGTATATTAATTATGCTAGAAAGCATATCTGGATTAAATAAGAATTTAATTAATAATGCTTTGAAAAGAATTGGGAAGCACTTTCTCAAATTATGAATCTGATCTGGTAGAAGAACCATTAGCATTTCTTTCAAAATTTAAAGAAACTGTCGAATTTCTTTCAGTACAAAAAGGGCCTACTTTAAACTTGGCGTTACTTTTTTAGAAGTGAAATTGAAACTAATTTAATAGTAAATGATAGTGATAATTCTGAAATTATTTCACTTAAGGAAAATATGCTAAAAAAACTTGCGTTACGATTTCCGGTTTGTAATCCGCAAGTAATATTATATAAGTATATTCTTTTATTTTTATTTAAAATTATCTAGGTATTGGCTTCTCTTTTAGATCCAAGATTTTAAAAATTGACAATTGTGTCAAAGTATTTAATAGAGCAAAATTGCTCAGCTTCAGAATTTATAATAAAACATCTTAAACTTATAAAGAATGATGATAATCAGGTAGTAAATATAACTAATGAGGATGAAAATGAATGATTAAATTCAAGTATTTGACAAAATTGGCTAATAAACATTCAACAAATATAAATTATGATTCCAAGTTAGGTGACTTAGAACAAGAATCACATTTTCTTGGACAAGATATAGACGTTCTAAATTTTTGGAGAGAAAAGAAGAGTGAACTTCCAAATCTTTTCCAGGCTCGACAAAAAATTCTTTGCATTCGGTGACTAACACACCTAGTGAAAGGTTTTCTCTACCGCTGGATAAAATTCAAGGAGATTCATCATTATGTCCCGAAAATTTAAATAAAATAATTTTTATAAATGATAATTATAAAATTACTAAATCGATTTTGGATATAATAAGTATTCTGTTAAATGAATATTAAAAAATATGCCGAGGTATCTGTAGAATAGTGTATATTTATTTGTTTTTTTTAAAAAATTATTAAGCAATTAAAAAAATTTATGTTATAAAAATCTATAACTGAGCCGATTTACGCCGATTTTTATTGACGGCGGCTAAAAATCGGCGCGCCGCCGGCCGTCAATTGCGCTAGCCGCCGATAGTTTCGTCTGCGCACAGGTCTATTTATATCATATTATAAAAAAATTATAATAAATTTAAAACCTGAAAGCCTTCAGGAAATTAGACCCATTATTTGTAATCACCTTATAAACCTTGTTCTGAATTTGTAAGACATATGGATTTCTAAAATAATATTTGCTAGAATGTCATACAATTATTCTTTTTTTGAATCAATCCAATGTACGGTCACTCCTAAATAAGCTCTAAAAATAAAAATACACATATTTACCTTCTATTGTGCGTCCAGAAATCTGCTGTTGTATTATTGTAGGAGACATTTGATAGATTTAATATTAAAGATTCTTTCATTTCTTTAAAGCTATTCAAAATTCTTGCCATCAATGTCTGCCGCCAAAATATCTTGGTACATGGAGAAAAAGTGTTTATCATCCTTTATAAAAGAACCATTATCCACCAAGGATAATGGTTGAACAGTATCTATTATAAAGTTCATTATGACTTTGTCAGAATTTTTGAAATACACCTGGTGTTGGTGAATCCAAATTGCTTAATTTTGTTTGAATTAAATTTGATTTAGAAGTGGATGTATCTTCTTCCATTACCCCAAAACTTTTGAAATATTTTTCAATCTCTTAACAGTCTAAAATTATAATAGTAATACTTAGAATAAAAATTATGTAGGAGATAAGTACATAAAAATGATTGAAATAACTTTTAAAATGTTTTAAATAATGATTCGATTTTTTGCTTAAAAAATATTGATTTCTTAATTCAAAGTGGGGTGGTAAAAAATAAATATCGGATCGGTTTTCAGCCAATATCTGATCATATCGGTGAAAAATATGTGGATCGGCACAGCCCTACTTTTTAGCAACATTCTAAGAATAGAATAATTTTTCGAATCATAAATTTTAGATTAACTGAACTTAAAAATTATTTAACTTGGGCCAGAGATGGAAAAATTGCACGAGAGGTGTGGTCCTTGGTACCCCGATTTTAATATATAAAATTTTGAACATAATCAAAAAAAATAATTAGAGTTTACTATTTAATTCATTGCAAATGTTATTTTGTTTTTATTTATTGTTAGAAATATTAGAGAATATATAGATTTTATTTTTTGTTAAAAATATTGGTGAATAATATTATAGTTTTATTATATTTATTACAATGTGATATTTTTTTGGAGAAACAATATTATCTCAGTTAATATCATAGAATCTTTTGCAGTGGTATATCCAAGATTTTCTATGAGACCATTTTCAGTGTCGCATCTTCAACCATTTTTCTTCTTGGTCTACGGCTATCAATATTGTTTACTAGATTTTTATAAATAAGTTAAGGTTGGGACATATTTTATTCTCCAATTCAGGTCCCTTACGCCTCATTTAAGCGTAATTTATTCAAGCAATGCTAAATTATCCTCTGTGTAATTATAAGAGCATGTCAATTGAAACTTTAGTTTCTAAATAAGTAGCGAAATGATGAAATCGCGATAGCTGTTTATGTATATCAAAAAGTATTTTAGCTGTTATGTATGATTTCTTTAGCGATTAATTTGACATTACTTGTGTTTTACTTATATTTATTTATTTATATAATTGCAAATAAGTAATCCATTGTTTTATATTATATATATGGTAAAGACCTGGAACGAATCGAAAGATGGTATTTAAAAATCTGAGATGAGCTTAAGAATCTGCAAAAATCAGGTTAAAAATGTTAAAATCCAGGTATTGCTAGACCGATTAAAAAAAATGAATCTAAATTATACAACGAAAAATCATACAATTAAGTGTTTAATATTCATGCAATCATACTTTCAATTTTCAAACATCCAAAATAAAGAAATTTTAAAAATTCAGAGACAGGCCAAAAACCCTATTAAAAAAAGGCAGAGCTCAAAAATCCAGGGTCAGGCCTGAAATATCGATCCTTGCAGGTCTCTGATAAACAAGTCTAAAATATCGGTCCGTTTTCATGCCGTAATCCATGATTTAGTTTTTATAATGTAATTTATGGTTTAAATTTTTTTGAAATATAAATTAATTCCACAACGAACCAGACCGTGAACTTCAACAAAGCAAACTCTTTTCAAAACATCAAATAATTAAATTCACAAACTTTTTAAAACTTTAATGAAAATAAACAAATAAGGTATTTCAATTTATAAAAATAAAAACATGTCGAAAACATAATTCCAGAAATTTTTTTTTAACTTTTTGAATTTTTTTAAAATGGTTTTGGTCTTTAAAATTATTCAAACTAAAAAAAAATTTTCCCACTTTCCATTCACAGAATCGTGATTTAGCGATAAGATACCCCTGCATCAAAAACGCCAGCTATAGAGAACTAAAGCTGCATCAAGCTCAAAACTAAGCATCCCAGAATTAAAAAACAGCTTTTATTTAAGCAGCCCTAAACAAAGTCTAGTAAGAATAAATATATTTTTGTAAATATTGGTTCCTTCTCATTAAGATCACATTAGGAAATTTCTTATTAGATATTACATTTTTAAGCCAAGATCCAATATAAAGATAATATCTGGTTTGATAGTCTATTACTCTCTTCTAAGTTCACCCACTTTAGATAATAATTGTTGGAAAAGAATCGAATTGTTTATATTTAATATAATGCAAAACCGATTTTAAAGGCTAAACTGCCATGTTAAGACATAATATTGAGTATTTGTAAACTAGATTATGATTTGACGATGTTCAACTTAAAAAAAGGCCTTATCTCTTTTCAAAAAAAAATTACTTCAAAATATTTTTTTGGGTCCAAAATTGAAAAATATAAACAAAACACATTTTTATAAAGTTATATTAAAAACCACCATTTATCAGTGTTAGAGTATCACGCTACTTTTTCAGTAGCGTTAGCTTTAGCATATTCCTCTAAAAAAATAGTGGTAGCTCGCTATTAAATTTTTAACTTTATATAATTGTTAAAATATATTTATAATTAATTCTAAAATCACAATCTTTTAATTTAATTTTGAAATTTATATTTAAAAATCCGTATTATCAATCTAGTTTTCAAAATAATTTAAAATATCGATGATAGAGATTGACTTATAGATAAGTTTGGTACAGATCAAATTGATAAATTATTTCTTGAAAAATCATGATAATATTAAATTTCCTTTTCCTGAATTCGCAAAATATAGTTATACCTTTAACACAGGGTTTAAGTTACATTGTAAGATGTGCCGGAAGGTTTTATAATCAAACTAGACTATTATCCTTAACGAAAAAACATTTAAAAGTATCATAAACAACAAATTTAATATTAATGTGTAGCCCAATTCTAAATCATAATAATGTTTTATTCCATTTTAAAGTTTGATGTTAATATACGCGTTAATGTCATATTATAATATATTTCTTTATTTATTATTGTCTAAAGCGTTAATACTTTACATGTCCATTTAAATGTTTACTGTTTAAAGCAACAATTGTAGATCGTGATATGTAAATTAGACATTTAGTTATATTAAATTATGTTTAATTTAGATATATATATATATATGCATTATAATAGAAAAAAGACATAATAAAATTTTTTCTTTAAAATACTATTATCATCGTTTCTGTATCTCAAGACCGTTATTAACTACAGATTTCATTTTATCGACCAATTTTCAGTGCAAGCCCATCCCACTTGCATAAATATAAATTTTGTATCAAAGCTGTATCTATAATAGTTTTTGAGTTATATAAGTTTAGGTCAAAGTTGATTTTCTGGCGCAGTCCAATCATGATATGTTTAAACATTGACTATAAGATATTATATAAGAATTATATTATAAATTAAAAATTGCAATTAATATTAACATTTCATTTTATTATCAGACTCATCTAATGATAATATTTTATAAATTATTATCTGGATGTTACACATATTTAAAAACTACTCATCTATTTATAAATTTTTTCAAAACATGCTAAAAAATACTTATTTCAATCCTTCACATTTTAACATTATTATCCCTTACATAATTTTTATTTTAACTATTATTAGTATAATTTTATATTGACCCTAGCCCGATCAAAAACACCACCTACTATGAATGATTATTTTGAAATAAATAATACTTATTTAGACATATTTTATAAATCTAAAAATGCTCAAATGAATATTTTTGATGATTTTTCTTATTAAAAAATATGTATATTAAATTTAATTCTGTGTTATGTGCTAGTGTTGAACGATTATTTATCAGCTTATACTTTCTGATTGTAGCTAACTTAGGATTGACAGTATGGGAATTAGTGATCTGCATTGGGCCTAATTTTTCAAGCTCTGCCCAAATGTTTTTAAAAAAATTTGTTACCCGATCCCAAGCGAAATTCATTTTTATTTGCCCCAAAAAACCCACTACTCCCGAATTTATTTAGTTATGGAAAAATGTAATTTATATTTAATTGTAAAAAATCTAAAAAGAGTTTAATTTATTTGATAAAATGTAATATCGTATTTAAAAATTTAATCCCGACCCAGTCCGATTTAAAAAATGTTAAGAAACCAGAACCAAATTTTTTTTTAAATAGTCCCTACCCGCATATAGGCCCAGCTGTGTAGCAGATTTCTAATTGGATATGTTATTATCATTAAAAATAAATATATATATCATAGACTTGCAAGCCTGGGTCGTATTTTAATTTTATGAAATATAGCAGATCAGGCCTGAAATTTTTTTTTAAAAAATACTCAGGCCGTGTGTATTTAAACAAAATATTTTAAATCGCCATTAACTAAAAAAATTAAAAATAAATATATTTCAAAAAAATATTTTAAATCGCCATTAACTAAAAAAATTAAAAATAAATATATTTCAAAAAAATCCGGGTCTGCTTGAAAATATAAAACTTATGCCAGGCCAAAAGATTTTTTTAAAAATATCTGGGCTGCGCAAATAATACCACTGTAGTAGTGAAGGTCACAGGGTCTTTGGTCCGGACTGGACCGATACCCTCGGACCGGGCCGGACCGCGGTCCTTAAGAAAAAGATCGATCCAGACCGTGGTCCCAAATAAAAAACATATTTTTATAACCTAATTTGATTTGTTTTATCATTTTATTAAATATAAGAGTATTATATAAACAATAAAATTTATCCAATGGTATTGAAAAAAATGATTTTGTGCTTGTAGAGGGCATATTAAAATTAAGAGTAGATTGTGTTTTTTGAGATATTTTCATTTTCATTATTAGAAGTATATATTTTATGTTTTATCAGATGTCTGCTTAAGGTACCTAATTATTTTATTAAGAATAAGGTTAAGTAATTTTTACAATAAATTATACAGACAGTTTCTTTAAAAAAAATAGAACTATATAATAACTAAAATATTTTAATATTATTTCTTATTTTGATTAATTTATTGCTTAAAAAATTATAAACAATTATTTTGTTACTAGGTGCTGACGATACATTAAATTTGGTACTGCAGTGAACACATACTCTATGTTTTTATTGGGACTATAAGTAAAATGTTTCTTGGACAAACTTATGGTTTTCATATTGTAAAATAAAAATTAACAAAATCTAAAATGACTCCTCTAGAAAAATATCATAAAATAAAATATACAAAAAAATTATATTAATTGTATAGTAAAGCAAACTTAAACAATAATAAAAGACCGGTCCGGACCGCAAAAAATAAAAAGACCGGTCCGGACCACGGTCCTCAAGAAAAAGATCGGTCCGGACCACGGTACTCAAGAAAAAGATCGGTCCGGTCCGATCCCGGTCTAATACCGATAGGACCGGACCGTTGACCTTCACTACACTGTAGTCTCTGATATATATTTAAAATTTTATTCATATTATTGATGTAAAAAAATTATAAGGTAGCTAATAGTGCTCTACTTTTTTGTGAAATAGCCATAGCGAGCTACTTTTAAATGTAGCTTTTAACACTGCCATTTAAATAAAACATCATTTTTAAGGCCTGGCCCAATTTTAAAAAACATTTTTAGGTCCAAGCTCAGAACTGACCTTGGTATTAATAATGAACCTTACATAGCTAATGAAAAAAATTACTTTTAAATTATATATTAGTGAAGTGGTGGTGGCTAGCACGTTTGAGATATCTAAGGACGAATAGTTTAAAAAAATGCGGAAAAGAATAAGTAGAAAATAGGATATAAATAGGAATATTTAATTCCCTCCATTTCATAAAATTTTTATTTCTAAGAGACGGGTAAATATTTTTAAAACCTTTTGTTAATTGAAGAAATAGCGTTTGATTTATCATGATCTTGAAGAAAAGATTGAAAATTTTCAAAAACCTGCTAAACTAAAACTTCACGTAACTAACAATTTAATAAAACAAAAGTCAATTAAAACCATTAATTTATTTTTTTTAAACTGAAGCTATTATGCATTCATATAAAAATTATTTTTTGAAACCAGCTTAAAATATAATAAATATCGGTTTTACGACGAATAGGAAATTCTGGAAATTTAGCACAAATCATTTTTAGTAATAAAAAAAAATAAGTATAATAAATTAATATAAAAAAACATTATTGCTTTCTTATCCTTTTTAAAAAATATATATAATAAATATATTTATAAGAATAAGCCGTAAATAAGAAATAATTTGGTGGAGTTGAGTTGAATTATAAATTTTGTTTTAAAAAATCTCAATTTATTTTTTAAAAAAGATGTGACAAATAAAATATTCGATTTAGTTAATAATATATATATAAAAATATATATAATAATCATGGGAAGAAATTACATAATATTATCTATAAAGTTTGTTATATATAAAACTATTAATGCAATTTATTGACGTAATAAATAATGTGTTATAAGAAACGTAGAAAATATCGGTTATAACAAAACAAAGATTTTAGCTATGGAATCGGCGCCGGCACTGGCCATGTAAGAAAGCGAGGGATGAAACGCGACTGAATTAACGCCTTCATCGAATTTTTTGCGATGACATGTAATTTCTTGCACGCAACTTTTATTTTCATAATTCCATAGTCTAATAGAATTGTCATGACCTGATATATATTTTAAAGAAATTTTTTTTTGAATAAAATATATTTACACTATCCAAAAATTTTGCAAGACATAAAAAATAACAGTGTATATAAATAGTGAAATATTTAGTAGGCTTCTCATTTCCATCCCGGAGTCGGGGTATGAATGGTCGGAAATCAAAATGAGTTATAAGAATATTTTCATTAAAGTTGGTAAGTGTATAAGGTGGTTTCGAGGGTTCTTGCGAATGCCTGACTACCCATTGTTTAAAAAAATATAACCATCCAGCCTGCCCATTTACTTAAAAATTTAATTTAACAGGCCAATTCAATTTATTAAAAATATTTTTAACCCGTTCAATCACCCGCTCAATTCTAAAATTGATTAGTCGCATAACTATAGTATGGGAGAGGGGTGTGTTAGGTCGGGTTAAAACCCGCTTGTTGTAAATATTGGGGATGTAGTATATGAACTCTGATTACTCACCTTTTATAAAATTACTCCCAGTGGTCCTTTTCACAGTAAACATTAGATAAGCTGGTAGTCACGTAGATAAGCTTACCCTAGTTCACGATGACCAGAGTTGCCAGATACAAACAAAAAGCGGGAGAATTTAACCATAATTCAAAAAAAAATTTATAACAAATAATATTAACTTTTTGTGATTATTATTTTATTTAAATAAATATATCTAATAGGCAACAGTAAAATAAAGGAAGATCGTTTAATATAAAATTCATAGATATTATTTGAAAAATCAGTACATATTTATATTTTTTTTACATATTCCTTAATATCTTTACAAGTATAATTAAAATTATTTGATCATTAATTCCGCTTTTAAAGCTATAAAGATAACCGATTACGATCTTTCCGCCAGAAATTTTTCATTAAACTAAATATGCGCTCTGAATCGGTGTTTGAATCTGGTAACTAGAATATAATACTGCATATTTTTTCAAAATTTGGCGCAATATTTTCTTGTTCAATAGATGTAATAAAAGCAACGAATTCCTGAAATAATTTATCTAATTAAGATATCTTTTATATTAAAATTTATTATTATTAATTCAAGTCCCTCGAATTTGAATTTATTATCGATAATATTTAGATTATTTACTCAATTATTATTTATAAATTCATATTTTTTTCTAAATAGGATATGATTGAATAAATTAGTTTGATAATGATGCGATTTATCTGATTATCACATTTTATCAAATTTGTCTTTAAAACCAAGCCATAAAAGTTATTGATAACTTGAGCTCTTAAAGCTGTACCTAATTTATTCATTAATCAAAACATCTCCACTGCAATTAAATCTTCAGATTAGAATTTTTAACTACCTTGCTTAAGGTCGTCTCTATATTAAAACTAGGTCTAAATAAGCCTCGGCCTATACATTTTCAAAAAATAAATTTAATATTCAATTGGGATTTTTTTAGGATAAAAAATAATCAGCTAAATAATTTTTATTAAGTCTTTCGAGAACCGGTATTAATGATAGCCATTTTGTTGGAACAATTCGTATAAGTTCGGACCATTCAATATCTTAAGACTCCATATTTTTTTCTAAAATACAGATACCCTGTTTGTGGATCTGCTGAATTCGGCATAACATTTTATAGCAATTATTTCATGCCTATTGATAATGAAGTATGCCCTTTTCTTCCTGCATTGTGAATTATATTGCACAGGCAAACGATATTTTCATTCAAAACTAATAATTCCGTCATTACACTTTGCCTTTTCCCGAAATTCACACTTGCGTTATTGACACAAAAATCAGTTACATTTGATAGCGAAAGGTTACCATTTTCAAGGCTCTGCACGCATAGACGCAATATCCTTCATTTCTCTGAACAGATGAAAATTTTTTAGAAGTTTACTTGAAACATCATTAAAATAGCGCAACATTAAGAGAGTATTTCAATTATGTGATGCATCTGTTAATAGAGAAAATGAATGACTTTCCTTCAAATCCTCTAAGATATGTTTCTTAGTTTCAGGACATAGGATATTTAACACTATGCTTTTGGCTATTTTGGAAAGAGTATAGTCAATAAGTTTGCAGCGCAATCTGTAGAACAACTAAGCGAATGTTTTATCGTGGATAGATGAATGAAATAAATTATTGTTTGAAATATGGTTGTTGATAATTCCTTATTTTTTGTTGAATGTTTTTTTTACATCATGGACTCCTCCATGGCTGATATTAAATTTAGCATTGCATTTTATATATAGACTAAATTCCTTATCTTCTGTCACCCCTGAATAAATGCAATTCCAGATATTGTGCGATTTAAATTTTTTTTGTATGTTAAACTTGTCTTGAAATTGTAATTTATATTTGTTTTTTCCTTTTTCAAAATATGGATAAAAAAATAAGCAAAAACAAGATGAATTTTTAAATGTATGATTGAATTAAAATAAATAGAGTAAGTTTCTGGTTAAGCTATTTTTAATAATTTTATATTAAAAAATTTATAAAAAAATCGGAAGAATTCTTTTCAGGAAAATCTGGAAGCGTGAAAATCGGAAGAAAGTGTAAATCAATCGACAGCGTGTTTGGCGTAAGTCAAAGAAAAAAATCTGGAAAATACGCCAAAAGTGGGAGATCTGGAAACCCTGGTTATGACCTTATCATACGTGTTTATAAGGCATTTAAATATAACTTTCCTTTTCTTTAGAAATAAAAATTTTTAGCAAAACTAAAATCCGTTCCTATTGCGCTTTTTGATAATCTATATATATTCCACCAAGATACTGGCAAAAAAATTGGAATTTGGGTGTTTATCAGTTGAAAATATGGATTTTGTTACATCTCTAATATTTTTAGATTTACATATACCTTATGTTTTTTTGCATATTATAATAAATATAGATTTCCAGTAGACGCACAATGCTCATATCTTAAAATAATAATAATAAACCTTTAGAACTTTAAAAATTTTTTTTAGTCTACATTACACCATGAATTTATTTTTAAAAAATTCAAATAAAAATTTCTAAACCCACAAAAAATGATTAAAGAAAGTAGATGCTATTAATTTTTACTTCCTAATTTTTCTTATTAAATTTACTATTATTATTTTATTAGTGGCATCAGTGGAATCTGAAAAAAAATTTAAAAAGAGAGAAAGTTATATACAATAATG